>NW_016804690.1:6169191-6233005 GCF_001698545.2 Rhinopithecus bieti
TCCTTCTTCTTCTTTCTTCTTCTTCTTCTTTTTTTTTTTTTGAGACGGAGTTTCTCTCTTGTCGCCCAGGCTGGAGTGCAGTGACACGATCTCGGCTCAACACAACTTCCGTCTCCCAGGTTCAAGCAATTCTCCTGTCTCAGCCTACTGAATAGCTGGGATTAGAGGCATGTACCATCACATCCTGATAATTTTGTATTTTTAGTAGAGACGGGGTTTCTCCATGTTGGTCAGGTCAGTCTCGAACTCCAGACCTCAGGTGACCCACCTGCCTTGGCCTCCCAAAGTGCTGGGATTACAGGCATGAGCCACCGCGACTGGCCTGTTTACATATTTTTAACTGTTTTTATTGTCTTCTCTGGGCTTTATGTCTGAAGAAACTGCTGCTGCAACAAGCAAACCAGTGGGAATCTGAGCCCAGGCTCTCAGGCTTTGCAATGTGTGGTGGCAACATTTACTTCTGCCTTCGTGTCACACTTACATAAATAAATGTATTTGTGAAAAAGTATGTAAGCAAGTACATACATAATTCTCAAGTATATTCTACCATACATGAATTTCTAAGTGAATTAGCAATGAATTTCAACTAAACTCTTTCCTTGCTCCTAGCTATATTTATATATATATATGGTTGCTTTTATTCTATGCCCCTTGGCAGAAATAAATGCCGGACTCACTTTAAAGTGAGTAAACACCATTATTTAACATTTTACTTCAGAATAATTATATATTTACAGAATGTTGCAGGAAAAAAATATGCAGGAGTTCTCATGTACTTTTCACCCAGTTTCCCTCGATAGCAACATTTTGCAAAACTATAGTACGATATCAAAACCAGGGAAATGACAATGGAAACATCTAGGGAGATTTTTCAGATTTCACGAGTTTTACGGGCATTTCATGCACTAATTTATGTGTATATATATGTGTACCTATGCACATATACATCTACTTATTCTATGCAATTTTATCACCTGTGTAGATTCATATAACCATCACCATATATAAAGATATAGACTGCTCTTTCTCCAAAGGACCTTTGTGTTAACTCTTCACAGACACCCCCACCCCACCCCACCCCCCATTTCTAACCCCTGTCAACCACCAGTCTCTTCTCTATTCTCTATCTTCATCACTATAATTTTACAGTTTCAAGAATATTGTATAAATGAAGTCATAAAATGTAGCATTTTAAAATTGTTTTGTAAACTCAGCATAATTCCCTTAAGATGGATCCCAGTTTTTGCCTGTATCAGTAGTTATTGCTGCACAGCATTCCTGGTATGGATGTCATAGCTTGTTTAACCATTCACCTGTTGAAGGACATTTGGTTTGTTTCCAGTTTTTAGCTATTAAGAATAAAGCTTCCATGAACATTCATGTACAGGTTTTTGTGTGTACATTCACGTACATTTTCATTTCTCTGGGATAAATGCCCAAGACTACAATTGTTAAATTGTATGTAAGTGCATGTTGAGTTTTTAAAGAAATTGCCAAAGTGTTTTCCAAAGAGGCTGTACTATTTTCTTTCCCACCAGCAATGTGTGAGCAATTTAGCTTCTCTGCATCGTTGCCAGCATTTAGTATTGTCAGTTTTTTTATTTTAACCATTGATAGGGATGTAATGATATTTTGTGGTTTTAATTCACACTTCTCTAATAATAGTTAATGACGTTGGACATCTTTTCATGAGCTTATCTTCTGTGTTGTAATACTTAAAGGGATTACTATTTAAATATTTAAGCTAGTTACAATACTTATCTAAACTTATGATAGGAAATGCTAACAGTTAAGCATACTTAGAAAATTGTTTTCCAACTCCCTATTATTGACCCCAAACAAAGCAGATCTTCTTCTAAACCGCAACTATACTTCACTGTCTAGATACTGGATATTAATACCAAAGAATGATAACCTTGCATACAAAAGGGATATCATAACAGGTAAAGGTCAACGCCATGGACAGTCTGTGAAGTCTCTTTGGCTTCTTTAGTGCTAACAACAGTTTGTATTATATGGACTGTCCCCTTTAAAACACCAACAATCCCTGGTGAAGCAGGACTCTGCTGGAGGAGGCGTGCAGTAGCTCAGGAGAGTGTGCAAACACAAATTTTAGTTTTACAGCCATTTTAGACAGTTGAGAAACATTTGGAGGAGTAATCTGGTTCAGTCCAAAGTGCCTTGTAAAAATGGGGTGAATGCAAGTTAACCATATGCAGTGTAGCTGATGTTTCTCTGTTGATGTTTCATCTATAAAAAAATGGAAAGCAAGGCAAAGAAACCCAAATCAGAAATAATAAAATATCTCTCTTAAAAAAATAACACCAGGGTATAAAGAAAAGCTCTATTTCTCTTTAGGTGAGAGAGTAATATTTTTTTTCTGGCTCATGTTTGAGAATTTAAGGAAGGATTGCCCTTTCTTATAAAAGAACATCGAAAATATTTCTGGGGACATGAAGCTGCATGTTTAAAATAAGAACAATAACAACAACAATAATAAAAAGGCTACTCTATTTCAAAAGTCTATTTAACCCTTAGCTATGTTTTGAAACACATGAGCCCAAGTCTCAGGAATGTAGGTTACAGTTTAGATTGCTCAATCTCATTAGAAAAAGACATCTCTCAAGCAATTAAATCCAGCCTAAAGAAAACTACTGTGAAACACTACTGGATCGGGCTTGGAGTCAGATGAAGGATAAGTAAGAAAACCAAATGTGAACACCCTGGGAGGTGTTTGGAAGGTTACTTTTCATTTCTGCTTTTAATGGGGCCAGTCTCCAAATGTTGTATTACTTTTATGGACCAGTGGCCATGAACTGGGAATGGGAGATGGGGTATTTAAATCACTAATATATGTGTGATTATACCAGCATATAAATGAATCCTACTCACTTTTCAAGTGCATATTACCTATGCATTTCAGCCAATAAGCACAAGCACTACTTGTTCAAAATTTCCTACTGAGTTGGTACTCATCAAGGATGGGGCCTAATCAGACAAATGCCCGAAATGATTGTGGCAGATTATATTTTTCCAAAATGGCCACAATAAATATATTCCATTCTGCATCCTCTTCTTACAACTGGACTTTGATGTGGAGAGATGGGGTCTATGTCCCTTTCCCTAAAGACTGGACACAATGTGACTGAGTGGTGGTAAAGCTGCCATGTGACTTCCAGTGCTAGGTCATAAAAGGCATGTGAGGAAGCTTTTATATTGCTTGATACTCACTCCTGTAGCCTTTGGCAGCCAAGTCTATAGTCTGACTGTCCTGAGGCCACCATGCTTTGAGGAAGCCCAATGCAACCTCTGTGAAAAGATCACATGGAGAGGCTCTGTGAATCTAGGAGAAGTGCCTGGCAAACCTCCAGCTCCTTCAGCTTTCTTCACCACTGCTCTTCGAACTCCTGCCAACATCTGCCGGCTGCCACATGAGACACCTTGAGGCACAGCCACCTAGCCAAGTCTCTCCCACATTTCTGACCCATAGATACCATCAGAGATCATAAATATCTATTGTTGCTTTAAGCCACTAAATTTTAGGGAAATTTATTATTTATCAATAACTAATCAGAAGCCAGGCGCGGTGACTCACTCCTCTAATCCCAGCACTTTGGGACACTGAAGTGGGTGGATCACGAGGTCAGGAGATCCAGACCATCCTGGCTAACATGGTGAAACCCCATCTCTACTAAAAATACAAAAAATATTAGCCGGGCATGGTGGCGGGTGCCTGTAGTCCCAGCTACTTGGGAGGCTGAGGCAGGAGAATGGTGTGAACCTGAGAGGCAGAGCTTGCAGTGAGCTGAGATCGTGCCACTGCACTCCAGCCTGGGCAACAGAGCGAGACTCCATCTTAAATAAATAAATAAATAATCAGAGCACCCACTGACCTGTTAATTTAATCGAATAGCTTGTTAATTTATTTTACAGCATATACACAGAAAAATATTATAAATCATGTAGATTCAATCAGAGACATCAGGTCATTTTTCTAACCTTTTGTTAAAACCATGTGCTTCCTTACATTTCTAATATTGCTACAATTGCACTGTAAGGGGAATAAAGACTCATTTTAAGATATTTTTCCTTTAGTATTTCCTTCTCCTTCTTCAATTATATTAATTGTTTTATCCTTTAAACCCCAACTCAAGTTTCTGGTCACTTTAGTTCTCTGGGACTGCTCCTTCTTTTAAAATTCTCTACGCTTCTGACTGCAACATTTACTTGCCATTTAGAAATGATCTTGTGTGTGTGTTTGTGTGTGTGTACAAGTCCTCCTTAAGTAGATTATAAATTGATTGATGTAAAAAACCACATTTCACACTTTTTATGCCTTAATACCCCATTAAACTATAGCATAGCATTTTTCATAATTCCGTGCTTAATTTACTGGATGTACCATTTTGATAGTCAGTTGTTTTTTTACAAGCATCACCATTAATGATCACCAGTCAACTTGATTTAGTCATTTGAAAAGCCAGATTTCTATGCATAAACCTATGTATTTGTAAAGTCAAAATAATTCATTTAAAGGTTACAATTTCACTGCTAGTGATTGTCGTTTTGGAGATGGGAAAATAATTAGTGTTTAACTAAATAAACTAGTTCTTGAGTTTTTCTCAAGTATATGAAAATCATTTTAACCAAAGAAACTAATGTAATTTATATTTATAGTCACAGTCTAATATACAGCTGATTAAGAAAGTTAGTCTTCAATTGAGGCCATAAACACATTTTGTCTTGTTAACGAATCTTACTGCTTAAGTAATTCTTTTTTTTTGTTTGTTTGTTTGTTTGTTTTGAGACGGAGTCTCGCTCTGTCGCCCAGGCTGGAGTGCAGTGGTGTGATCTTGGCTCACTACAAGCTCCGCCTCCCGGGTTCACGCCATTCTCCTGCCTCAGCCTCCCGGGTAGGTGGGACTACAGGCGCCCTCCACCACACCCAGCTATTTTTTTTGTATTTTTAGTAGAGACGGGGTTTCACCATGTTAGCCAGGATGGTCTTCATTTCCTGACCTCCTGATCCACCTGCCTTGGCCTCCCGACGTGCTGGGATTACAGGCATGAGACACCACGCCCAGCCTACTTAAGTAATTCTTATCATCAATGAATCTCATTTAGGTTATGGACAACATAAAGATTAAAATTGGATTCAAATCAGTCACAAAAAAGGTGAAGGTTATTTTCATTTAAGTCAATACAAAAAAATGCATTTTGTTTTCCATATGACTTTGTTATAGCCAATGAAGCTAATCAAAGAAAGCATGCTGGATTTTGTTATAGAACACATAGCTTCAATCCAAAGTAATTAATCTTGAATAAGCAATCACTCACAATGGTTATTTGCTGATCTGTAGGCAAAAGATCAGCTGACTGCCTGAATTATTTACTTTTAGCTAATTGATTTTATAGAGTGTGGCCCATTCAAGATGGCTTTATAATAAAAGCAAATGTGAGAAAGTCCTCAATTGACATGCTGGAGATATTGACTTGGGGCCCAGGACAGCAGCAGTAACCTTTGGGCAGGCCTGCCCTCACGATCAGAATCTGCCACCCAGAACACTTCACTGTGAACCAGGAGTCACCCTGGAAGTGGAAAGATGACCCCAGCTCCCAGGTGGAAAGCAAAATGCAGTGACTAGGAGAACAGAAGGTCCTCAGTGAAAAGGCTTAGCCACACTCAATGTCAACAGTAGGGGAGCCAAAACAAAGTCATGTTAGAAAATAAAAAAGGAAGTGAGCAGTAATAGAAAGTTATAAAAGTCCCACCAGTTCTGTCTTTTCTTCCACTGGAATCCATGTGATATCTAACCAGGGTGGTTATTATAGCCATTTATAGATTCTATTTTAAAGAATTGTGTGTTGACATACTCACATATAAATAAGTACACAGTTATAATCACTTAGAATAAATATAAAGTCAAAACATGAAACAGAGAATTGATACTTTCATCTCATGTCTGTAGTCTTCCATTAACTAGGATATTTACAATGATGTTTGAAAGAAAAGTTAAATGACCACCCAGCATTAGAAATATCAAGGTAAACTACTGGGTATATACCCAACAGATTATAAATCATGCTGCTACAAAGACACATGCACACGTATGTTTATTGCGGCACTATTCACAATAGCAAAGACTTGGAATCAATCCAAATGTCCATCAGTGACAGACTGGACTAAGAAAATGTGGCACATATACATCATGGAATACTATGCAGCCATAAAAAAGGATGAGTTCGCATCCTTTGTAGGGACATGGATGCAGCTGGAAACCATCATTCTTAGCAAACTATCACAAGAACAGAAAACCAAACACCGCGTGTTCTCAATCACAGGTAGGAACTGAACAATGAGTTCACCTGGACTCGGGAAGGGGAACATCACACACCGGGGCCTATCATGGGGAGGGGGGAGGGGGGAGGGATTGCATTGGGAGTTATACCTGATATAAATGATGAATTGATGGGTGCTGACGAGTTGATGGGTGCAGCACACCAACATGGCACAAGTATACATATGTAACAAACCTGCACGTTATGCACATGTACCCTAGAACTTAAAGTATAATAATAAAATAAAATAAAATATAAAAAAAAGAAATATCAAGGTAAATAATCTTTCTCTTGTCAGTGAATGTTTCAAGTATCAGCTTGTAATCACCAATCCTATCTTCAACTTATGAAAGATCTCGGAATTGCACTAAAGGTCAAAACAGAGGCAAGTCATTGATTTTTATCAGTGCTCAACAGATTTACCTAAAAGATGCATAGATTGTCATGCAAAATCTGAAATAGTGGCTCTTATTTTTAGGCCTCTGTAAGTGGAATAATAGTTGGAATGCAAAGTGGTTACCTTCCAGAAAAGAGCCTCATTGAGCACATAGTCCAGATGAATTTAAACTGGAAAAATTGACTTGGATTGAATTGAATCTTATCGAAAACACCAGCAGAGAAAGAAACAGTGAAACCACATCACAACTGTCCCAGAAAATAATGGCAATTTGCAATATCAACAAAGTATGATTATTCAAAACCAGCAACAAATCAACATTCGCAGGGTAGGAGACAGGGGCAACAGAAATATAGCCCATTCAAAAATATCTCCCTCAAAAATATCTTAAACTCTACAGTTAATGAATGAGTCAGGACTGTTGATTCCAAGTACCAAAAAAAACTTAGGTCAACCTAGTTCAAGCTCCACCCCCAGCCCCCAAAAAGTAGGGTGGAAATTGGTGCCTTACAGTTCACCATAACTGAGATGCCTACCTACCCCAATTCACACGTCTGTCCCTGGCACTGATGGGAGAAATGTGGTTCTACGTAAGGAAGGGATTATGTGAATAACATATACACACCACACATGAGTACACATACACACCACACATGAGCGCACATGCACACATGCACACATACACACACCATTTGCACAGTGTGGTTAAATCTAATTTCAGTTGTAATTAAGTTGGCTTGAAGGAGTCATAATGTCAAAGCAGAGCTGTCTCTCCATCTTGCAGCTCTTCTCACTATGTGTTGACTTTATCATTATTGTTTTTGACTGCAGAGGAGCTTCTTCCACGGGCCAACAATGATTGTCCAGGCACTTCATCCTCATAATTACCTGTTTCAGCAATCCCAACAGAAACAATTCTTTTCCTCCATCCCTGTATTGATTCTGAGAAAGGACTTTGGGCTTAGACAGCTCAAGCACAGAAACCTTGAGCTAATTCGCGTTGCCAAAGAAATGAAGCGCCCATCATTAGCTCACCTGGCTCACATGCCTCTCCCTGGCATTCTGTAGAAGTACAGCTTCCCAAAAGGAGGAAATTTAAAGACACATACATTAACATTCAAAGCATTTATCTGCTACAATCAGTCATTTATATCTTTGAAATAATTATTGATCTTCTCCTTAGATTTTCTCTTTTAAGATAAAGAAAAGATTTCTGGAAAGAGTATTATTAATTTAGTCATCCTGTAATATGAATGGATTTATTGGATACTTTTACCCTGGATAGAAGACGAAGAAATATGACACTGTTGGGCATTAGTAATAGAAATGAATTAAAAAGACTAAGAATGGGAATCCAGGCAGTTTAGGATGATGCCAGGGATAAACTTTACATGTTTTACTGTTTTGCCCCTGGGCATAATTTTGTCCTTCAACTAGGAGAAGACTATCCAAAGTGGCTTTTAGCAGTATAAACTGCAAGTTGCAAACTCTTTCAGCACTAAAATAAACAAAGAAGTGTTAGAACATGTAGATTAAGAAGAATACAAAGAGAAAACATCAAAACTGAAAAGTTCAGGAGCTTTGCAGATTCTGAACTTCTAAAAATCCTATCCAAATATTAGAGCTTCCTGATATTTAAAATGACATAGCTAAATATTTTAACCTTTTCCCTTCAAGGTCTCCTGAAAATCACATTTAGAACCTAAGAAAGGAAATTAATTTGTCCAGTAAATGTAGCATACACTAGTGACTACCTTTTTTTTTTAAGCAGTGATTACATTTAATTCAGTTTTCAAACCTGTTTTCTACCAAGCAACTTAAAATTGAATGAGTAAATGAATGATTCAATGAGTGTTACATTTACTGGCAGTTCCTGGAATCATAGACTCACAAAGTAGCTTCTGAGCAGGACTACATTCAAGTCATTCTTCCAACCTAGTTTTTATTTTATTATTATTATTATTATTATTATTATTATTATTATTATTATTTTATAGATGAAGTCTCGTTCTGTCTACCAGGCTGGAGTGCAGCGGCTTGATCTTGGCTCACTGCAACTTCCGTCTCCCAGGTTCTAGCAATTTTCCTACCTCAGCCTTCTGAGTAGCTGGGATTACAGGCGCACACTGCCATGCCCAACTAATTTTTTGTATTTTAGTAGAGATGGGGTTTTACCATGTTGCCCAGGCTGGTCTCGAACTGCTGAGCTCAGGCAATCCACCCGCCTTGGCCTCCCAAAGTGCTAGGATTACAGGCGTGACCCACCACACCCGGCCTAGTTTTACTTTTTAAAAAATCTTCAATGCAAGATTCCACAACTCCTTCTAAATTCATAATCTCAGAAGTAAACAAGACACAGTGAAAGAAAATAGTAAGTAACAACCACCTATACCACCAAGGTGGTAAAAACAGTCAAAAGATGGGGACAAGTGTAGACAAGCATGAACAGAATGTTGTAGTGGAAAACTGGGCTTTGGAGTGAGGCAGGACTGAGTTTAAACCTCACTTCCACCAAACAGTAATTGTTGCACAATCTTGAATAACACACTTGAATTTCAGTTCAGTTGGTAGAGTTAAAATCTTCCTCATAAGATTTCCATGAATAAATTAAATTTGCTAACATGTGAAACAGTACCTAACTTGTAGTAGATGTTCATGAAATGGACCCTCACTACTACTGATAGTTTGTAGAATTGTCCTACACATCTCTTTGGGACTTCTATGGGCTTTGTGGGAGGCCAGAAACTGGGAAAACCAACATCATGTGTAATTCAACAAACTGAGACCTCAAAAGTAGGAATACAAGTTTTATCAGCAAATGCCCCACCTAGAGGGAAAAGTCGTTTCCATATGAGTTGTAAAACAGCTTGGATAAGTGAGAGATTCTCATGAATTTTACTTACCACTAATTGCTTCTTCATGCAGAGTAGTTTCTGTTTAGGCCACCCTCTGTGCCTTGAAAAGGAGGGCTTCTTATGAGTGTGTGTTGTAAAACTCAAAAGACTTACCCCACCCCACCCCATGAAAGCATTGTCTAACTACTATAATATAAATAGCAAATCATTTCCAAAGTATTTTTAAGAACCCTTTAGCTGAAACTATAACATGCAATTCTATTCAGAATAAAAGGGGGGAGGTTTAATGACAACGATGATTAGGTAGCACTTTCAATTTAATGATGACACAAAGTTTGTTAACATTAGATCTGCGACGATTTTATCTACCAGTCTCATAGCAGAGTGGTCAGGAAGCATTTAAAACTAATTATTTGTGCTTACTTGTGTTGAAGGACTTACGACCTTGTTTTTGAATGTATTCAGAGCTGTGGACTCATGACTCAGACAATATTTTATTCCCTATAACACAGACCTACCACTGCAGCCTAATAGTTTTCAGGGCAGTAAAAATACACACCATAAGCAGACACCTACGATTAAACGACCACCGTATTTAATTTTGCCAACTTTGAGCTCTAGTTACCTATCTCTATTTTCTCTCATTCTTCTCTAAAAGCTTTCTCAAAAGTAATTGTTTGATTTAATATGTGAAAGCTAAAAAGGCCTCCAGCACACACAGTTTCAATAGTGCAACTATGTAGGGTGTAGGTTTTAACTACAGTGTTGAAGAAAGGAAGTCAAACTTATAGTTTCATCTCCTCAATATTTTAAAATATGAGAAAATGATGCTCAGGCAATTAGACTTCTCCCTACCCCCTCCTTTAAGCACAAGGTCAGTTTGACACTCTGAATGGTTAAATCATCCTTGGCAAAGAGTCTGAACTTGGCAGAAGTTCCATAAGGAGAAATTCAGATGACTGATATCATTTGTAAAGTGAGTGCCCTGCACTTAATCTAGCAGTGGTTTGTTTTTGTAAGAAATAGTAATGACTTAAATGCAGTCATTAGGGATGTTTAAGATTTTACCGCTTTGACACTAGATGTGGTCTTCACCTTTCATGGCACCTTTTAGCATTAAACTTCATATATAAATAAGCAGTGTAGGCCTTCTCAGGCCAGCTTTTTTTCTGTTGTTCAGTACCAAAAGGATTCTATCAACTTCTTGCTCTAGTTATAAAAAAGAAAAAAAATACAGAACTTTCTTTGAGTATAGGCTGGATTTCATTGAAGAAAACGGAAAACCAAGCATTGAGGCTCTCTCTACCTGATCCCTGTTGGATTTTCAACAATCACTTATATTAAGCTCCAGGAACAGCACAGCTTTTCCAAGGACTAAGATAAATATCGATTGAGATTTCAGGACCATCAAGCAATTTATCTGCTGGATCAATAGACTAAAAATAATATTGTCCAAACTTCTCATGACCAGCCTTTATGCGATAAATCACTGGATCAACCCAGAACCATATGACTTTAAACCTCAAGCTTTTACACACTATACTGTATGTATTTGTTTAAATAATTGTTGTCAGTTCAGAGGGAGAAAAATGAAAAAAAAAAAAAACCAGGTCAATTGGCATTTATTTTATCAATATGTGAATATTCTTGTCAATATAAACAAAATAGTAACCTCAAAAATTCTAAGTAGACCCAGTCTTAATTAAATTCCTTTATTCTCCTTGTTCCTGAAACCTTTCTTAACAAGAATCAGAAGAATATAACAAACAAATTATATACAGTGACAGATAAATATTGTGACGTATTAAGAAATTTTTATAAATAGAACATAACCTTGGTTTTCATTTTTTTAGGTACCAAACAAAATTAAAAAATGAACACAAGGAGTCTTAGTCTTAACTTTTCTACTATAGAGGAGGAAAATACTTTTTCTCTACCCTCCTAGTTTAGTGAATGAGGCCTGCAAATTAAACTGACAAGAGACAATTAAGAAGGGAAAAGGAATGTGTTTCTTTCTTGATATAATTATTTTAATATGAACAAGGGCTTCAAAGAAAGAAGTAAATGCCCAAAGAAGCAGTTAGACTCAGAAGCTTATATACCATTTTAACAAAGGGTGATAAATTATAGAGAAGCAACCAGATGAAAGAAAGAGGGTGGGAAATTGAATTTCTAAGGCTGGCAGATGGAAGAAGGTAAGTATATGGGGAAACTAATGGAAGATGAGGGTTATTTTCATAAGGTTTGCCTGTGCAAACCATTTCAGTGAGTTTATGGCCATAAAACTCCCCCAGAGACAGGATTTATGGCAGTTCTCATTTCTTGGAATTTTTCATTTTTAGTTAGATAAGGGAAGCTCCAAGAAGCTGTCTTTTGCATCTGTTGGTTCTCAATTGCCTTCATTTTAAAATAAACCATATGCCAAAGTGGCATATTTTGGAGTGGCATATTCTCATTCTCTTCACCATTAATTTCTTCAGAGATAGTTGGTATATCCATTTATTTCCCTGGGACTCAGTTTTCTTGACAATGAAGTGAATAAATTACAATAGATTTCTAAATTTCATTCATGCTCTAATATTCTGGGGTTCTTTTATATAGTCATCATGGGTTTCATTTGCAAATGCTGCATAACTTAGAGTCACTCTAATCAGGTAACAGTGTAAATATGATGCCAAATAAAGTTGAGTGATGCTTTCCCAAAGTTTCTTGCTGTATTCAAGAAAATACTTAACACATGATATTCAGTGAGATAAATAAGCAAAATGCAGTCTGCTTGGGAAATGAGATTACCTAATTCTTATTGAAGAGATTCAGTGAGGATAAATAAGACACTGCCAGAAAGCAAATTAAAATATTAGAGGCTTTCTCAGGATCTCATATACTGATGCTAGTTGCATTACCGTGTTGCTTATTTGCACTGTATACTGACACTTCTGGGGATGGTAGTAAGTCAAATGAAGTCATACTTTCATCTATATCCCAGAATTGCATCCTATGATCAATTCCAACCCAATTCCATTACCCAGAGAGGTTGACCTTTAACTGCTTAATAATCCCAAAGGGACTTAAAAAAGTCCCTTCACAATAATGTGTCTATGGTTACTCTACAGTTTCTTGCAGGCAAAATTGTGAAAAAGAAAATTTCCAGACTTAGCTTAAGGAGAGACATGTAGGTCCAAGAGCAGCAGAAGGAGGTGGGTATTTGGCAGGTTACTGTGGCTGTCTTAATCAGTAGCAATGACTTTGTAAAATGAGGACCACTATGATTCTTCAACCCAAATATCAACTGAATTGTGGATGCTCTTTCGTGAAAGAGCAAGGGAACTTATTTTCAAAGTACTGGCAACCCATCAGAGGGGAAAAATTAGCTGTAATGTCCTGTTATACAGGCATTCCCAGCTCTATTTATATTCCATAATGACAGAAAATGCATCTGTGTAGTGTTGGAAAGACACTAGAGGACTTAATTATCTGAATCCCCTCTCTAGTGGTTGAATAAGAAGGGCGTGTCCTCACATTACTACTCCCTGAACTCCAACAAAGACCTGGTCAGAAGGCAGTAGGTCTGTTCAGGGAGCCAACAGGAAGCTTTCCCCAACTTGAGCCAGTTGGATAGGGATGAAGCTTGCTTCAGCTGGAAGTCATTTGTACGTTTCTCAGACTAATCAAAATCAGTGGCTTATGAGAACACACCAAAGGTAATCTTGCTTACTCTGATCTAGGTGCTAAAGTCCAGCTGCTAAAGTATTTAAGAGAAGTACCTGAAGTTGTCTGGTTTGCTTTGATGGAGAACAGGGTGAGAAAGAAAAAACTGCCCACAGCATGGAAAAATAAGAATTTGAGGCATGGTACATGTATGAAAGCTCATCAATGCTTTCCAAAATTCCACTAGGAAATTTGGGTAAGGATGGGTGGGGGCTCCACCACATCTGAAGATTTCCTTTGTGTTACCTAATCAAACAGGTTTCACCAAGGTTATGTCTACACAGCAAATAAGTGTGGAGAAGAAAAAAAATGAATCATCAGACAGCTACTTTTTCCAAGTACAAGCAGTCACATTTGATCATAAAACATCTAGAAAGTACCAAATAGTCAAAATAAGTAATTGTTTGAGAAAACATATTTCTCCAAGGTGTTTTGTGGAGGCCTTTGTTTTGCTAAATGTGTCTCAGAAAGGGGCAACCTCCTTGAATGTGTTTGAGTTGTATAACTTGCTTTTTGCACTTTTCCAGAGGTTGAAAGAAGAAGGAATTGCTAAGGATGACCTGCCAAAGCCTATCTCTGGTAATTCTGTCCAACAGGCGGACAACAGGGAGATTTGCTGTGTCTTCTGGGAGAAGGTATCTATCGCTGTTTTTCAGCACAAACAGAATTGGTCCTTTAAGTTTACCTGAAAGCAGACATTTGCATATTCTACTAGTGAAACTTAGAGTAGGTAAGTGTCAAGTTTCAGCTTCAAGCACCACCCTGGAGGACAGCAGTATTGCCCAACAATATGATTGTCCCGGGAGGCACAAGTTACTGGAAAACACAGGATCATACACAGCACTCCCTTCCTAATCAAACACAACAGAATAGTAATGTTAAGCTTACATAAACCTTTGCAAATTTTCAAGAAATTCTACACTCCATAATGCTGGTTCAATACAATGTTTTCATGGCTTTGTTTTAAAAATGATAGAGTATCAGCTTTGTATTAGGTGAAAAATACCTGCCAGCTATATATATTTGGTAAATACACCTGCCATTGATGAGTTTGAGGAATGAAAAACATAGATACTCGCTAAACAATGTGAAGAGTTCTGTAACTGAGACATGAATAGGGGATTATAAGAGTGAAAGGAAATAGCCAAAGAAAATTATCTGGAAGAAACAAAGCTCTTGTCTTTGCAGTCTTTAAAATGCCTTGCTCCAAATACTCTGTGTTGCTTGCTGAAAATAAATAAATAAATAAATAAATAAAAAGCAGTCCAATTCAGTCTTTACCAAGCATTTTTTTATTTTTTTTTTTAAGTATATTGAGTCAGACCATGACAGACCCCGCTGACCCTATGTCCAGTGCCCTATGTCCAGTGCCTTCCTGGGTCCATCCACTTACCCATGTCCCAGACCAAACTGTGCTCTGGCACAGAAACCTGAGTCTTTCAACCAACACTTCTTATAACATGCAACATTCACATAGGAGTTTAGTAAGAGGGAATCACCTTAGCCAAACAACCAGAACTGTGGCTGTGACTGGAAGGAGGAGGAGAGAAATAGGAAGAGGAAAAGGGTGGAGGAGATGGGGAAGGGGAAAGATAGAGAGAAGAAGGAGGTCCAGGAAGAGTGGAGAAGAAGGGAGAAAGAGAGAAGGAGGAGAAGAGAAAAGAAAAGAAAAAAGGAAGAGAGGAGTAAAAGAAGTTGGGGAGGAAGAGAAAAATGAAGCAGACAAAGAAGAAGGAAAAAGGAGAGGAGAAGGAGAAGGGAGTAGGAGAAAGAGGAAAAAAGAGGAGAAGGAGAGGAAGAGAAAGAAGACAGACTCTAGAATTAAAAAAAAAAAATACATAGTGATCCTGTATGAAACACTGATTTGTGTTTATTTGCTTATTTGCTTTACACAACCAAAAAAATAAATAAACAAGAGGTCTATCTCCACAAAAAACAAACAAACAAACAAAAAACAGTTTCTGTCTTCTGAAAGGTGAATGTTTAAATTTACTTTTAGGACTGATATTTTGATTTCTTTCAACTGGAAAGCTACCTGGTGTACAATAAAACACATGGACATCCACTGTTTCAGGACAAAACCCAAGGACGATGAAGTTCCCTGAATGCAGATTTTTCAGCCTAAGAAATTCTGCTATTATCATGCAAATTAATCTTTTTTTTCCCCTTTGGTAAATTGATGTCTTTCCAGATGTTATTTCCTGTCAAACAGAAATCCCTTCCTCCGCTATATAACAATACATACCATCAATACATAGACTGCTGCCTATATTTTAATAGTAACTTTTGTGATATTGTGTATGCTCTTCTTGTTGTATAGGAAATATTAAATAACATTATTTTGAAATAGATTTATGTTTGAGGCCAGGACATAAGAGTTGTAATAGAAATGATTCTAGTAATATTTCCTTGAATATAACATGAATGCATGTTCATTTTGACTTAATTTTAGCTAAGATGGTCTTTACTGAAGAAGAATTCACTTTCTAATGATCAGCTTCTAAGGGTCACTCCTCTCATACACTAGAATACTTTTGAGTTTGGTCTCAGGAGGTGTCTTGCTTTTATTGGCCTACTCAGCCATGGATACATAAAAGATATGAATGTCATGAAAATGTAAGTAGAGTTTTGGTTTTTTTGGTTGCCTGATAACCATTATCAGGCCTGATCACATTGTTGCTTTGGTGATGCTACCGAGCCTTTCGTGGGAAGAACTGTGCTTAAATATACAACTTAGTTTAGTGGGTCTTTTCACAAAATGGGCCTCTCTCGACATAGGCTAAAAGTACTTGGTTGAATTTTCCATTTTCAACATATTGGTTTGACTTCTCTATGTGCCACTAAAATACATTAAAACAAATCAGCTGATTGTTTGACATCAAAGACTACCTGCCCCATCAGCCCCCCTCCTCTAGAAAAAAAAACAATTATTTTGTTGAACGTTTCATTTTGGAATCAACTATTTAGGCTTCCACTAGACATGTGCTTGACTTGGCATGCGATATATGCAATGACAGAGACTGGTGTAAATACTTTTGTGCACTAATACATATTTGTGTGTGTTTAGACACAAATACCTATTTAGGTGCATATGAAATTGTATAAAACATTGAGGCACAAATTAACCCCTGACCCCAGTGATTCAGAACAATTTTGCAGCTGAAAAATTTCCAATTCCTTGATTTTAATTCTCTCTCCTTTTAAGTCAAAACCTACTTTTACTCTCTACGGGGGATCACAATTAATGATCTACGATTTGTGTCTCAAGAATTTCTTGAGCACTTCAAGGGAATAATTTTGTTTGAACTTTTTATCATTAATGGCTTAATAATGAAAACAGTTTATTCACTTCCAGTGAATGAATTGTTAGATAGCAACTTAGTTCTCTACAGCAGGAAATCTCTTTCCATGTGCAGAGACATGAGAATCCCCTCTACCAACTTTGTGTCACTTGAACACATTCATTTCCCTGGGTGAATGTACTACAAGCTGGCCTCCCCAGTTAGCTGCACCTTACTGTAGGGCAATGGCCGGAAGTAAGATTTACTATACCAGTACATACTTTGCCAGGACAGCACACTCTTAATGCTACAGAAATTAAGACCATTTTCAGAGGAATGTGTGAGCTCCTATTGCACTGTCCTTTCCCTCTTCCATGAACCTACCATTGAAAGATGGATGAATGGATGGATAGGCAGATGACAGATAGATATTAATAGACAGATAGATGATAGATAGATAGATAGATAGATATAGATAGAGGTTTATATGTCATTGAAAGATATAAATAGATATAGATGATAATAGATACAGATATAGATTCCTAGATAAACATGTGAAATAAAAGGATTTTCCATGACCTCTCCTATTGCCTAGACTGTGCCTTAAGAATTCCCCAGGATTTTTCTCTGATTCTTTTCTCTTCTTGTTCTACTTACTTTCCCTGGACATTTGCATGGGTTTCACAATGGTTTCAACGACTACCTGTAGACTAATCGATCCCAAACACTCATCTCTTGCTCCACAACCTACCCTAAAGTATCGTGCAGGTCCCCATCTTCATGCTGCATATGCACCACAATATCAGTATGTGTAGAAATGACCTCATTACCTCCTCCATTATCAGCACTTTCACCGTCCCATTATCACTTCTCATCACCTCCTCAAAAATTTCTTGTGCACTTTGAGGGGATAATTGTGTTTGACCTTGATAGTAGTGAAGGCTTCATCATAAAATATTTTATCATAAATCTTTTTTTTTTTTTTGAGACGGAGTCTGGCTCTGTCACCCAGGCTGGAGTACGGTGGCCGGATCTCAGCTCACTGCAAGCTCCGCCTCCCAGGTTCACGCCATTCTCCTGCCTCCGCCCCCCAAGTAGCTGGGACTACAGGCGCCCGCCTTGTCGCCCGGCTAGTTTTTTGTATTCTTTAGTAGAGACGGGGTTTCACCGTATTAGCCAGGGTGGTCTCGATCTCCTGACCTTGTGATCCGCCCGTCTCGGCCTCCCAAAGTGCTAGGATTACAGGCTTGAGCCACCGCGCCCGGCCCATAAATCTTATCTATGTAGAAACCTCAGTGTCAACCCAGGGCCCTCAGCCTAGTCTACTTATCTCCTACATCAAATATGTTTCTCAATCCTGTTGATTGTCCACTTGAAATGTCTCTCAGAGTTGGCTTCTCTTTTTTATTACCATTCTTATTCTCAGAATTCAGCCTTCATCTCTTACCTGAATAATTATGCTACAGGGGCAAGGGACACAGGCATTAAAATCAGAGTTTAAATCCTAACTTGGCTGCTTTCTTGCTGGGTATCCTTGATTGAGATGCTTAAACTACCTATCTATATCTTCTCATGAGGTTATTTTGTGCGGTAAGTTTAATGATTCTAATGTTCTCGGGGTTTTGCCTCACACACAATGAGCCTTCAATAAGTGATCACTCCTCACCAAAAATGTGCCTAATTTAAGCCTCTTCCTACTACAGTCCACCAAAGAGGTCTATTTCTAAAAATAAAGATGTTAATGTCAGTCTACTAATTTTAAACCCCTTGTATATTACCTGTATCAAGTATCAACAATGTCACTTTGGACCAGATAATTTTGAACTAGATAATTTTGGACTAGATAATTCTTTGCTGTGAGGTCTTGTCTTGTACACTGAAGGATGTTTAATAGCACTCTGACCTTTACCCACTAGATGCCAGTAGTACCTCCTTCTTTGCAGCAATTCAGAATGTGTCTAGACATTGCCAAATATCTCCTAGCAGAGAGGAGAGTAAAAATCACTCCCAGATGAAAAGTACTGGCCTGCATGACAAAGTCCAAATTGTTAGCATGAATTGCAAGAACCCTCACAAGTTGTTCCAATGCACTCTCTCCTCCTTTGTTTCCTTCCATTCCAGTCCATGCTTCCTATCATCCACTCACATTCAGCCTCTCTCATAGGGCCAGCTCCTTTCACAATCTTTGCCCTTCCATGAGCTTAGTGTTTCCCACTCCTACAATGCCCTTTTCCAACTTCTCTACCTAATGAACCCTTCCTTTTTATCTTATACCCAGCTCAAATGTCATCTTTTCCCAGGGACTCCTGGTCAGAGATACTTTCACTTGACATATACTCTATTTATTTTATATTTTTGTCTTGCTAAGAACATCCTGTATCCTGTGTTTATTCAATTGCCCTTATTATATTGTGAATTTCTAGAAAACAGGGAGTATAACTGATTTATCCACCCATAGCTAATAGTATGGCATCTAGCCCATCATAGGTGATCAATAAGTATTTTAGACAAATTGAACTCATACATCCTCCTATTCACTGAGTTCCTTTTGAGTGTAAGTACATTATTCCTTTTTTTTTTTTTTTTTTTTTGAGAGGGAGTCTCGCTCTGTCACCCAGGCTGGAGTGCAGTGGCCGGATCTCAGCTCACTGCAAGCTCTGCCTGCCGGGTTTATGCCATTCTCCTGCCTCAGCCTCCCGAGTAGCTGGGACTACAGGCACCTGCCACCTCGCCCGGCTAATTTTTTAAATTTTTTTAGTAGAGACGGGGTTTCACCGTGTTAGCCAGGATGGTCTCGGTCTCCTGACCTCATGATCCGCCCGTCTCGGCCTCCCAAAGTGCTGGGATTACAGGCTTGAGCCACCACGCCCGGCCTAAGTACATTATTCCACTAAATATTTTAAGTTTTTCTTTACCTACTGAAATATTCTCCTCTTGTCATTTGGTCAGAACCCTTTTTGATAACTAACAACCTAATCCACTTTGGGGCCATGTATGTTAATGGCATAGAAAGTTCTCCTTCCAGAAAGTCCTCTGTCAGGGCAGCAGGCTGTGCTGTGCTTAAGCATACCAGCTCCTATAGGCAGCTTTGCTGGGTTAAAGCTTGTCTTTTATTTTAATTTGCAAAATGAGGGTTCTGATGGTGTTAACTTCAAAGTATAATTTTAAGATTAAATGAGTGAATGATTCTAAAATACATACAAGTATTCCATAAAAATTTGGCTGTGTTTGTTAAATCTATACACCTATGTAAGACTCTGTTGAAATAATGATTTTATTACAATAAGACACTCAGGGATGTGTTGATGACTGGAAGTGTTTTTAGGATCTAGAAAACATACCATATGAGCAACCTCATGTTTTAGATAGTCCTAGGGGAAGTCTCACATCCACCATAGCATCAGTGCCACGAAATGGTGCCACCACTTTTGCCATATCTCCTTCATGTATAACTGCACGCATGAAATATATCTATGCACATTTATAGGCTGACCTTGTTCCCATGTTTCACACATATACATATTTTTTAAATGTATGCACCCACATGTGTATGTTCAGTTGTTTTTAAGTGCTGACCTTATTCAAACATGCTGAAACACATTTTCCTTCCACTTATACGTTAGGACGCAATTGACCTCTGGCAACAGTTGCTGTGAAAGTTCAAGTGCCAGGCACCCCAGGGTCAAAAGGTATCCTCATTAACAGCTTTGAGAGCAGCGGATGTCTGTACTGGCTTAGCTTTGTAAGCAGATCTTTAAAGATTAACCTACAAACTTTGAGGAGAATATACTGGTAGAATATGTAAGGTGAGCTGACTGATATGTGTCCTATTTTTTTGATTGACAAGTAAAATTGCATACATTTATGGTGTACACCATGATATTTTGAAATATGTACACATTGTGGAATGGCTAATTAAAGCTTTGCATTACCTTATATACTAACTTTTTGTGTGGTGGGCACACTTAAAATCTACCCTCTTAGCAATTTTTAAGTATACAATACATTGTCATTGTCACCATGTTGTACAACAGATCTCTTGAACTTATTTCTCCTGTCTAAATGAAATATTGTATCCTTTGACCAACATCTTCCCAACCCTCTCCCCTGCTTAGCCCCTGGTAACCACCATTCTACTCTATTTTTATGAGTTCAACTTTTTTAGAATCCACATATAGGTTGTAAAGAAACTTTTTTAGAATCCACATTTTGTTGTAAAGAAATAACTGAGGCTGCATTATTTATAAAGAAAAGCCAGGTATCGTGGCTTACACCTGTAATCCTAGCACTTTGGGAGGCCGAGGTGGGGGGATCACTTGAGCTCAACAGTTCGATACCAGCTGGGCAACATGATGAAACCTTGTCTCTACCAAAAATACAAAAACTTAGCCAGGCATGCTGGTGTGTGCTTGTGGCCTCAGCTACTTCAAGACTGAGGTGGGGAGGATTACTTGATCCCAGGAGGCAGAAGTTGCAGTTAGCTGAGATCGTCCCACTGTACTCCAGACTGAGTGACGGAATGAGACCTCATCTCAAAAAAAAAAAAAAAAAAAATTAAAAAAAAGAAAAGAGGTTTACTTGACTCATGGTTCTGGACACTGTACAAGAAGCATGGCACCAGCATCTGCTTCTGGTGAGGCTTCAGGAAGCTTCCAATCATGGTATCAGAAGAAGGGACACCAGCATGTCACATGGTGAGAGAAGGACCAAGAGAGGGGAGGGAGGTGCTAGGCTCTTTTTATCAGTACTCAAGTGAACTAATAAAGCAAGAACTCCACTAGGATGGGACCAATTCATTAATGAGGAATCTGTCCCATGACCCAAACACCTCCCCTCACTAGGCCCTAGTTCCAACACTGGGGATCAAATTTCAACATGAGATTTGGAAGGGAGAAGTACCCAAACCATATCATGCAGTATTTGTCTTTCTGTGCCTGGCTTATTTCACATGACATAGTATCCTCCAGGTTCATCCATGTTGTCACAGATGATACAATTTTTTGCTTTTTAAGGCTCAATAGTATTCCATTGTGTATGTGTGTGTGTGTGTGTGTGTGTGTGTGTGTGTATATATATATATATGTACACCATATTTTCTTTCCTCATTCATTAACTGATGGACACTTTTGTTGATTCCATATCTTGGCTCTTGTGAATAGTGCTGCAATAAAGATGGAAGTGCAGCTAACTCTGACATAATTTTATTTCCCTTGGATATATACCCAGAAATGGAATTGCAGGATCACATGGTTCTAAAAGTAGAACATGGTAGTTCTACTTTTAATTTTTTGAAGAACCTCCATACTGTTTTCCATAATGGCTGCACTAATTTACATTCCAACTGACAGTTTGCAAGGGTTTCCTTTTCTCCACATCTTTGTAATCTTTCATTTTTTTTATGATATTCATTCTGACAGATTGGCCATTTGTATGTCTTCTTCGAGAAATGTCTACTTATGTCATTTGCGCATTTGTTTGAGTTCCTTATGTGTTTTGGATATTAACTCTTTATCAGATGCATGGTTTTCACATGCTTTCTCCCATTCCATAAGGTGTCTCTTCACACTTTTGATTGTTTCCTTTGCTACATGGAGCTTTTTAGTTTAATACAATTCCATTGTATATATTTCTATAGCTTTTGTTGTCTGTACTTTTGGGATCACGTCCAAAAAAAAATCATTGCCTAGATTAATGTCATGGAGCTATACTGTACATTTTCTTCTATTAGTTTTACAGTTTCAGGTCTTATGTTTCAGTCTTTAGTCCAATTTGAGTTGATTTTTGTATTTGGTTTGAGATAAGGGTCCAATTTCATTCTTCTGTATGTGTATATCCAGTCTTCCCAACTGATATGTGTCATATTTCTACCATTGCTGCTCTGCTTCAAAAAAAAAAATGCAATTCACAAGGATATTCAGTGTACAACTTATTTTAATATACAATTTATTCCAATTACATTGTATATTGTCCCTAGAAGTATTGCCTTATGTGAGATGTCTTTACTTCATAAATATTCTTTTTCTAATCTATCTTGGAAGGTTTCTTTCTTTGATCAGGCAACCAAAAACTACTAGGATGGGCTTCAGTAGATCCAGAATTTTAGAGGTCTTATTGACTGTTTTAGAAAAATTACCTGATCAATTGCCATACAATAAATTACATATATGGCACAACAGAGGATCTTTTGGAACTCAACACTAGGGCTTGATTAGGCCTATAAATATCTGTATCACCACATGCTAGTCATTTTTCTCCTCTGGATCAGTCTGTCATTTTTAAAATGGAAATAATAAGAATGTCCTCCCTATCCTTTGGGATTGTTTTAAAATTAAATAAGATACCATAGGGAAAGGCCCTAGCAGTTTTACAGTTTTCAATGTTAATGTAACATAATCCTGAAATGATCCTGTAGCAGAAAAACAAATCAGCTAAAATTTTGTGAGATATAATTTTCATCCTACAGAAGGTTTGAGAGAGTTACTTTATTTTCTCAACATATAAACATGTTTACCATGTGTATTGAGTTACTCTGTGTGCCTTGAGGGACTTACAGTCTGGTAGGAAAACATGCACACACAACAATTACAGTGGGCTATGTTGGGAATTATGATAGAAATAATGCAGACTGTGTAACAGAAACACAAAAAAAGTAAGGTCTAACATCCTGGCTTAGCCCATCCTTAGCAGTCCATGTTAATGTGCATGTTGGAAACTCCAGAGTCCAATTTCACAAGCTTTTACACTGTATTCAAGGAGCTGGATAATAATATACACAAGTTTAGTTCAGTGTTCTGATGGAAGACATTTAGCAGCTCCCTCTCTCTTTCTCTCTCTCTCTCTCTATATATATATACACACACACATATATATATACACACCTTTTTTTTTTTTTTTTGATACAGAGTTTCACTCTTGTCAACCAGGCTGGAGTACAATGGGTAATCCCAGCTCACTGCAACCTCCACCTCCCCGTTTCAAGCAATTCTCCTGCCTCAGTCTCCCAAGTAGCTGGGATTACAGGTGGGTGCCACAACGCTGGGCTAATTTTTGTATTTTTAGTAGAGACAGGGTTTTGCCATCTTGGCCCCAGCTGGTCTTGAACTGCTGACTTCAGGTGATCTGCCCACCTTAGCCTCCCAAAGTGCTGGGATTATAAGTATGAGTCACTGCGCCCAGTCTAGCAGCAATATTAATAATCAATACTAATCTGAGAAGATTTCATATAACAGCTTTTTATAAACATTTATGCCTTTAAAATCAAACTGGGTGACTTTATCTAAACTTCAAGATTTATTTACTGAACATCTACTCTGTTCCAGACATGAAACTGGATGTTTTCTCTGTGTTATCACATTGAAAACCCAAATAAATATGGAGCTGCTGTAATTTAATTCCATTATATAAGCCACTGTTCTCTATCATGAAGCTATTTCTAAAGCCTGGCTCATAGCCCATACTCACATTACTTTGCTGGAATTCTGTTGAAAAAGTCTGTTCTAACCAAAACGTTCCAAATAATTTTGATTTAGCTGCCAGTCTGTAAATAAGATGCTTCTTTGGTAATGGATTTTCTCTACACAAATGACTCTGACTACCCATATAATATTAACTTTTCTCAATAAAAATTCACATGGTCTTCAAAGTCTTAGTTTACTCAGCAAATTTATAAGTAAGGGAAGAGGATTTGTTGCTGGTTTAGTTTTCTAGGGATTCCATAACAAACTACCACAAACCATGTGACTTAAATAATAGAAATGTATTGGTTTACAGTTCTGGAGACTAGATTTCTGAAATCTAGAACTCATCAGGGTTGGTTCTCTCTGAGGGCTGTGAGGAAGAATCTGTTTCATGTCTCTTTCCCAGTTCTGATGGGTTGCTGTCAATCTTTGACACCCCTTAGTTTGTAGACGCATCACCCTGGTCTCTGCCTTTATCGTCACATGGCATTCTCTATGGGCATGCACACACACATGTGTATGTCCAAATCTCCTTATTTTTATAAGGGAAATTATAAATCAATTCTATTGTATTAGGGCCTGCACTAATGACCTCATTTTAGCTTGATTATCTCTGTAAAGATCCTACCTGCAAATACAGTCACATTCTGAAGTACTGGGGATTATGACTTCGACAAATGAACTTGCAGGGGACACAGTTCAAATCGTGGGAGGTGGTAAAGATGATGCTTTCTACATACTGATTCTGGAATATTATAAAATTAAAGGGCTCTGGGCAGTTCAAAATAGAGGTAAAATAAAGAGTTAGAGGGTGCTTGTTGGAAAGCTGCGATATAACTAACTGAATTGCAAACTCCCTGACGAAAATGTCAACCATTGCTAATTGCTTCTTTAGCTTCAGTTTACTGACTTAAGTAATATTAGCTATGATAATTCAATTACCTTCATATTTCATAACTAATTAGTGACAGCAAGTGGCAGTCAATGCCAGGAAACACTATCTGCATAGTTACTTACTCTATGTATGTGTATGCCCGTACATGAGTGTGAAAGCTCACAGGCATCCGAATAGGGATATCATCATATCTGTGAAGACATAAATTTGAGGTTAACAATTATTTTAAACCAGGTTTAAATTTTAAATTTTAAACCTGGCTTAAAAATAATTGTTAACTTTCATAAGAAAATTATTACATTGGACTATCACCTTACCAAATGGGTCACCAAGTATTTATTTTTTTCATTGACACCTTTTTCTTTTTTTTTTTTTTTGCATATTCTTAAGAACATTTTTTTTTTGTTGCAAATATAACAGGCACCCAGAATTAGATTTGGGTAAACTTAGAATGGGTTCCGTTGTATTCTCACATCTATTGTCTTATTTGATACTCGTCCTGTGAGCTAGGATCATAGGATATTTTAATCTTTACCTAAATGGCAAAGAAGAAGCTCTGAGGAAAATAAATAACATATCTAACATCACAGAATTTGTTGGGGGGGATACCAAGACTAGAAGCCAAATCTCTTGACACTTAAAACAAAGAGAATACAGCAGGAAGCTTTCTTTGAGGTGCAGTTGTACACAAACACAAATGGTCTGTCACTTTGTTAAATTGCACAATTCTTTCTAACACTGCAATTTTTGGATTATCCATTTGGTTTCACCTTTATTTCTTCCTTAGTCTGATCTGGGGAATTAGGAGTTAGGAGCAAACGAAACAGATGTCTTGTTGAAGATTTTGATGACAGGAATTTCTCCTACACCAGAATGAATTAGTTTCATAACAACAATACAATTCAGTGATGAGATTTAGTGGATTTTGCTTTCTTAGGCAGTAAAAAGCCTTCCTTATATGAAGCTAATCTCCAGGATATGATAACCCATCATAGGTCAGGTTATAAATATCTGAATCCAAAGTCAGTGGTTTTCACCACCCAAGAAGAAGAAACTCTGAATTGCGCTGCCTAGAAATCTGATGGCACTTGTAAAATGGAATTTAGGTACAATAAGGGATCTATCCCTTTATCAGCCATTAGTGACATGAGGTGACTTTATTCACAGACAATTACACAGTTTCAATGTGTATTTAAAGTTCTCCACAAAGTTTATAATTACACATTCTGTGCCCAACCCTAACCTCTCTCCTGTTTTTCACCTTGCCTGCTGGGCATTACACTAAACTATCAACCATTTGTTCAAATGTTACATTAAAAACGAAACACACTGTCCTTCATCTTCTACCTAAAACCAGCTTCCACTCATAACTGCATTTCTGACAGAGCTTCCACAATTTTCTTGGCCCCTCCTGGCTCCGAAATTGTAATCAATTTTTACTTTAACTTCTTTCTTGACCTCTGCCTTCAAACAGTCCCCAAGTACTGGCAATTCTTTCTTAGTGGTGGCCCTTCCTTTCCACTATCCTGGACAGGGCCTCAGTCAGGCCTGATTCCTGAAGGGGCATAACAACCTCCTACCTGCTTGCCTGTGGGATGGGCCTATAGGAACAAGTTCAGACTTGTCCAAGACTTATTTAAAATCACACGTCCTCCAACCTCTCCCGACTCTTCTCCCTGGAGGATAAGGCATATTCAGTTCTGCATTACTCATTTAACCCAAAATCTGCTTTCTTTTCCATGATCTGATGAAGTGTTCTAGTCCGGTACATGTTTTGTCAGCCTCCTCAGGTTCCCTAAGAGGTGACCACTCTAACCATGGGTTTCTTAGATGGTTATAACGCAAGAGTCCATCTTATCTAACCTTACAGAATAGCTGCCTGCTAGCAGTTTTCCAGCAACACCACCTCCAACTCGTGGCTTTTCCGTAGACCTAGCAAAATCTCAGCCCCTAGATATGATATATTGATGTCTCCTTTGTTATTAGAGATTGTTATTAATTATAACGAAAGATTTGTTTGTAATGTCATGTGTTTAATTTCAAGTAATTAAATCAATACCTGTTGCAGAAACTCAGAAAATACAGAAAGGCAAAGACAAAGTCCTTTAAAACATTTTGTATTTTTTCTTCTCTCCTACCACATCTTTACATTCTTTCCTGTATCTTAACTATTTTCCAATGCTATCAAACTACCTACACCGTCTTCTGATATATAAAATATATTGTAATTTAACCAATTGTCTATTTTTGGAAATTTTATTTGTTTCTAAAATTTTGCCCTTAGTAGTAAGCCCATGATGAATAGCCTCAAAAACATAATTCTAAGAGTACCTATTTTCCCACAGTTTTACTAGCATCGGAAGTCATGTCTGCTTTTCAAATATCTTAACAGGTATTTGGCTAACAAAGTGAATGCTTGCTTATTTATTTATTTATTTATTTATTTATTTATTTATTTATTTTGAGGCAGAGTCTTGCTCTGTCACCCAGGCTAGAGTGCAGTGGCACGATCTCAGCTCACTGCAACCTCTGCCTCCTGGATTCAAGCGATTCTTCCTGCCTCAGCTTCCCAAGTAGCTGGGATTACAGGCACCCACGTCCACAGCCAGCTAATTTTTAAATATTTTTAGTAGAGATGGAGTTTCACCATGTTGGCCAGGCTGGCTGGTTTCAAACTCCTGACCTCAAGTGATCTGCCCACCTCGGCCTCCCAAAGTGCTGGGATTAGAGGCATGAGCCACCACACCCAGCCTCATATTTATTAACAAATTATAATTTTTTCTTAAATTATAATATTATATAAATTACCCTTTTAATATGAGTATTTCTGTAAGGGGCTTTTACAGATTAAATATGTCAATTCCTTGTAGTATGTTTTGCAACATTTTTTATACCTTGTCATATCCCTTTTAGTGTTTATTATATGTTTGGACATGGAATATTTAAACCTTAAGATACTCATGGGAGTTAGCAATCAACAGGTCATCCGTGACTTTTACAAAACAACTTCAGTGGAGAGGTTTGTATGAGATTCAGGTTGCGAGAGTTGAAATGTGAATGAAAAGTGAAGAATTTTTAAAAATTTAATATTAAAGTCAGATGATTTGGATGTTTTA
Organism: Rhinopithecus bieti; assembly: GCF_001698545.2. Classification (NCBI taxonomy): domain Eukaryota; kingdom Metazoa; phylum Chordata; class Mammalia; order Primates; family Cercopithecidae; genus Rhinopithecus; species Rhinopithecus bieti. The sequence continues at coordinate 6,197,240 of NW_016804690.1, forward strand.
TCCCCTCCAAATCTCATGTTAAATGTGATCCCCAGTGTTGAAGGTGGAGCCCGGTGGGAGATGTTGGATTATGGGGGCAGATTCCTCATGAATGGTTTAGCCTCATCCCCTTGGTGATAAGTGAGTTCTCTCTCTCTTAGTTTCTGAGAAAGCTGATTGTTTAAAAGGAGCCTCTCTCTCTTGCTCCCTCTTGCCATGTGATATGCCGGTTACCCCTTTGCCGTCCATTATGATTGCAAGCTCTGTGAGGCCCTCACCAGAAGCAGAATTTGTCACTATGCTTCCTGTACAGCCTGCAGAACCATAAGCCAAAATAAACCACTTTTTGATATAAATTATGCAGTCTCGGGTATTTCTGTATAACAGTGTAGATGGATTAACACATAAGAGAGAAAAGAAAAGGAAGAACAGAGAGAAAAAACAGGGTCCAATGAAATAAGTTGGTGTTATGTGTTTGTTAGTTTGCATTTTCAGACGTGGGAAGAAGATAAAAGGATTAACTGAGGGAACTAGATTCCAGAAGAATGAGACGTATGTGAGACTGAAAATTCAGGCAGAAAGAAATAGATTTAAAAACGATGAGAGAGTTTCTTTCTCAGGAGTTACAGGTTCCTGAAGATAGAGATGTGTAAGGATTGTGAGAAGACAAATGAAGAAAACAAATTACCATTTTCTTCTGCAGAGTATGTTTCTTTGTCTGTTTGCTAAGACGAGGATAAAAAGAAAAAAATGGCCTCAGAAATGAAAAAAACAATACCTGATATTTGAGTAGCACAAGAAACACTTTTCCTTTGGAACCATAGAATTTGGTTTTGTAAACTTTTCAGAAACATAAACGCTTTTGCCTCCAAGGTAAAGATTCAAAATTAATTTAAGTAAGCGTTCTAAATATGCCTAAGGAGATAACCAGAAAAAAAAGACAAAACTGATTTAAACAGAGATGTTGAAAAAGAGTTTTAAAAAATTATTATTTTAAAAGAGAATAATGAGTAAAAACAAAAGGCATGCCTAATATCTCATTAGCATTCTCTACAGAAAAAGTGTTTAGAATCGTGAAGTATAACGTTTCAATTATTCAACAGGTGACAACATTTCCTAAGAAATGACTAAGAGAAAAAAATTCACCCTGAATACCGTACCTGAAACAAGATTAGTCCTTAAGGTAGTAGTGACAGCACAATTGTATTCTGCTTAACAAATTCCCACAAATGTAGTGGCTTTAAACAACACAAATTCATCATCTTACAGATCTGGAGGTGAGAGGTCCAAAATGACTTCCCACTGGGCTAAAATCAAAGTGTTGACCAGGTGGAGTCCTTTCTGCGGGCTCTATAGGAAAACCTGTATCCATACCTTTTCTAGTGCCTGGTCACCTCTTGAATCCCTTGGCTTGTGTTCCCCTTCCCTCATCAAAGCCAGCAGTGTAGCATCTCCAGAGCTCTCCCTCATGCACTCTCCTGACTGCCCCTTTAATTTATGAGGACCCTCATGATTACACAGAGCTCTCCTGGATAATCCAGGCTAGTCTTTCCATTGCAGGAGCCTTACCTTAACCATATCTACAAAGTCCCTTTTCCATACAAGTAACATACAGATTCCAGGGATTAGAACAGGGACATCTTTGGGGGGCGGGGGGCTATGATTCTGCCTACCCCAGCAGTTTATGTGGTGTCAAACATAACTAAAAGGTTTGTTAAAGCCCCTCATTTGGTGATAAAAACACACAGCTAAGCAAGGCCTCCTTCTCCTATTTAAAAACAAACACAAAAGCAAAAAACCCCTGTATACTTGATGTATATAATGTATTTTTTTGAGACAGAGTCTGGCTCTATCACCATGGCTGGAGTGCAGTGGAACAATCTTGGCTCACTGCACCTCCGCCTTCTGGGTTCAAGCAATTCTTGTGCCTCAGCCTCTGAAGTAGCTGGGATTACAAGAGTGTACCACCATGCCCAGCTAATTTTTGTGTTTTTTAGTAGAGTCAGGGTTTCGCCATGTTAATCAAGCCAGTCTCAAACTCCCAGCCTCAAGTAATCTGCCCTCCTTAGCCTCCCAAAGTGCTGAGATTAAAGGTATAAGCCACCATACCCAGCCTGCTGTATAATTTAAATGCCGAACTGGTTTTCTTTAATCCCTATGTACCAAATATGTTGAGATGGAAAGCAGCAAAAGCAGACAGAGCCCTCTATAGCAAAATTGAGTTTGAAACCCCTGAATAAAGATTTTAAGTAGACTATGAATCCAAAGTTGTGACCAGCCCTGAACTTTCCAACAGACAAACCAATCTAGTCTCATGGTCAGCCCCTAATAAGCACAAGGCTTCAATATATCTGTTTATATCCCACTCCCTGGTCACTTTCACTTCTCAGCTTACCTTTGGTGCTGACCATCTTGCCCTCCATTGTCTACCATCTTGAACTTGTGCTGATGTATGACATGGTCTCCACCTCGATTTCCTACCTGGTTATGAGTTTTCTGTGGGCACCAGGAGTTTATCCCCTCTGACCTACTTGGGGTATTGAGCTGTGGAAGCTCTTACGTAGTGTTTGTCCACCTGCCCAGTATTCCTTCCAGGTTGACCCTGGCATCTATGGGAAGTCATCAGTCAGAAAGTCTTGTCTGTTCTGTCTGTGACTTTCAGTTGAAAACTGAATTCCACTCAAGACAGTAGCCAGTTCAAGAAAATTTCAGATATAGGACAAACTCCAAGTAATCATTTTGACCAAAAAGTCCATGGGAATGCTTTTATCCCTGTTAGCTTTTGTTTAGTACATCTTCCCCTCACTCCATGAACTTTTACTATTGACTATTGCATGTGTAGCACAGTTCCAAACGCACCTGCCATGGAAGGTATAGAAGTGGCAGAGTCGTCCAACTGATGATTCTTTAGGTAGGATGGGTATTACACATGAGGATTCTTGCTATGCAGCCATAGAGGTTCTTCCTTGACTCCTAGAGCATTCCTCTCCTGAGTAGACATAGAATAATAAGACAGGAGGGAGCCCAGAAGCTGAGGAAAAACCAGACAGGAAAGTCACCTAGATTAGGACAGAGGAAGATGTGAAATCACATATAAAAACTGTCAAAACCTAGGGACAAGAGCCTAGAGTCAAAGGTTAAAAGGAAAATCTATCAATTTCTCACATTTCATGGGTAAATCAAGACTGAAAATAGGATTCAGATCAACAACAGTAATAACAACTAAAATTCAAGGGTTCTTTATCAGGTACTGGACTAAATATTTTACATGCATTATTTCAAGTAATTTCCTTAAGAATGTAACTAATACAGAGTGATAATATTATCCCTTTTCTATAGGTAAGAAAACTGAAGCTCAGATAGATTTCAGTCACAGAACTAGTAGGTGCCAAAGTCAGTTCTGTTGGACTCATGTGTCTGAGCTTGTAACCTCCATATCATCCTCCTGGGAGGGCACAAGCACAGAACAGGATGGGCAGCGTTGAGCAGGGATGGGGGAACCCATTCCAGGAATTTCAACCATAAATAGGGCCTAACTGGGTGCTGGTTATATGATGGATGTTTGAAGTGGTTCAATTTAAAGGCTCAGGGTAATGCTGGCTTACTTGAAAATTCTCTGCTAACATACAAATACTTTGAGGATTATCAATTATCAGTTAACGGTTTAGCAAGAAGGAGACAGGTGATTAGTAGAGTTCTGGTGAGACTAGCAATCAAGACAGATGCCTATGTATTCTTAGAAAGTGTTCCTATTAAAGAAACTAGGATATTTCATGGAGTGTCCAATTGCTAGGCTGAAAAACTCAGACTGGCAGCCATGTTATATTTGGTATAATTTGCCAGCTCCTTCCATGGGCCTAATTAGATGTTTGTTAAACATGAAGAAAAGGAAGAGGAACTCCAGAGGAGAGAAAAGCTTGAGAACATGAAAGTACTTATATTCAAAGAGGAGGATTGTTACATTTGAATGGGGTTAAGGATCCAATCTTTAAGAACCTGGACGTTGTTTTGAACCTTGAAGAAAGTGATAGATATGAATTCATGGGAAAAGAGTGGAAGACACGTCAGGTTGGAGAGCATATGAGTAAAGTTACAAGAGCAAAAGTTAAAAATTGCAAGGAGCTTGTTGTAAGGTCAGCTTTGCCAAAATGAAGAAGTATCAGTCAAAAGCTCCAGGAGGTGTCCATGTCACTACTGTGAAATGATGAAGGTGGGACTGCAGGTTTACATTGACCCACCCTAGATTTCTGTTCTGGGAGCTGGTGCATTGACAAGTGATAGAGAAAGTGAGGCAGAAGAGTAACTAATTCCAGGCTGGTGAGCACTGGTTGCCTTTGTTCACAGGAAGAGAAGTTTGCCTGTGTGCTTCAGGAAGAGGAGATGGCTTGTTTGATCATGAACTGCTCCATCGATCGTGGCTTGCATCCTGATAGAGATCAGGGTCTCCAGCGGTATTCTCTTAACACAAAGGACTGCTCCCTTATCTAAGCTCCATCCACACGACCACATGGTCTGTCCTGCCAGATGGAGTACATTTTTTACATAATGCACTTGGCAGTAAAAGAAAATCTATTTTAAGCTGACTGTTCATTTTTCACAATGTGCATTACAAAAGCACTGGTATTGCCCAATTTATTTATAAGTGGACTTAAAACATTTTAAAACACAAAGCAGCTATTCTGCTAAATGTTGACTCCTGGGAGTTGGGTTCCTGTATGGGAGTGTGAGAGTTGGTCTCTTTATACCTATCTTTAAAAATGTATAAAACAGGCAGGATTCAGGTTGAAGTATAACAGACTTATGGGGTCCTAACCCATGGAATGGAAAGACCACACAACAGAAGGATTGGAACTTATTAGTGGGGATGGATGAGCCACTCTGTGGTTTAGGCTGAAACGCCTGGGATTGCTTTTCAAGTGTTTTAAATTTGATAATATATATATACATATATAGGCACAGGCACACACATATATTAAAAAAGCAAATGTGTTTGCCAAAATTTTCCCCCTGTCTCTGTTCTCTAACCCGTATGGATCTTAAATGTTTGTAATCCATATGTCTCTGATGTGTTCACACAAAACCCTCTGAGGACTGGCTCATAAAAGATTGCCCTCTGAGGACATTTCTACACAAACCTTTTCTCTAAAAGTTGCCCCATTTTCCTCAAGCTCAGGCCCTAACCCTATGTCTCTGCTTTCTCTGAGTAACATGGAGAAAAAAAAAATTGTGGACTTAATTCACTCTTAGTTCTCTAATTTAAGGATGTGAGCCACATAACCTCTCCTTAGGTTTCTGTTTTCTCATTCAGGAAAGGCAGTGGGAACTGAAGGCTCATTGGTGGCCCTTCTAGCTTTAGGTCTAAGATGTTCATGTCCCATCACCCAGCTGAGATTCAGGGACTTTCAGGTTTGCTGACCAGTTTCCCAATTTGCTCCTAACTTGAAGCTTTCTTTTCATGACAGTGGGAAATTCAGGAAGGAACAAAATAAGTAAAGATCCTTAGGTTTTAGTTAAGGGCAGTACTTATCTCTGGATATTGGGGGAGATCATGTCTGGTTACTGAGAGAAACAATAGGAAAAAGAAAGTTACCCAGGGATCCAGAAGGACCCACGACTTGACCCTTTAACTCTTCTCTCTGAATCTCAAACTGTTCAAAATTGAAAGCACCAAAGAAGGAGTGTCAGAGGAAGAAAGACATGAACATGAATCCAGTGACATTCTTTAGCTGGCTGCACCAAGGAATCCCCACACAGAGTAGGTGTACGTCAGAAATACAGAATTCAAATTCCCTCTGTTTTGCAGGTCATATAGTTAAGTGATAGCACGAACAATGCAGGGGTTAAGAGTCTGATATCAAACAGGTTTCGCATCAAGTAGACAAGTTCAAATCCATTGATTTATCTCTCAATTAGTTGGAAGAATTTCGTATTTTAGCTAAGGATGCTTTGAAAATCATGAGTTGGAAAACTAAAACATGGGGGCCACTTGCAGTGCAGGAGATGAGTTTAATACATCCCCTAGGGAAGGGGGCTGGGGACCCCTGGCCATGTACTGGTACCAGTCCGTGTTATGTTAGGAAATGGGCCACACGGCAGAAAGTGAGTGGCAGACAAGCGAGTATTATTGCCTGAGCTTCACCTCCTGTCAGATCAGCAGTGGCATTCAATTCTCATAGGAGTGCAAACCCTATTGTGAACAGCACATGCAAAGGAGCTAGGTTGTGCAATTCTTATGAGAATCTAACTAATATCATTGATCTGAGGTGGAACAGTTTCATCCGAAAACGTTCCAACCCAGCACCCCCATCCATTAAAAAATTGTTTTCCATGAAACCGGTCCCTGGTGTCAAAAATCCTGGGGACCATTGCCGTAGGGGGAGCAATAGATGCTGTCTGCCCTTCCTAAAGCTACAGTGCTAAAACTCAGTATGCATGCCTCCATTTTGCCATGCCTGTCTAGGAAAATCAGGTGGTAATGCACATTTAGGGCCAACTTGAAATTACACAAAATAACACCAGAGAAAGGAGAAAACGCAGAAGAAGGAAAAGCAGTGGTTAAGGTCTAATGTAATTAACGTGAAACACAAGTTGTTCCCACCAGTAGCCAATCCTCCTTTTCTGTAATCTTCTCCAATCACTTCCCAGCCACCAGCTACATGGGCGCATAAGCAAACAGAGGAGGGAAAAGAGAGAATATATAACCAATGTCTACAGCAGATGCCTTATCAGGAGGCTCTGTAAAGCCTAGAGCTGCAGCAATTGTTTCATTCAGACTTTGTGGGTTTTATTAAGCATAAAATGCAAGAAAATACATGCAAGGGCCTAGAGGAGTGTTTTCAATCTGTGCCTCATGGTGGCTTCTATCTGTTCCTCAGTGAAGGAGAAGAGGCATCAAGCAGGGTGGTGGCCAGGAAGGAAGTTCTTGGGAGTCCTCGGTCCCCTACCCTTCCCTGTTTAAACCAAAGGAATGTTGCTTTTATCAGCTTTAGATGTTCTCTTAAAGTTGTATTTGAAGAAAGGATACAGCTAATAATAATAATGTTTTAAGAAAATGCTCTGGGACTCATGTGGGCTGACAGACCTGAAGCAGTGCTCCTGAGGGTTGGTTCCTCTGGCAGGGGCGTGAGAGGAAACGACCTTACACTAATGCTGCCGCTGCAGGGCAGTGATGGCTTCAGAAAAGGCCACAGCAGGCCCTGAGTTGCAGCAGGAGGTGGGTCCGCCTGCCATCAGCAGTTAAGAGGGCAGTGGCTGCCCCAGCACAATCCGCAGGCCAGCCCAGCCTGAGAGGCGGAGTTACAGACAACAACTGCAATGGAAAGATTTCTGACTGTCTGCAAAGACTTGAGGGTGACCCTCCCAGAGGGTAGGGACAAGAACTCAATTACTCACTACCCTCTGCTTCTATGACTTATTTCTGCATTCATTTCTGATATTTAATTGATTATAAACTAACCAGAAATCCCAAAGGGGCCCTCAGTCTCTGCTGAGGTAGCCGTTTAGCTGGGGCTCAGTCAGAATCTGAGGATTTTGTGGCTGAAATGTATAGTGAATGACCTGGGTCTGGCCGACTGTGTGACGCATAACAGCATACATTGGATGACTCATAGAAGTCAGGGATGGAAAAGACCTATTAGGTCATTTTTTCCATCTTCCAGCTATTGCAGGTTTACTCTCTGCCAAGGTAGGATTATATTCAAATATTTAGTCCGGTCTAGTTTGAATTGATTCAAGTAATAGGGCTCCCACAACCTCCCCTGGGATCTTAATTCCACAGGATCATTGATTTCAATCTTCGGAAAATGTTCCTGATGTTCACTTTAAATTTTCCTTTGCTCAATTTCATCCCATTAATCCTACTTATTACCCCTCAGGCCACCCTAAATAATATCCCTTCTTCTTTCATGTTGACGTTCCTCCAACACTGGTAGGGAAGAGACAGGGGAATACAAAAATGTCTTCTTGGCTTGGCTCACAGTCTTAAGTATAAAATAAAGAATAGAAATGTTCCAAATAATAGCTTAAAATGTTGGGGAGACTATGTGTATCAGATGAGAAAGGGTTTTCCAGATTGCCCAAGAATAGTTCAGACAATCAATGGCAGGTGTTTCTGGGTTTAACTTTACATTCTAAATATTCTGAGTCAGAGAGTAGCAAAGATGAAATGCCACATAATCCACCATATTGCCACCTAAGGTGGATAAAGGACTATGTCCTCATAGCCTTTTGGGGAGATAATTCTATATAATCCTCTGATTATTTTTCCCCAGAGGGCAGGGATCACTTCAAATAGCACAAAACCACATTAGTAAAACTCACAGTGAGTAATGTCCCTTCTCGGGGCCCTGGGCAGACCAGACCTGAGAACTGATGAAGTCAGCCAATACCAGAGTGTGAGGCCTTGGGGTGAGAGCCAGGGTAGGATATCCTGAATACTCCTCAAAGTGTTTCAAGGGTGCTAGGGTGCTGACTAAAAATACAAATTGTTAGGTTTCATCTCAGACCAACTGTGACTCAGGATCTGTGGCCAAATCCTAGAAACCTGCATTTGTTAACAAGCTTATTAACATTTGTAAAGCTTAGTTCATAAGGGGACTCTAATTCAATACCATTTGCAAAAACCTTGAACTAAACTGCAGTAAGTAAACTGGAGTCCAAAGAGCAAGAATTTGGCTGACAATAGGGTAGAGATAAGGAATAAAGGAGAAGTAGGCTTAAGACTGAGAACAGAGCAGAGAAGATAAGAAGTTAATGTTAGAAATAAAGGTGCAATGTCCATAACCGGCACTCACTAACTGTCAGAAGCACGGTGTGTGCATGTGGGGTCCCCCTGAAAAGATAAAATATTTGCTGGACCTTCATCCACTTGAACAAAATGGTCAATTTTTGAACTTATTGCATGTTGTGCAAATTAATGTATGAGAGAAACTTATTTTGAGTAGGAAAAGGAAAGAAAAAATACTATATTTCAAATTTGTAAACACACACACACACATTTTCAAGGAGTCTCAAGCATGACTTTGGCCCTCAGTTATGGTAGAATAGTTGCAACCCAGCTAGTTCTTCTGGACATTTCAGCCCAGAAAAACTAGCAAGGCCAGATAAAACAGAAAACAATTTTGTTTAACTTAAAGTCATTGATGAGCTGCAAAGGCAATAAAAATTTGGGGAGTTAAGATCCTGAAGTCAAAGAAATCTCAGATAGATGAGTTGATATTCTTCAAGGTACATCCCCTAAGGAGCATTTGCTGATTCTTAGTGTAGAACAAGAGGCTAAGAATTCAGGCAAAGGGGTGCTGCTAACACACAGAGAAGACAGCAGTCTTGAGCAATATTACAGGACCAGGGAGACAAATATTGGAGTTTGGGACTACCAAGGAAACCAGGCATTGAGAGACCAAAACCTAATGAGAAGGGAGACATGGGGAATGACACTCTGTGTTTTTTTTCCCCTCAAGACATTTGCTGAATCCTTATGCTATTATGGGCTAGAAGCTAAGTAGCTAAACAGAAAAGGATGATTAAAACAGTGTTTTCTAGAATCATATAAAGAAAATAAGGAAAAATTATAATTTTGAGTTTACCAAGAAAGAGCAGTTGTGACTCCTAGAAAAACCATCCTCTAGGAGCAGGGACAAATCACAAATAAATAGAACTTTACAAAAGTTACAACTGAGTCAGCTACAAGTCAGCTTACTCTCTGATTGGAATAAGGTGATCTACTGCATTTAATTCACCCAGCACTTGATCAAAAGTTAACAGGCATATAGAAACAGTATAAAGAAAAAATAAAAATAAAAACATACCCATGTGACGCAATTTTTGGAGTTATCAAACATAGATAAGACTTATAATTTCATCTCAGAACTCAAATCTATCTATCTATATGTATATTTTATATATGAATCAAATGCAAACTCTAGGATCAAAAAAATGCAATAATTAAAACTTAGAATTCAATATATGAGTTTAAAATCTGATTTGACTTAGTGGCAGAGAGGAGAACTAACTAGAAGTTAGATCAGTAGAAAAGAAAATATCCAGGTAGAAGCAGAAAACCAAAAAAGAGAGAAAATATGAAAAAAGGAGCACAAGAAACACATGGCGCACAGTAAAGAAGTCTAAAAATTTGAATCCCAGAAATAGAGAGGACAAAGAACATCTAAGAAAAAAACACACTAAAGGGGTAATCTCCATATAATTTCCTAAACCAAGGAAATATATAAAGCCACAGAATTAGGAAGTACTATGAGAACCATGCAAGATAACCACAAATAAAGTCATATGTATATACAATATAATAAGGCTACTTATAATGAATTAGAGTAAAACCTATTTTAAAAAGCAGTGGGGTCAGGGGTGGTTGGGTATAACCAAGAAAGGAACAAAAAGACTGACAGATGACTACTCAACAGAAACACATAAATAATGGAAGTCGGAGGACAATATAATTAAATTCTTTACCTTGTGAAATTATTCTTCAAAAGTAAAGGTAAAACAAATGCATTTTCAGAAACACAATAATGGAGCTAGTTACCAGGAGACCCACCCTCTAAGAAAAATGAAAGGGACATCTTAGTGTAGAAGAAAGTAATCCCTCATGGATACATAGAAATATAGGAAGAAATAAAGGATCAAAGGAAGGTTAAACCAGTGAATACCTCTAAATCAATATCAATACACAACGATGATATATTGTGAAACCTGACATATGCATATAATCAAATGTATAAAAATTATAATACAAAAGATAAGACAAAACCAATGACATTAAAGTGTTTCAAAAGTTTTTGATTTTCTGGAACCGGTAAAACTATAAGTCAAGGATGCACTGTAATCCCTACAGCAACCACTAAAACAATAGTAAAATAATATGTAGCTAGAAAGATAGTGGGAATAAATATTGAATATAAAAATATATGATTGATCAAAAAAATGCAAGAAAAAAGAGAAAAGATCACAGTAAACAGATAGGACAAACAGCAAACAGATAAATATGAATATTAATGTAAATTCAAGTATATCAGTAATCAAATCAAAGTACAGACTAAGTATACCTGAAGACTAAAAATGTCAGACTGAATTATCAAAGAAATACAATCCAGCTATTTGTTACTTACAAGAGACATACCTTAACTATAAAGACAGAGAACATTTGAAAGCACTAAGCAAAAGAAAGTATAGCTGTGCAAAATCAAAGCAGACTTCAAGACATAAGACATTATTAGAAATAAAAGGTGATACATCATGACAATAACAGTGTCAGTAAACCTGAAAAATCAAATGATTCTAAATTTGTATGGACCTAGTAACCTAGTTAAACTAATAATACACTAGCGCTGAAATAACAAACAAGCTACAATCATAGTTTTAGACTTTAATGTAACTCTACCAATAATAATAAAACAAGAAGATTATACCAATTTTAAAAATGCATGCATTCAAGCAGAAATTATTGGTAGGTTAATTATACATTTTATCAGTGTTTTAAGGCCAGAAAACGATGAAACATTTTAAAGTGCTGAAAGAAAACAAACCTGTCAAGCCAAAATTCCGTATTAAATGAAAAGATCCTTTATAATGAGGGCAAATTTAAAAGAAAAGACATTCTCAAATAAAAGAAAAGATTTTTTAAATTATAAATTACTTGCTAAACAGATCAAGATAGAAAAGAGAACACAAATCACTAATATTAAGAATGAAGAAAATCCTATCAATAGCAAAAGAATAAGAGAATATCATGAACTTTATGTCAACAAATTTGACAGCTTAGATGAAATTTATATATATATGTGTGTTAACATATATACATCTGTGTGTGTGATATTGTATTATAACAAGACATACATATTCGGTCTTCATGCCTGATTCCTGGCACAGAGCTATGGAGGTGAGGAGCATCTTTTGTTATCCATAAAAAGCCTTTTCAACCATATTCGAGTTTATGCTGATGAGGTAATTTTTAGTAGATGGGGACTGGTTCCTGTATTAACCAAAGATGTAATTAGGGAGCTGGGACATTTTAGCCCCACCCCTGACCTCCTGAGAGAGGAAAGTGAATGAAGATTAACTTAATCTCCAATAGCCAATGATTTAATCAATCATATCTACCTAGTAGAGCCTCCATAAAATCCCTTAACAATGGAGTTTGGAGAGCTTCTGGATGGATTTGCACATTAAGGTTCCAGAAGGGGGTGCATGAAAAAGGACACGGAAATGCCATACCCCTCTCCCCATACCTTGACCTGTGCATCTGGCTGTTAATGAATTGTATCTTTTATAATAAACCACTAATAATAAATAAAGTACCTTCCTGAGTTCAGGGGATGGGAGCAGTCTGACCATATTGTGTCAAAATTAATTTATAGGACTCTGAGTTGGTGTCCACAGAGAACTAGAGAATTGCTTGGTGTGAAAACTCCACACATTTGCTATCAGAAGTGTTGTAGGTGTAAAGAAACTTGTGTGTGAGTATATGTGTGTGTACAGTGTGTGTGCATGTGCGTGTGTGTAAGCAGACATACTAATAGTGAGAAGCTGGAAAATAAAATTAAAAAGCAGTATTATTTATAATAATACCCAAAAACCCAAACTACTTAAACATAACTTTAATAAAAAATATGAAAGACACCTTTACTGAAAACTACAAAACATTGCTAATAGAAATTCAAGACCTACATAAGTGGAGAAATATGCCACGCTCATAGACTGGAACACTGAATATTGGAAAATTATCAATTCTTTCCAAATTTATTTACAGATTTAAAGAAATTCCATCAAAATTTTCATACTTGTTTTGTAGAAATTGACAAGCCAATAGCAAAACTTATATGCAGATAGCCAAAAATAGCCAAAGCAATATTGAAAAAGAAATTTGAAGAATTCACACTACCTGATTTCAGAATTTAATGCAAGCTTATAGTATGCAAGACACTGAGATATTGACAAAAGAATAAATACATATACCAAAGGCACAGCATGGAAAGTCCAGAAGTATTACTACACATTTATAGTCAATTGATTTTCAAAAAAGATGCTCAGGTAATTCAATGGGGGGAGATGCTGAAACAACTAGATATTCATATGCAAAAATACTCTACACCATGCTAAAAACTAAGTCAAAATGAGTTGAGTCAGAGTCTTCACATAAAAGTTAAATTCGTAAAATTAGAAGAAAACATAGAAGATCTTTGCAATCTTGGGATAATCAGAGACTTCTTAGGGCACACAAAATATCACCAAACTTAAAAGGAAATAATTCATTAAAACTACCATGAGATGGCCAGGTGTGGTGGCTCACGCCTGTAATCCCAGCACTTTGGGAGGCCAAGGCGGGTGGATCACGAGGTCAGGAGATTGAGACTATCATGGCTGACACAGTGAAACCCCATCTCTACTAAAAAAAATTTTAAAAAAAATTATCCAGGCGTGGTGGCACGTGCCTGTGGTCCCAGCTACTTGAGAGGCTGAGGCAGGAGAATGGCGTGAACCTGGGAGGCAGTGCTTGCAGTGAGCCGAGATCATGCCACTGTACTCCAACCTGGGTGACAGGACGAGACTCCTTCTCAAAACAAAAAAACAAAACAAAACAAAACACTGCAATGAGATACCATGACACACCCACTATGAGGGCTAAAACTAAAAGACTGACACTACCAACTCTGGGCAAAATGTGAAGAACCTAAAACTCTCCTACATTGCTGGTGGGGGCAGCATGTAAAATGGTACAAACATTGAAAACAGTGTGGCAGTTTCTTATAAAGTTAAACACATATCTGTGTATGACACATAAATTCTACTTCAAGATATTTACCCAACAGAAATAAGACATATGTCCACATGAATATGTACTTATGTATATGCGTACACATTACATATTTATTTATAATAGTAAAAAAACTGGAAACAAATTAAATATAAAAAAAGCTAGAGGATACCATATATGATGGTTTATTCATACAATTGAATAATAGGCAACAGTAAAAATAAATGAATTATTAATACACACTGCAACATGGATGAAGCTGCAAAACATTATGCCGTGAAAAAGAAGTCAGATATAAAAAAGTACACACAATATGATTATGTTTATATGAAATTCTAGAATGAGGGAAAATCTAATCTAACACTAGAGCCTAAATAGGATCAGTGCTTGTCTGGGGACAGGGATTGCCAGTGTTAACTGAGAAGAGACAATAAGAATCCTTGAGGAAATACAAATGCTTTATATCTCGATCGGATTGGTAGTTACACTAGTGAGTAAGTGTCAAGACATATCAAACTACAGGCTAACCCTCCCCTATCTGAAACGCTTGGGACGAGAAGCATTTCCAGTTTTTGATACTTTTCAGATCTTAGAATATTTATGTATACCTAATGAGACATCTTGGGGATGGGACCCAAGTCAAAACACAAGATTAGTTTGTTTTTTATACACATAGCCTGAAAGTAATGTTTACAATATTTAAATAATTCTGTGCATGACATAAAGTTTGTGTACATTGAACCATCAGAAAGCAAAGATGTTGCCATCTCAGCCACCCATAAGGACGATCTGTGGTCGTTTCTCATCACCATTATTCCTGACTGAATTTATATGTTACTGAGAAGCAATCATTTTCTTATACTTATTCACAGAAGTATTTAACAGTAAAAAACATGACATACCATTAATACAGTGAAAAATAATACATTCGGAGTAACTAAGCAGCATGGCAGCATCTCCAGAACACTTCTTGTACACAGGTTGAGCATCCCTAATCCAAAATTCAAAATGCCAGGTGTGAGATTTTCTACTTGTGGCATCACATCAGCACTCAGAACATTTCTATTTTGGAACATTTTGGATTTGGGATTTGGTGATTAGGGATGCTCAGCCTGTATTAATTTAAAAGGCTGAATTTTATTCTACATAAATTATGTCTGAATAGTTGATTAAAAATTAAAAACGATTTTTTTTCTAATTTAAGCTGGACTTTCAAATCATGTAGATTGCTTGCTTAATTTTTCCTCATTCTCCCCTAGCCTACTGATTACTATGACCTTATTAACAATTCAGCAAATACTTAGCACTTAAATTCCAAGCACTAATTGAGGCATGGGATAAATTTAGTGAACCAAATACACAAAACTCCCTACCTTGTGGAGCTTACCATTAATTGCCAGAAAAGGAAAGTTTTCCGCAGATTATTCAGTCCTAGAAAATAGCAGTAGAACATCTTTAATTATATAAGTTTATGATTTTCTTTTTGTAAATGTCCTCATGTGGAGATACTTTATGAAGTGCCTCTGTGTTAAAAATATAGATTTATCAGCCAGGTGCAATGGCTCATGCCAATAATCGCAGCATTTTGTGAGGCCAAGCTGGCCAGATTGCTTATGTTCACGAGTTCAAGGCCACCCTGGGCAACATGGCAAAACACAATCTCTACAAAAAAATACAAAATTTAGCCAGGCTTGGTGGCACCTGCCTGTAGTCCCAGCTACTCAGGAGGTTAAGATATGAGAATCACTGAGCCTGAGAGTTCAAGGCTGCAGCGAGCTATGATTATGCCACCGTACTCCAACTAAGGTGACAGAATGAAACCATGTCTCAAAAAGATATACATAGATAGATACAGACTTATCACAATGATATACTATGATCATGCCACTGCACTCCAGCCTGGGTGACAGAGTGAAATCATGTCTTAAAAATATACACATAGATAGATACAGATTAATCACAGTGATATACTGTGTTAGTTTATTTTGTGTTGCAAAAAAAATAAAATAAAATAATACCCAAGACTGGGTAATTTATAAAGAAAAGAGGTTTATTTGGCTCACAGTTCTGCAGGCTGTACAAGCATGGCAAAAGCACTGCTTCTGATGAAGGCCTCAGGAAACTGACACTCATGGTGGAAGGCAAAGAGGGAGCTGGTGTGTCACCTGGCAAGAAAGAAAGCAAAAGAGAAGAGGAGCTGCCAGGCTCCTGTAAACACCAGCT
This sequence comes from Rhinopithecus bieti, assembly GCF_001698545.2. Taxonomy (NCBI): domain Eukaryota; kingdom Metazoa; phylum Chordata; class Mammalia; order Primates; family Cercopithecidae; genus Rhinopithecus; species Rhinopithecus bieti. The sequence continues at coordinate 6,213,207 of NW_016804690.1, forward strand.
CTCACATAAAGAGCTTGCTCATTACCAAGGGGAAGTCACCACACCATTCATGAGGGATCTGCCTCCATGAACCAAAAACCTCCCTCTAGGCCCCACTTCCAACAATGGGGATTACATTTCAGCATGAGATTTGGAGGGGACAAACATCCAAATTATATCAAATACTGTTAATAAACAATTATTATTGAGGCTCAAAATGAATTCTTAATTGCTTTAATTTTCTCAGTATGACTGAGACACTCAGATTTAAAGATCAAAGACACCAAAATGGAGGTGATTGACCTTGTGTCCTACCACTTTTCTATGTGATCCTGTACAAACCACACAGCTTTCCACCCCCACCAACTCCTTATTTCAGGAGACCAGCTCGGTACCAAAGGGATTACATGATTCTGTAATAAATTGTGCTCTCTTCAGGAAGTGTATTACAACAGATGAGGAAGGGTCTTCTGATCCTTCTACTGGCTTCCGCATCCTTGAGGTGTCCACACTTCACACAGCACACGTCTTGTTTGCTAATTACAGTCAAAACTCTACTGTTTCTGATGCTGCAGGGACCCTTGCTCAGTTCCCACTGGAACCCTTGTTCCCAATCCCTACCTGCAGCTCTCATTTGCCTTTCAGCTTGAGTGGTCCACACACAGCCCTCTGCTAGAGCACCAGCTCTTGCTTCCCCTGTGTCCTTTCTAGGGAAAACACCCTCTGGTTAATATCCAGTCATCATCTTTGCCCCACGTTGGAAACTTCTGAATCCATTTTATTTCTTGTTCAGGCATTGGGGCGCCTATAGCTCTATGTTGAGAGCAACCACCTAGGCATTTCTCTCAGAACCATCTGCTTCTAGAGCTATGCTAGCTGTGAGTGTCTCTCAGGGGGTGTGCATCTTCTGAGGCTGAGCTGGGAGAAGACTCCCATAAAACAGAGGGTTTCTACCTCTCAGAGCTCTTCTAATCCAATGTTAGATCACAAGATGAGATAAAAAATAAGGATATGAATGCTTACAGGAAATAAACTAAACGTCCTAAAAGGAAAAAAAGTATATCAAGAAGTGATGTTGGATTTTGTCCCCTTTTCCCCATGCCCTCACCATCACACACATGCTCAAAGATACAGAGAAGGGCTGAATATCTGAACGTTAATGCAGCCTATTGAACAGAACAAAAGAATCTATTCTATAACACCATTGAGTAATACAGATTTTTCAGATGGAAATTTTTTTTTCAGGTAGTGTGATGTTCCAAGAATTACACAAGGTGGTTTCCCATACATCATCTCTCAGCAATCCATTGAGGTTGGAGTGACCCTCCCCACAGTAAAGATGAGGACACCGAGAGGCACAAAGATCAGAAGACTTGCCCAGAGGTGCCAAATTTAGCAAATGATAAAATCTGGCCTGAAAGTCTACCCTTCTTTCTGACTGTTAGGGATAATTGCCCCAACGTGGTCTTTCATCATACTGCAAGCTAAGATGTTTGTGATCTTTTAGAAGGTAAAGATATTTTATAATTCACAGTACATTATTTTTTGGTTTCTTCTTGCAGAATACTAAGATAATGTATTTATTTGTTGCAAGGAAAACAGGAAACTTAGCAAAATGAGGAGGCAGAAGTGGGAACGTTATTTATCACATAAATGCAACTATCCATCTCTTGTGCACCCCCTCAAGACTCAACCTCTTCTGTCATCCAGCTTCCTGGCTCAAAACACCACCTTCTGATAGGCAGCAGTTAGAAACCCTCCCTGAGTAGTTACTAGTGCCTAAGAGGGCTTCACTTAGGTGATGGTGATGAGGAAAATTACCCAACATATCCAAGCAGGAGGTGTGAAAGTAAAACACTGCTCAGGTTTCAGCCCTTCCTTCTGCAATGAAGGCGGGGATTGGTAGGTGCTTAGTTTGATTTCCAAGACCCCAGGGGAAATTGGCACCTGTGTGCACAAGCCCCCATCTACCAGATAATGTTCTTTTTAGCGTAGGTTCTCAGTATGACTGAGACGGACAGATTTAAAGATTAAAAACACAGATTTAAAGATTAAAAAAATGGAAGTGATTGACAGTGTGTTGTACCACCTTTCTATGTGATCCTGTATAAACCACACAGCTCCTGTTGCTACAGGCTGAATGTTTTGTCCCTCCCAAATTTGATTATTAAAGCCTAGGCCCCAGTGTAAGGGACATTAGGTGGTGGAGGCTTTGAGAGGTGATTAGATCATGTGTGTGCATCCCTCATAAATGGGATTAGTGACCTTAAAAGCAGATACACACGAAAGATTCTCTCTCTCTCTCTCTTTCTCTCTCTCTCTTTCTCTTTGTCTGTCTCTCTCTCTTTCTGCTCTCTGTTGGGTAAGGACATAAGGAAGATTGCTATCTGTAAACTAGGAAGTGAGCCCTCACCAGACACTGAATCAGCCAGCGTCTTCATCTTAAACTCTCCAGTCTCCAGAACTGTGAGAAATAAATATTTGTTTTGTAAGCCACCTAGTCTGTGGTATATTGGTTATAGCAGCCCAAACTGACTAAGACAGGGATGGCCTGAGCCTATGGAAGTAATGCTTGAACAAATCAGAGATTTCATAATATTTGTATTTCTCTGGGAACACATTTCCCTTATAATATATAAGTCATTCTTTTGTTGGGTTTTGTTTGCTTTTCAGACATTTGAATTTCAAGCACATTTTTCAGGAATTTAAAGGACTTTATGGATGGCCCCATAAAGAATGTTACTAGCAATTAATCTATCATTGGTATGCTTCTGAAAACTTCTGTGGGAATCAGATTTAGAGAAATCTGAATCACAGCAATGAAACATTAAAGAGTATATTAATAAGGGAGCCAGTGGTTATTCCACTAATAAAAACTCCTTTTTTAAATAAAATTATATTCTACCTAATTCATCTTATTTGTAAATGCAAATTTCTTTTATAGATTGCATCATCTTAAAATGAGGATGTCACAGATGCTGAGCTGGTACCAGAAAGAAAACTATACCAAATTCCTCTCAGTATTCTGTCTCATGGCCCATCATGAAGAAGTAGTGTGGATGATTTTGACTTGGCTAGCAACACAGAGATAGAAAACACGCACAAGACCAGAGCTGAACATTCATTCACACGGGACAGGAGAAGGTACAAGTATTGAACACATGTACTAAGATCTGCCAACAGTTTTCACTAACAAGTTTCTGGAAGTATGGGATTTCATCCTGGACAGGGTAAAGAGAAAAAAGGCAAGCCAAATTTTCTTTTCTCTGATGTAAATCTGTGGCTTCCAGGAATTCCAACAGGAGCCACCCCTATGACTCCAAGGTCAAAATGCACAACTCTGGAGGATTTTTATTCAAGCAAAGCCAGTTGAGAGTGGGTGTTTTCTCCAGGAGCAAGTTCAATGACCTGAAATTGTTAGAGATTTGAAAGTAAAGACCCTGTCAAAAGACAAAATTAAAACACAATTTAGTTTAAATGATCTCGATTGATTTTACTATGATTCTAGAATCAAGCAACACTTCATTCCATAAAATAGGATAAGTGTCCCGATGAGTGGAGCAGAGGAGGTTGGCTTTATAGGCAGAAAAAGAACTGAGGAAAGCGGAAACAAAATAAAACAAAACAAAACAAAACAAAATAAATGGATTGGTCATTTCAAAGTTACTTTCCTTATACAATGGGGACAGAGAGAACAATAGAAAAAAAACTGACTGGTCAACATCAGGTCACTTCAAGTTAAAGAGGAAAATACAGGCAACTTCACATGACAATTGAAGACTGAAATTGACCTGTTTGGGAAATTGGCTGTTATCCTTTTCTTCTGATTTCTTGGAATGTTAGACAACAACTTAGTTTCAGTTTGGTGACATGGAACTTTAGCATGGGTGGCTCCATTTTGATTTTTAGTCTGGCCTGTTGAGGTTTAGTGCAGGAATCTAGTCCAAAGCAATGGCCTCCTATAATTTTTATTTAACAACAACCACAGACATATCTTAATATCCCACAGAATGTTAGGGATACTGAGACTCAAGAAGACAAGTCAAGCTTCTCAATAGAAGCTTTATCCCATTTTATCATTTGAAATTGTTTCTAGAGACTTCTGTATCCCCCCCACACACTCCCCTACACACACCTCTTGCTACTTAAACACCCAGGGTTCAAGAAGATTCAGGAATTTCACTCAAGAATGAAGATTCTAGTCTCCCTCTTCCCTGGACTGTAGCCTGAAAGACAATTCCTTGTTCCATTCCCAACTGTCAACTTCTTATGTCTTCCTGCAGGTTGTCCATTAAGTAAACAAATACGACACTTGATTGCATGGCCCATTCAGTTTGACATCACTGTTTCAAACTGGCCTGCCTTAAGATCCAAGTCAGGAGATTGGGACCTGAAACATACTCTCCTACAGGGCCTCTCCTTATATTCCTGAACTTGAGAAACCAGATCAACTGTGTGAGTACTAAGGTTTTCCTCTTCTCTGGAAAATGCAGAGAATTAGAGAACTGGAGACACCATTCCCCATGGACCCAGTGCAGGATTGTGCCTGTCAATGATAGAGTGAACTCACAATGTCTGAACTGGGACTAACACATAGTGGGGAAGAACAGTCCAAATTCAATAGCTACAATTTATGGAAAGAAAGGGCCACTGGGAGGGTGGATGAGAAGACTGAGGCATCTAGGAATCTGAGCAGTGTTTGAGCTTTACCCTTTGACAAGGATCTGTTTTTCTAAAAACCTAACTCTCTCAAATTAGTTGGGTCATTGTTCCTTGGGAGCTTTATTTCTTTATTGGGAGAATTTCCAACGTGCAGCATTACTTCTTTTCATTCCTAATTGTGATACGTCCTGCTAATTGAAAGCTAGGCCTTGTGGTTTTCAGAACACTGATTTGTGATAGTAAAACCTTTACCCATTGTTCAACAAAGATGTAAAATAATTAATTGGCTATTTGGCAGATAGGTTCAGCATTTTCAGAATCTGTTTTATAAGAAATTTTATTGATGAAAATGTGTCTAAAGCTTTAGCAATGCACTTGGCTTCAACATTTGGCAGCAAGGAAACAAAATCTTAAAGCCAAAAACCTCCCCAGGGCATGAGGCAAAGTACAACTTTGCATCTATATTCCTGCTGTAGGTCATTAGGGGCCTCCTTTTACAGACAATTGGCAAAAGGTTTCAGTGGCTGTTTTATGATCCGTTTTGATTTTGTATATGAGCAAATCTCACATTTCTTCTGTGAGACATGCCCATGTTTTACCACATTGCCCTTAAACGATTTTTCAAGAAGTTGCATTAACTCTTAAAATTGACAAGAATAAATAGAGGCACCATAAATTTTTAAAGTTGAAGTCATAGGCATCACATGCTAACTTACTTATTGTTAGGCTGTTGGGAATGAGGTTGTCTGTGGTATGTTTTGTTAGACAGAGAAAAAAAAAAATGCTCAGATTCATCATCAGCAAATATACTTGGTTGTCACTGAAACCACGAATTTTAGGAAATTGAACTCGGTCTATGTGACACCAAACAACCAGTCCAATCCAGCAAACCTCTCAGAAGAAAATCCCTGTAACAGATTGTTTAGTCATGTATAGACCTGGTATTTCAGTTGACACTGGGCGAACTGGCACTGATTGGCTTCTTCATTGTAAACCTCTCTGAACCGTGTTCAAAGCCGGCTCACAGAGACACCATAAAAGTGTATGTTTACCAAGTTAGCACATTCAATACGTACTCCATTCTGTTTCAAACAGAAGATCAAGGAAGGAAAAAAATGATAAAAGAGTGCTTCCTCCTTGAATGTGGGCCATTTGCTGTAACAATGAGTTTATAATAAATCCTTCCAGATTAAAATGTCTCTTCCCACATTCAAATGTACTCTTCAAAATTAGGCTGTTTGGGGGAAAATGCTGCTAAAAAAGGAGCAGGCTATTCAAACAGTGCCAGCAAGGAGATTACACATTTTTGAGTCTAATTTCCATTGTAGTGTAACTAGCATCAGAAGAACAACTAGAAAAATTGACTATCAGGCATATTATTGACACCTATATCTTACTAACACAGCAGAGTACTGGACACTTTTCTACATAATTCCTTCTTTTTGAGAATTCATGTCTTGGCTTTAAAGAGTTACCCTGAGATCAAAGTTAATATATGAAGTGTCAGGCCAGAAAATGATGACTATTTTAAAATCTCAGGAAAGTAAAATCAATAAAGGAAAGCACTGCTATCTTGTGTGCTTTGCATACATATACAGTGTCTTACATATTGTTGAAGGTAACATCAAAAGTAAGGGCCTCAGCTCCCTCTGTTCTTACTACTCAAATATTATAATCTTTTGACTATTCTCATACCTAGGAGATGTTCCTAGGTCTTACTGTCTCCTACATTGTGACATACAGCATTTTTTGTGTCCTTTTTACTCCCTTTATCAGGAATTTTATGAGCTTAGGAAAATCCTCCTTTGAGGATGAATCAGATATACTTTGTTTTTTAGGCTAATGCTCTGAAATAGGGAAATGGTGGTTGGGGGGTGCAAAATCTATCAAAATATGAATGACTTTTCAGTCGCAGTCCAACAATTTTCATGTGTGTAGCTAAATCCAAATATCATACAAAAGATAAAGAAATATAATACACCATACAATAAATAAATAAATTGTTTATTTTTAGGGTAGAATGGAATAGTTTTTTGGAGGCAAAAGGCAAAAACAAAGGTTTTTCTCTGCAAGAGGAAGGAGAGAAAGAGAGAGAAAGAAGGAAAGAGAAAAATGAAAGAAGAGACAGAAAGAGAGAAAGAAAGAAAGAAAGAAAGAAAGAAAGAAAGAAAGAAAGAAAGACAGACAGAAAGAAAGAAAGAAAGAAAGAAAGAAAAGAAAGAGAAAGAAAGAAAGAAAGAAAGAAAGAAAGAAAGAAAGAAAGAAAGAAAGAAAGAAAGAAAGGAAGGAAGGAAGGAAGGAAGGAAGGAAGGAAGGAAGGAAGGAAGAGAGAAAGAAGAGAGAGAGGGAGAGAGAGAAAGAATGAACCTGTAATAAGTTGTCTTGGCCAGTGTTCTCTGGATAAACAAAACAAACAGGATAGGTAGGTAGAGAGACAGATAAATCAATTGATACAGATATATAGCTATACATTTCTATCTCCCCCTATATACAGAGACAGGGAAAGAGAGAGAGAGAGAGAGAGAGAGAGAGAGAGAGAGATTTATTTTAGGGAATTGGTTCACACAATTTGAGGGGCAGTTATTTTTGAAATTTGTAGGGCAGGCAGGCAGGTGGAAAGTCAGGCAGAGTTTCAGGAAACCTCAATTTTTGTTCTTAAGGCCTTCATCTGACTGGATGAGGCCAACCCACATTATAGAGGGTAATCTCTTCTACTTAAGGTCAACTGATGGTAAATGTTAATCACAATTACAAAATACCTTCACCGCAACATCTGGACTAGTTATTTGATCAAACAACTGGGCACCACAACCTGGCCCAGTTGGCACTTAAAATCAACCATCATATGAGTATTGTGCAGGCTGCATAAGTGAAGAAGAAGATGTGGAAACAATATAAAAGGAGTACAAGTAATCTCCTGCCCTTCTTCTGCAATTAAAGAGTGACACGATTCAGGGACACTGGTCAACTATGCAGTAACCTTTACAGTCACCCTTGTTCAGGACATGGAAGGGAACAGATTTGAGGTGAAATTAAGGTTTTTCCTCCAGGAAATCCTCAGCCAAGATCTGTGGGTTCAGGCAATCACTCTTCTTATTTTCACCAATCTCAAAGAAAGATTGTCTTTCTTGTTGTTGTGTTCTCTGAGAGAATTCTCTGAGAGAATTCTCTGGGGTGTATTGAGGGCCTCTGACCAACACTTCCCTTGCTTCATCCGAGAGACCGGAACGGCAGTGCTGTGGCTTCGCCCAGACCCACACACATTAATCATTTTAGTGAAGTGAAGCCAGGCATCTTGGTCAAATCAATGATCAATCAACTTCAAAATATCAGAACAAGGTGTTGGATGGAGTTAATCATATTTTGGTGAGTAAACTACTTGACTTCTTCATTCAGGAAAAAAGTTTAAAATGTGCTCAGTCTTAGTCATGGGCTGCTTAGGGTGTTTTCCTTTTAAACTGCTCCTCCGAAGGAACATCCTATTTCTAAAAGTGCAGGAGATGTGAGCAAAATGATACCAGTCCATGAATAAATTGTTGCACTGACTTTCCTAATTAAAATATTATAAATTCAAATAACATCTTCAGAGCATTTAAGGCACAGGAAGTGAATCATAAACAGAAAGTGCAGTCCTGAATTTTGAAATTTTTTTTTTTTTTTAAAAAACCTCACTAATTAGTGGGAAGGTAAACTTGAAAAATCTGAGTTAATATTATTTTTAAAATAAATATTATTTATGACTTTCAAGTTCTTTCAAGTATAATGACTTCAAAGTATTGATTAATCCATTTCTTTTGTGAATGTGTTATTTTTCAAAAGTACATGAGAATAAAGTGAAAACATGTGTTTGGAGAGGAACTACTATGGCAAAGTGATGTATAGTCATTTAATTACTTCATGTTTTGTTGCTGTTTGTTGCTCATTAACAAAATAATGACTAGGAAATTTTCTACTAAAGCAAATATTAACATCTAAAAGTGGATGTTTGTTGTATTATTCTCTCTTCTTTGTGCATGTTAGACTATACTTCATAATTTAAAATTCAATTTCAATTTTAAATTAATTTTTCTCATGAGAAGGAAAGCTTGGTGTGCCTGAGCTCTAAGATTTTATCCCCCAGGGTGCCCTTGACAGACTTTAGTTTCATGGGGACAGAGCCCATCCTGTAAACATCCTCTTTACCATCACCAACCAGCACATGGACATGCACACATACACACACACAGTCTCTGTCTCACACCCACACACAAACACATACATGATCTGGCAAAGAGGGGTTGGACGCTATGCTAAGGCAAGTGGCCCTGCCCTACAGGGGTCTTTCCTAGGAGGTGAAGATGTATCAGAAAGTGGAGAGAAGTGTGGGGCATTTTCTTATTGTAGAACTTAAAACTGTACTTGCACCCAGGGACCCAGTCCTAGCAGAACCACAGATGACAATGGTTCCAAGGGTCCTGTGGGCCTGAAAATGAGCCATTTCTATACCCCAAGAGCTACAACAAGCACCTCCTAACCAAGCCTCAAAGGCAAGTACTACTCTAAGCCCACCAGGCCTGACCAAATTTAGGGAACCAACACACCACAATATTTTGTGGCAGAAGAACCAATAGTAAGTCTATTAAAAAACGGATGACCTGGACTATATAAACCACGTGTTCTGCTACAATTCAAAAGAGAGAGAGGAAAGCAGAAATGTTTTAAAGGCTATTGTTAGACTTCCTAGAACTTTGGCAAATGACAGGCACCCTTGAAGGATTTATTTTAATTTAGAAAAAAAAATCAGTGTTTTGACATCTTGAATATTATGTGTCATTTCATATGTGTTACACCTTCAATATACTTTAATGTGTTTGCAAACAGTTGCTTTCTTCCACAATAATCTGGTTGCTAAGACAACACTTTTTCCCTCTACTATTAAACTACCAAGAGACTTTATTGAGATTTCACCAGTTTTTCCACTCATGTCATTTTTTCTTTGAAAGGATCCAACACAAGGTCCAGAATTTCATTTAGTTGTCATGTCTTCTCAGTTTCCTCCCATCTGTTGACTCTTCCTTAGTCTTTCTTTATCTTTAGGACATTTATACTCTTTGAAATGTATTGTTCAGTTGCTTTTTAAAATGCCCCTCAATTTCAGTTTGTGTGATATTTTCTCATAATTAAATTGAAATTATGCTTTTTAACAAAAATACCACACAGGTTATATGTTGTGCTTCCCAGTGAATCATTTTGGAGTATACCATGTCCATGTATCTTATTACCGGTCATGTTAAGTTTGGTTATTTGGTTGATGTGGTATCTGTCAAGTCTTCAGACTACAAAGTCACTATTTTTTTTCCCTTTGTAATTAACAAATATATTGGGGAAGATAGTTTGAGGCTATACAAATATTCCGTTCCTCCCTAAACATTTACTCATTAATTTAAGGATCTATTGATGGTTCTTGCCTGCAACAATTATTACCATGATGTTTACCCTGTGGTGTCTATTTCCCTCCTTTCTTCTGTGTTTACTAATTGGAATTCTTCTGTAAGGAAGAGCTGTGTCTTCTCCCCATGTATTTATTTATTCAGTTAATTCACATCAGTACGGATTTTTTGGTACGGATATCTTTTCCTATTCTATGGACGACAATTCAATACTATTTATTTATTTTACTGCTTACATTAGTCTAGCTCTTGCCATTTGAATTTGAATTTCTTTTGCTTAATCACTGTGTCCTTTCAAATGACCCCATTCTCTTTAGAGCACATCCTTGCATTCAGGTTTTGTGATATGTTCCAAGTTCATCTATTTTCCTGTTCCATTCCCAGGAGCAACCACTTCTCCAAGAAGCCCTGGTTCCTCTTATTGGAGAATGATATTTAGCAACTAAAAGGTGGGCATAGACAATCCGTTTGTTTGTTTGTTTGTTTGAGAGGAAGTCTCACTCTGTTAACTGGGCTGGGGTACAGTGATGTGATCTTAGCTCACTGCAACCTCTACTTCCCGGGTTCCTGAGATTCTTCTGCCGCAGCCTCCTGAGTAGCTGGGACTACAGGTGCATGCCACTATGCCCAGCTAATTTTTATATTTTTAGTAGAGACGGGGTTTTACCATATTGGCCAGGCTGGTCTAGAACTCCTGACTTCGTGATCCACCAACCTTGGCCTCCCAAAGTGCTGGGATTACAGGCGTGAGCCACCACGCCTGGTAGACAATCCTTTTTAAATAGAAAGTTAAGAAATGTTCTTACTCCTCAGCCTTTAAATATTATGATTTGCTCTACTTGAAATATTTACTATTCTGTAAAATGCCTCTTTTTCTCCTCCCACTGCAACTATATTGTCCGTTCATTCCATCAAAACAGTTGATTGAATTTCTGCCTTGTCCCCAGCACTGAGGCAAACACTGGATGACAAAATAGTGAAAAAGACAAATTTGGCCTCTCTCCTTGTGAGACTTATAGACAACTAGATAAACTAGACTGTAAACAAGGGATTATAAGGCAGTATGAGAAGCACTGAGCTGGGTATGTCAGATTCACACAGAGCACCTACCTTAGGCTTGGGTGAGGTCCAGGTGGAGGGACAAGAAAAAGTTTTAGGAATAAAACCTTTCTAAGCTAAAATCTGAAGTATAATAGGATTTTATATCAAAAAAGAGAGTAGTGTTGAGTAAACGTATAGAAACAGAAAATATTCCAGGCATAGGTAAAAAGCTGGTGCAGAACAGTACATACGTCAGTCTGGTAACTGAAAGAAGTAGCACATTTTGAGAACATGGTATTGGCAGTGGAGGCTGTCAAAGCATACAGCTAGAGCGTGAAGCGGGAGCCAGATCAGAATGGGCTTTGTTAAACAGATTTAAGAGGCTGCATTCATTCTAAGAGCCACTGAAAGGCAGAGAAACCTTTTAAGCAAGAAAGTGGCATGATCAGATTTATACTGTAGACAGATCACTCAGGCTAACCTGTGAAGCGTGGATTCAAGGGGAACACAGCCAGCAACTGTTTTAGCAATTAGGTGACATGATGTAATTGAGAGGATGGAGAGAAGTGAATGGATTCTAGTAATATTTAGGAGGTGAAGTCAGCAGGATGAGATGATTTATTGGATGGGAGAGATGAGAAGGAGGCAGAATTCACAGGAGAGTACAGTCTAATTGTGTATTGTATGTCCTTCTATTTGCCCTTGTGTGATTGTTTCCCCTTGATTGGTTTCGGGTTATGCACTTTCTGCAGGACTATGACATAAGCGATCTGTGTCCTTTAGTAAGAGGCACATGAGTTCAGTTGGTCCCATTTTTAGTGAGATTAACTTTAATCATTCAGTTAAGGTGGTGTTTGCCACACTTCTCCATTTTCCAAAGGTATCTTTTATAACTTTCTGATTAATAAGTAATCTATGGGAAGATGCTCTGAGACTCAGTATATGGCTGTTCAACAAACTTTCAATAGTTTTAGTTTCCATTGAGTTTCACCCAAATCAATTGTTTTTATGATGGTGGCAAAATGGTGGCTCTCAAATTCTGTCATTTATTCTGTTTCTATTAGTTTTAATCTGACAGAATAGAATATAAACAAATGGACAAAAATATAAAGTTTCTCCCTTCCTTTGTTTACTTATTTATATTTGTTGTTTATTTATATTTTCAGTATCATTATGGACTCTCAATTGTCTTATTCAATGCAATGTAATTCATTACTGTCAGCCATCATTCTGATGCTCATATTTTCCCTGATGTAACTAGTGAAACAGCTCTGAGCTGGTTTCAGTGTCCTTCATATAAACTATTTTCTAATTTTTTCACACAAAAAAAGAACTTGTTTACTTTCTTTTCTCCAGACCTGAGATTAATCCTTTCTCTATTGAATGCTATTTCATTTTGCTAAAAAAATTAGGATTTCAAACTCAGATCTGAGAACTAGTGTGCTTAGTCATTCTTGACTGTGAAATATACGGTCTTTTTGAAAAATTGTGTTTGGGAATTTATTGAGGCCTAGGAAAAAGGTGTATATTTCCAGAGAGAATTTGCATTGTCTTTTTTCAAGAATCGAGAGAGACTACCAATCAAGAATATTCTAAACTAAATTTATGGCTAGAGTATTTTGAGACCACCAAGGAAACAAGACTCCAGGACTGTCTCTTTTCCTGATCTTCTATTAAGTTGTGTCTCATTTAGCATTATACTTAGCTGCTAGGCTTCACTAATTTTCATTAATTGCCAACTGATTATTATCTTGTACGGTGCCTTGGAGGCACAAAATGCTTCACAGGCTGTTCAACCTTTTTTTTTTTTTTTTTTGAGGCCAGTATTTGAGATTTCTTCTGGATCTACCAGGGCTCTTAGCTAACTCCTTCCCTGCTTCTCTCTGGTGAACTAACAGACTTATGGTTTTGCTTCTTGCTCTTAATTAAGAGGAGCTATTATTTTCAAGAGTGCCCATAGGCTTGAACTTCCAGACATTCTGTTTTAAATAAAATCAGCTCCTTTAAGCACAGCTTCAGAGGCCTCTGTAGACTGTCTCTCCCTTTGGACAAAATTTCTGAGCCCTCAGTGGGATGGTACCCTCTGGTCTTGATGGCTTGCGTTTTCTTTGCCCCATAAGTGACCTGGGGTCAGGGAATTTGGGGTCCCAGTATTCTTTGTTTGCCACACCTGGAGTAGGGTCTCCATCCTATTAGTAGGGTTGATTGGAGGAAGGTAGCCACTAACTTAGCACACTCACCAGGAATTTAGCCTGTTCAACTCAGAGTTGGAGGGAATGAGAAATACTGGCAGACTCCCCTTCCTAGTAAAATATGATGCCACTTCATTGGGAGCAGAAGGGAGAGGGAGCCATTATCTTTTGGGGCACATCAGCCCAGAGTAAAGCTTCCATCAACTTGGGGCAGGGTGGGCACTGCATAGCTCAAATGCCGTAAGCTCTCACTGTTCTTACTGAGTTTCGTAAATTTTCTTGAGTAAATATTTCTTCACTTGCTGTATGTCCTTATGATAATTGCCAGAGACTTTAAGTGATTCGGCTTTTTGATATATAGTTTTCACCAGTTATGCCTGTTTGTTTGAAGAATCTGTCCACCGAAGTCCTCATGCTACCATCCCAGAACTCAAACTCCCATTTACCTTTTATGTTTGATATAGAAAAGCTATAAAATTTTATAAAATAGATCTACTCATCTTTTTAAATTTGTTTTATTGCTTTTATGCTTAGAAATTCATCTCTATCCAGTAATTTGACATGTATACACTTATTTGTACGTTTTCCTCATTTGGTCCTTCATGTTTAGTACATACAAACTTTATCTTGAAATATAATACATGATTGCTATTTAGAGTAACTTTTCTCCAAATAGTAAATATCATATAACACAATGTGTTTAGTAATCTATTACTTCCTCAATTTTTAAATTACCTCCCTCATTTATTGAGTTGTTACATATATTGAGGTCTGTTGGTCTGTCTATACTTTTCTATATGTATCACACTGTTTTAGTTATTTTACTTTTATAATGTTTTAAAATTTAAAGTTGTCATATCATTATGAATGTTTAAAATTATTTTAGTTGTTTTTTATTAATTTATTTTTCCAGGTGAACTTTAGAATTCTTTTCCTCACTCATAAAATTCCAATATAATTTTGATTAAAATGACATAATCAATAAGTTAATTTGGAAAAGCCAACACTTTGCAATATCCAGTCCTCTCATAGAAAAATGTAATATGTCTTTTTATTAATTTAAACCATTGTTTAAAGCACTCAGAGAATTAAAAAAAAATAAAGTCTGGTATATTTATTGGCAAAGTTACTCTTAAGTGTTTATTTCATGACTTTCTTTTTGTTGAGCGGGGTGCAACGGAGTTTTGCTTTGTCACCGAGGCTGGAGTGCTGTGGCACAATCTCAGCTCATTGCAACCTCTGCCTCCTGGGTTCAAGCAATTCTCCTGCCTCAGCCTCCTGAGTAGCTGGGGTTACAGGTGCATGCCACCACACCTGGCTAGTTTTTGTGTTTTGAGTAAAGATGGGATTTCACCACGTTGTCCAGGCTAGTCTTGAACTCCGGACCTCAAGTGATCTGCCTGCCTTGGTCTCCCAAAGTGCTGGGATTATAGGCACAAGCCACGGTGCACAGCCTGTTTTGTTTTTTGATTGCTAACATGAATAAGATTTTTCCACTGTAATAGATGATTATGTCAATTATACAGAAAACTACTAATATTTGTAACTGAGTTTGCCTTATGAATTCTTATAAATTTAATAGCTTTTCATTAGTTCTCTTGGGATATGAGCTGTGAAATCAAATTATCTACAAACAATGATTATTTTCTGCCCTTCCTGCTGCCATTATCTTTAAAGACAAACTATAGCTCATTATCATTTTATTTATAAAGTTGAGTGCAGAATTGAGGTATCTTGCATATATTTGACATTTCAAATCCATTTATTTAAAATAGCCAAAGAAATGTTAACATGATTTTATTATTTGAATTATGTGGGTTATTTACTGTGGTCCCCAGCAATACAGTTTCCAAGTGCAGATACAGACTCCAGCTTCTCACAGAGCAAGTCCTTCAGGCACATTTTCCTTAATGCAAATGAAGAAGGCAGCTGGCAATTATTTTCATGGAAATCTAATTTTTCAAGAGCTTTGGTGTGCATTATCCATGTTGTCCAAGCATCTGCAACAAAAATTTAAAGTTGAACTGTCCTTCTTGAGACCCTTTCTTTTGCCAAAAACTGTATGTATGTACTTGGGATACAGAGCCCAACTTAATGTCAGCCAGAGTCAAATTTAATTAGAAGGGCAGACTAACTGGAAACAAAATATCAACTATTCCAGGATCAAGTATACATATTTTAAATGTCTAATATTGTAGAGTGAAGAGCCTTTTACTCATAATGTTAGTATAATACTACAGCAATGCATTTGTGCCCTTTCTGATTAGGCAAACTGGGGTTTGAATCTCAGCTCTGCTGCTCACTAGCTGTATTTTTTTAGCCAATATACTCATATTAGTTAACACTGAGTTTGATTCTGACCCAAAATATCTGTATCATAAGCTAGATAACTTCATTTATCTTTTATGTAAAAGCCTGGACTTAGTTATTAAGAGAGTGGCATAAAGGCTCAGTCTCATAGTGGCTTTAGGGACAGTTTTGCCACCCAGAGGGTGAGGTCCCCCTCCTCAAGGTTCAAGATGGCATCCAGGGCCTCAAGCATGGTATCTGCATTTCAGATAGGAGAAAGAAAAAACAAAAAAGAAGAAGAAGAAAGAGAACACAGGCAGACTTTGACTGTCTTTTAAGGATTTTTCTTAAGTTGCCACACAACAACAACTATTGACCATAGTATAGCTATATGGCAACACTTAATCGCAGGGAAGGCTAGGAAGGGTCGTTTTATTTATTTATTTATTTTAACTAATTTTTTTTTTTTTTTGAGACAGAGTCTCCCTCTGTAGCCCAGGCTGGAGTGCAGTGGCGCGATCTCCACTCACTGCAAGCTCCTCCTCCCTGATTCACACCATTCTCCTGCCTCAGCCTCCCGAGTACCTGGGACTACAGGCGCCCGCCAACATGCCAGGCTAATTATTTGTATTTTTAGTCGAGACGGGGTTTCACCGTGTTAGCCAGGATGGTCTGGATCTCCTGACATCGTGATCCGCCCACCTTGGCCTCTCAAAGTGCTGGATTACAAGCCTGAGCCACAGCTCCTGGCCCTGTTTGTTTGCTTCTTGAGAGGAAGTCTCGCTCTGTCGCCCAGGCTGTAGTGCAATGGCACGATCTCGGCTCATTGCAAGCTCCGCCTCTCGGGTTCACGCCTCAGTCTCCCGAGTAGCTGGGACTACGGGCGCGCACCATCACGCCCAGCTAATTTTTTGTATTTTTAGTAGAGACGGGGTTTCACCGTGTTAGCCAGGATGGTCTCGATCTCCTGACCTCGTGATTCTCCCGCCTCAGCCTCCCAAAGTGCTGGAATTGCGTGTGAGCCACTGCGCCCGGCCTAGGAAGGGTAGTCTTTATCCTGTGTGTTCAGCTAAAAATCAGAGATTCTATTTGGGAAGAAAGAAGAAATGGATATTAGTAGATATATGTTTGCTTTTGTCATTACGTTTAACTTCTATTTGCCTCAGTTTCTTTGCCTGTAACCTGAGTATAATAATAGTAATCTCACAGTATTTTTATAAAGATTACCTTAACCTATACAATATTTATAAGATGCTTAATTTAATATCTTAAAACAAGCATTCAATACATTTTCGTTATAATGGCCCCAAATATCACCTCAGTAATGCATTCTTATTGGTCTCTACTACAAATACGTTTTTTATAATAGAAACAAAATATCTGAAGAAGCACTACGAATATCAGAACTCTATAGCTAAAAGCGATGGTTTGTGTTGTCCAAATGAACAATAACATACAGTGAGTAAACTAAAAATCTGAGAGGGTAGCGCCTCTGCATTTGGTCACAAAAATTTGCCAAGTGAATGGCAAAACGAAACTGGAACCCCATGCATCCACATTCACTTTTCCAAACCTCTTTATCCTTGACTCAGTTCCCTTTCTTTCCACTGTGGCAGATATTTGAGTACTGGCCAAAAAAACTGGAACACTTTGAAATGTAAAACTTTCTCACTGAAATATTAAATTCAGCAAAGGTACCAGGAAATTCTGCATGTATAATATACATTGTCAGGATATTGGTTAAGATATTCTTGCTATTTCATTTAAATTTAGGGAGGCAATTATTGAGTTTGCCAGGATTAAATTTTAAACTTTGTCTTATATCCACAGGTTATTTGTTCAGTCTTCATACTATTTCCATAAAAATAATGCAAGAAAACAACCAGTATGATCAAGTTAAATATATGCATATTTAATTTGAACATTCCATTGTAGGAAAAAAGTTTAGTCTTACTGACCAAGATAAAGGGATTTTAAATATAACCAATTTATTGAATCTAAAACATAATGACTAAGAGTTTCTATAAAATACATTCCTTTTCTAGAGTCACAGGTTAAATTCTCTCCCAAAAGAGGAATAAGCTTACTTTGCCATAGAGGCCTAAATTTGAATGAGTCTTCTCTTCTGGTCCAATAGCAACTACTTTGCTGGCTGGATCCCTCAAACAGAGGGGACCAAGAGATTCTCAGAATAGCAAGATACACTTAGTTTCTAGAGAGGTTTAGGAACAATAGACAAGAGGAAGAAGGAACTGATGGGGAAAAAAATGCTGCATTCTGATGACTAAGGCTTGTGGACCTTCTATCGGGTAGAAACTGTATTCTTAGTTTCATCATATAATTCTTTTAACCCATCTATATTTCTCCTAACAAATTTCATTTGCGATTCACTGCTTCTTGGAATATTTCATCATTTAATGTAATGATGATAGTGGTAATGGTAGCAGCAGTAGTAGCACCTACTATTTACTGAATGCTGTTATATCCCTGATATTTATCAAGATACTTTTCACACATAAACTTATTCATTTCATCTTCAGAGCAATCCCACAGGATAAGTCTGATTTTGATGCTCATTTTACAGATATGCCAATTGAGGCACAGAGAGATTTAGTGACTTGCCGAATGCCACACAGCAGGTTAATGACAGACCCCAAATTTAAACCTGGTTGGTTATAGGTGCTTTTATTTATTACATTACCTTATCTTCTTGTATTATTTACTTTTTTTCTCTGTTGTTCTTACCAATTACATGTACTTTCCTGGTATCACAATAATTTTCACTTACTGATTATTCGCTCTAATTTTTAATACATATATTATTTCTATTATTGATTACTGGTTTTGATCCAAGGGAAAAGACAAAACACAGTAGCACTTAGTATAGTACATTGTTTTGCACATTGTAAATACCAAAATATTTGATTGCATGATGGACAAACATCTGAAATGGAATATTTTCCATTTGAATTTTCTGCATAACAGGAAATAGGATTGAAATCTGCCTCGTTCATATGAGGATATTTAGGAATTTTGTAGGGGAGGGTAAGGAGAGTCACCTGAACTGCTTAGATTTAAATGGCCCTAGAACTAATATTCATGGTTAACAGCCAAGGCTTTGGTCCTTTCTCTTCAGTTTATGGAAACCCTCAAGCAGTGAAAGTCAGTTTCTCCCCAGGAAGTCAATTCTTTGTTATTTTGCATCTCTGTAGATCACGCTAAAGAATTTGCTGAACCGGTTCATTCTGCTTCCTGTAATCATAAACATGGGCCTTTCGGGGAGAACTTCGGGATGAACAACAGTAAAACACACACACACGTACACACACACATATAATATATGTCTATAAGTATACGTACACAAATGTATGTGTGTATGTATTCTAAAGAAAACAATTATGAAACACAATTTTAGGGATAATTAGTTCATCAGTAGCATATAGAATAATAAGAATAAATTTAACATATAAATATGTATTTTATTTTTTTACAAGAGATTTCACAGGGGTACATTATGCCAGAATGTTGACCTGATTATTCATGAAGAAGGTATCCAAAATACAGCTCCATTGTTCTTATCAGCCCAGGCCTGGAGGAAACAATATGAAATGATGCCAATTGGCTGTGAGCCAACACATGACCGAGGCCTGTGAGCACTCAGAGTGAACCCAGAGGCAGGTGCACCCGACTGTCCTGCTGGCCCCTCATTCCGATCCTGTCCTGCCCTATGGCCATTGGTCAGCCTCTAGAGTCTGTCCTCCTGTCTGCTAGTGCCCTCTGCCACAGAGCCCTGCACATAGTAACACCATTACTGAACCGAGACTGCTGTCCACAAATGCTTCTGTGGAGATAGCAAATGATCACACAAAAGAGAAATAAACAGAATAGGTTTCAGTCCCTAGACAGCATAGCAGTACTGACAAAATCTTAAACTACATTTCATGGAACTGACACCCCAAAATATGTTTATCTACTGACTCTTTGTAGCCTCACAGGTGCCAAGTACTGGACATCTGAAGACTTACAGAGACTCCATAGCAAGCAAAGAAGGAAAATCTGATTGTTGTAGAAGCACATGCATAGTCGACCTGGTCAGAGTCCTCCTAATTGCAGACCTCTTGAGAAACTTGCATAAGCCACAGAGCAAAACGTGTGTGACATCATAGAAGCATCGTTTTGTTTTTTTTTTTTTTTTTAAAACAAAACA
>NW_016804690.1:6235202-6257066 GCF_001698545.2 Rhinopithecus bieti
TTTTTTTTTTTTTTTTTTTTTAAAAACAAAACAAAACAAAAAAACCCTGTTTTCAGTAATATGGTTACCAATCATAAATTATAATGGAAGTAAGTGTTGCCTTTTTAAAAAATCAGATACAGTATGTAAACTTCTCAAAAATCTTTAGATACCCAAGCCTCTCCATAAACACAGGTTTGATGATGATGATTTTCTGGCAAACACATATTTGTTTGCTGCACACAAACAATTGTTCCATAGAGAATTTTAAGACTTTGTGTATTTACAACTCCAAGCATCAGTTCTTTCACATCAAATGGAACTGGCCCAGAAAGCTATACTGACACATGACTACTTTTTCATGGAGAGATAATCTTCTTGATTGGTCTATCCCAGAAAACTTTTCTTTCAAATCAGTGGAATCCCTGATGAAAAATAAGCATTTGTTTCCATTCTGAAGCTAGTTAAGGTGTACATTCGGCAAGTACCGCTCATAACAGAATGCAGTTTTTAGTGAAGGTCTCTAAGCTGTATTAGGGGACAGTACGTGGTCCGCCAGGAGATTATAGTGCATAAATTAAACTAGAACCAAAGACAGAAAAATGTAGCAAAAAAATAAAATAAAGTGTGCAGAATGTAAAACCAAGGAAGGAGCAGAAAATTACAATGTTGGTAAATGCTTAGACTAAAAGTAAAATAAGTATAGACACTAGTTCATGCACTTGAAGAGGAAGTACTCTTTTAAATCTCCCTGTTTTAAGTTAAAGCAGTTGGAAGAACGAGCAACAGTCTGGATGATTCTTGTATAAGAGGATATAATAAACACATAAGGAAAATAAGGTAAAAACGTAAAACATGTAGTGTATCAGGATTTGCAGTGAGGTCAACAAAGTTTCATAAAAAGATCCTCATAGTGTTGCGCGGCTCCCTAAAGGAATCTGAAAGCCTATATGACATCCACTAACTGATAAGAGAACGGGGAAAGGTGGGGGCTGCGGGGGGAAGGCAAGGAAAACAATGCAGAATGTAGGGTGAATTAGTAAATTCAGAACACAAAATGTGGATAAATGAATAGATGAATCTATCAATCAATTAGGTAGGCACCCAGTAAGACACTGATCTGGCCAGTTCTGACTGCAGAACTATTTTCAGCTTCCTGTATGGTAAGTAACTGTTAGTCAAATGTAAACCCATATTTTCAGGGTATGCATGCAGCTAGTTATTGTGTTTATTTTAACTGTTCACATTTAGTTAATAATTTATGCATTCTGTGTGACTAAGCTATTTTTAAAAGCTTTTTTGTTTTAAGCTAATAAGACATCTAATGTTGATTATGATAGAAAAAATCCCAATTCAGAGGTGTAGTATGGGCAAAAGCCTAACTGTAGGAGACAAAAAACGGTAGGGAGGGAGAAATCAAAGACCTTGGTATAGATGACTATTTTGAGGAGCTTGCTTTGAAATGAGCAGAGAACTAGGACTAATGGGGAAGAGGCTTTTTTTTTTAAGTGGAAAAAAAATTATGCTTGGAGCTGGGCACGATGGCTCATGCCTGTACTCCCAGCACTTTAGGAGGCCGAGGTGGGTGGATCACTTGCAGTCAGGAGTTTGAGACCAGTCTGACCAACATGGTGAAACCCTGTCTCTACTAAAAGTACAAAAGTTAGCTGCTGTGGTGGCACACACCTGTAGTCCCAGCACTCAGGAGGCTGAGGCAAGAGAATCACTTGAACCTGGGAGGCAGAGGTTGCAGTGAGCCGTGATGGTACCACTGCACTTCAACCTGGGTGACAGTGAGAATTTGTCTAAAAAAAAGAAAAAAGCCAGAAGTATAACAAATTGTAGAAATGATCCCTGAAAGTATATCTGTCTGACAAAAAGCTACAAGGAACTTAAATAAATTTACAAGAAAATGCAAACAACCCTATCAAAAAGTGGGCAAAGGATATGAACAGACACTTTTCAAAAGAAGACATTTATGCAGCCAACAAACATATGAAAAAAACCTCATCATCACTGGTCACTAGAGAAATGCAAATAAAAACCACAATGTGATACAATCTCATGCCAGTTAGAATGACGATCATTAAAAAGTCAGGAAACAACAGATATTGAAGAGGATGTGGAGAAATAGGAACACTTTTACACTGTTGGTGGGAGTGTAAATTAGTCCAACCTTTCTGGAAGACAGTGTGGCGATTCCTCAAGGATCTAGAACCAGAAATACCATTTGATCCAACAATTCCATTACTGGGTATATACCTTAAGGATTATAAATCATTCTACTATAAAGAAGACACATGCACACGTATGTTTATTGTGGCCTGTTCCACAATAGCAAGACTTGGAATCAACCCCAAAGCCCATCAATGATAGACTGGATAAAGAAAATGTGGCACATATATACACCATGGAATTACTGCAGCATAAAAAAGGATGAGTTCATGTCCTTTGCAGGGACATGGTGAGCTGGAAACCTCATTCTCAGCAAACTAACACAGGAACAAAAAACCAAGCACACACATGTTTTCATTTATAAGTGGGAGGTGAGCAAAGAAAACACATGGACACAGGGAGGGAACATCACACACTGGGCCCTGTTGGGGTGGGAGATTAAGGGAAGGATAACATTAAGAGAAATACCTAAGGTAGATGACAGATTGATGGGTGCAGCAAACCACCATGGGATGTGTATACCTATGCAACAAACCTGCACATTCTGCACATGTATCCCAGAACTTAAATTATAGTAATTTTTAAAAAGTATGCTTTATGCTGAAAGGAAGATGCAATGTATTATAGAGGAAGATATAATGCAGGAAGAGAAGGAGAGAATTTCTAGAGGGACGGTCTTGTGTAGGTAAGAGAGGTAGAGTTCTAAGGAGGAATACCTGAGTGTATGTTAGGGTGGGAGCTTGTGAAGTTTTCTTCTTATAATTCTTGCTTTCTCCATAAAATAATAAGTGAAGTCTTCAACTGAGAGTGAGGAATGAGGAGGAGGTATCAGAGATTTAAGGAAGGAGAACACACAAAATTGTTATCTGGAAGAGTGCAAGAGAGAAAATGGGATAGGGATAGTATGATTGACAGATGGCATTCCACTTCCACTTGAGGTTTGTGCTCATAAATTTAACGTGAGACTAATAGTCCAATAGGACTGCAACCTTTTCCTTGTCTTCATTTAGGAACATGGGTGCAGATGTGTAGTAGGCAGAGCATTGTAATTAGCCAGGTTTGAGATTTTTGTCAAGTGAGTACAATGAAGAAAGAAGGGGCAAGGAAGTTGGCCACGTATACAAGAGAGTGATTATAATCAACTGCCATGGACTCTAAACTGGGTCAAGTTAAGAGTGAACATGAATGGAATGAGGGAGGTAGAGAAACTATGGGTTTGATTGGATCAGTGAAGTTCAAGAATTGTTTTGTTTGGGCAATAGAAGCAATGAGCAGGAAAGATAAGAGGTGATAGAAAATTAGATGCTGAAAATTACGATCATGAAAGGGTTGCCAGTTTGGGTAATAGCAAGGTGTAGGGGAGGGAATGTCTGAGATAGAAACAAGTTTACTGGAGGAGAGAAGGCTAATGATCTGAAGTACAGAGTGCTGGAAGGATTGTCTCTATAGGGATTGAAATCCTCCCCCAAAAAGATAGTAGTTCTGTTGGGAAAGTGACAGCGAGCTAGAACTTTACTACTCGAAGAGTGGCCCAACAGCTTCCACATTACTGAGTTCTTACCAGATAAGCAGAATCTGAGGCTCTAATGCAGAACTACTGAGTCAGAATCTATAGTTCAGCAAGATCCCCCTAGACACTCACGTGTTCACTGAAGTTTGAGAAGCATTAGCCTAGAAACTAAATGTCTTTGTGAAATGAGGGGTAACCTAGGTTTGGGATGACTGTTACAAGGAGGGATTGT
Organism: Rhinopithecus bieti; assembly: GCF_001698545.2. Taxonomy (NCBI): domain Eukaryota; kingdom Metazoa; phylum Chordata; class Mammalia; order Primates; family Cercopithecidae; genus Rhinopithecus; species Rhinopithecus bieti. The sequence continues at coordinate 6,239,099 of NW_016804690.1, forward strand.
GGGGAGAGCTGATGACAGGACACTCAAAGGGAAGAGGGATGGTGAATGGTTTGGAAACTGCAATGAGAAGCAAGGAGGTTGACCATCCCACCTCCAGATGAGTGAAGAAAACAGCCACTATGTGAAAGGACACAGAGGAGGCAGTGAACTCAAGAGAGAGCCTGGGTTTCATTTAGAACCAAGAACTGAACATCTGGAGGAAATATGGAGTATGAATCCTTGAAAACTCAAAAAAGAGCAGTGAGTTCCAAAGGGCAAAGTGGAAGGAGTGCAGAGGCTGGGAATATGTAAGAGAGAGGACCTCATTCAAGTTAAAGAGTATGGGAGTCTGGGGCTTACCACAGTGACTGACATAAACAGCCATAAAGGAATATAATGACTTCTTCCAGGTGGATAATGGTGGAGAGTGTGAGTATTATGGGATAAAGAAATGTGGGTGTCTAAGGTGGGGGTGGTCCTCCCTCTTTACTTCTACTGAGGGAGGTTTGGAGACAAAAAAAAGAAAGAGTTCAACTTCCTTCCACAGGGGAATTGATGAATGACATTAAATTTCTACATAATGAATATTACAGTTCAGTAAAGGAATGAATCAGGATTATGTTTTTCAACATGGCTAAAACAAACACGTAATGTTGAGTGAAAAAAGCAAGTAGCATTAACAGGTTAGTTTTGAGATCAAAAATGCAATTTGATAACACTTATGTAAAAAAATTGAAATACAATGAATAATAGTGAATACTAGTAATGAATACATGAAGATATAATGAATACATACTGTTTTTAAAAACCCGAAATTGATATTCACTATTTTAGGAAATTGGTTACCTCTGGAAGAGAAACAAGGGGAAGAGGAAGATGGAGTTTTAGCTCTATTTGTAGGGCTTTATTGTTTTGTTTTGTTTTTGGAGACAAAGTCTTGCTTTGTCACCCAGACTGGAGTGCAATGGTGCAATCTCGGTCTACTGCAACCTCCGCCTCCCAGGTTCAAGTGATTCTCCTGCCTCAGCCTCCCAAATAGCTGGGATTACAGGCCCGTGCTACCACATCCAGCTAATTTTTTTTTTTTTTTTTTTGGTAGAGACAGGGTTTCACCATGTTAGTCAGGCTGGTCTCAAACTCCTGACCTCGTGATCCTCCTGCCTCAGACTCCCAAAATACTGGGGTTATAGGAATGATGTAGGGCTTTTTAAAAAATAAAAGGAGAGCCAGGAGCGGTGGCTCACACCTGTAATCCCAGCACTTTGGGAGGCCGAGGCGAGTGGATCACGAGGTCAGGAGATCGAGACCATCCTGGCCAACACAGTGAAACCCCATCTCTACTAAAAATACAAAAAAAAAAATTAGCCGGGCGTGGTGGTGGACGCCTGTAGTCCCAGCTACTTGGGAGGCTGAGGCAGGAGAATGGCGTGAACCCGAGAGGCAGAGCTTGCAGTGAGCCAGAGCTTGCAGTGAGCCAAGATCACGCCATTGGACTCCAGCCTGGGCAATAGAGCGAGACTCCATCTCAAAATAAATAAATAAATAAATACATAAATACATAAATAAATAAAATAAAAATATCTGAAGCAAAAGTATAAAATATTAACATCTGTTCTTAGTGAACACATGAATGTCTGTTATAATTATTTGAAGTGTTTTTCATTTTTTATTTTTTTTTTATTTTTTTTTTGAGACTGTGGTCTCGATCTCCTGACCTTGTGATCCGCCCGCCACGGCCTCCCAAAGTGCTGGGATTACAGACGTGAGCCACCGCGCCCTGTCTGTTTTTCATTTTAAAATATTACACTAAAATGATAGATAATGGAGAAGGGATTATAATTTACCACTAAGCCTTGGAAGATAGACATTGAGGTTCTTTAAAAATAATGACATGGCCATTTTATCCAGCTACCACTTCTTTAAGTTATAGCCATACAGCCCATCTCAATCCTCCCATGTTTGTCTCTCTTCCTCTCCTTCTCTAGAAGTGTTAAACAGGGTAAATCCTTCATATTTTCTTATGCAGAGCAATTTAGCTTTTAAGGTGTTCTGCCCTCTCCTTCTAAACTCTTCCTGGGACATACTATTTTACAACTAAATGGTATTTTGCTATATAAATGGTATTTTGCCTTACCTAGACAGTTTCCTTCCTGAAAAGGAATTTGATGCCATTTGTTAAGTGGTAAGGGGAGCGGGAAGGTAATAACTATATAACCACAAAAAAATCACAAATACATATGTAAAAGCCAAATGTTCCATCCTTTGCAAACAAACATACTGAAACCACTTCTTCCGTCTCAATAGGGTGTCAGATTTTGAGCTTATTTTTTGGTGATGGTGATGATAGAGTTGAGAAATATTTGAGAGACCTTTTGCTGGAACTAGTCATGGCCACAGGATTTACTTTTTTCTCAGTACAGCATCAGGGATGAAATACATGGGCTTATAAGTCAAAAACCAAAGTCAAGTGAATTTATTCATCTGCCTTTGTAGGCATTCACACAGAGCACAGTTTATAAGCTGAAAGCCCCACATCTGCTGAACAAAACTCCCCCCTTTGCCTAGCTGAAACTGTCCTTCACATATCAATCATGGAACTGCAAATGCCAGCCATTGAGTTTTATCGACATGTCACAATTCAGAATCAATTACTTTAGTTTGAAAACATTTTTGTCTGTTTCATCACAACCCAATAATCAAATTTCTTTAATAAAACTTATGAACTTTATGTAAACCCAAAATATGTGCAGTATGACAGCCAAAACAACAAATGCAGTTTTGACCTGCATTAATATGGTGTCCAGATCAAGGAGCAATGTCATATAGCAGTGTTTCTCAGTTCTTTTGTCATTATCACTCTCTAAGGAGCTTTTTAATACACGTCTTTATAATTGTCACTTGTCCCATGAAATGTTTTGTGTGTATGTCTGGGATTTATATTTAAGAAGTATGTTTTTTTGCCCACCAAGAACCAATTTTTACCGCCTTGGGAATGATAGCTCCCCTCTTGAGAATACACGCTGAATGGCAAGGCCTCCAATTATATTAAACTTACAAATTGATTTTAGAACCTATATTTATCCCCCTTCTTGTTTAATTCTCATGCAACAAAAATAATTAATATATACTATATTATAGAGCTTAATATTTAATCACAATGACGTAATATTTCAGGCAAATAGAACCAATTGAGTATTTTCTTCATCATCACTGGTGATTTGATTATTACCCTAAAGACAATGTTTTAAATGTGCAGGCATCTGCATATCAACTTTCCTTGTTTTGCATTCTTTAGTCAACATAATGGTTCTCAAATTTTAATGAGCGGAAGAATTTCTGGACAGAATTATATACAATATCTTATGTACTCTCTATTATGAGTCAGTTAGGGCTTTTTCAGAGGTAATTTTGGTTATTCTCAATTCTCACCTTCCAGGCTAATTTTAGAACCTAACAATTACACGATTCCACACAATTCTATACATTCTTCAGAACTTAGTGGAGTCTGGGTTCAGTTCTGAGCACTGGTTTTAAGACAGACAATCACAAACTAAATTATGCTTTCCTAGAAGATCACAACCATGGCATGAAAAAAAAAAAATGATTGCATTAATTAGGGACAGTTAGCTTGAGAAAAGAATGCTTAGGGAAACCCTAATAACTGTTTTCGAATATTTGAATAAGCAGCAAGAAGTATTAAACAGTAGAGTGAACAAGTGAAAGATAGCACAATATGCTACCCCAAAATTTGCTACTTTGGCATAAGGATTATTAAGAAGCAGATACAAGAAAAGCTCTTGCCCTTCCATTATTTGCCTAAATTGCAAGACATAAATTTGTCAAAGTGTCCTCCTTCCCCTCTCTACCACAAAGGAAGAAGTTAATCATCAGAGACAGTGCTAGACCCTTCTCAGTCCAAAGGTGGGCACCAGAAAAATTTATATAACCAACTTTGCTAACCTTAGCCCTTACTTACTACTAGTTTCCCCCATATATTTGTCTTCTTACAATTTGTCACCTCAGGAAACTCAAAATTCTTTTCCTTTGTCTTGTCACTTCCCTCAGAAAACATGTATTGTGTTTTGTTAAGGTGCTACATAAACCCAAGGTCTACCTCCCACTTTGAGTTACTCATCACTGGGTGCTCCCATGTATATGCAAAATGCACATACTAATAAACTTCTGTTCATTTTTTTCTTGTTAATCTGTTTTTTTGTTTTTGGACTTGTTGTTGTTGTTTTTGAGATCGAGTTTCGCTCTTGTTGCCCAGGCTGGAGTGCAATGGCGCGATCTCAGCTCACCGCAACCTCCACCTCCCAGGTTCAAGCGATTCTCCTACCTCAGCCTCCCAAGTAGCTGGGATTACAGGCATGCGTCACCACACCCAGCTAATTTTGTATTTTTAATAGAGATGAAGTTTCTCCACGTTGGTCAGGCTGGTCTCAAACTCCCGACCTCAGGTGATCCGCCCGCCTCAGCCTCCCAAAGTGCTGGGATTACCGGTATGAGCCACCATGCCTGGCCTAATCTGTCTTTCAGTAGTCTAACTTATAGGACCCAGCAAATGAGCCTGAAATGGGTAGAAAAAAAACAGTTGTTCCTTCTCTACACTAGTTATGAGCTGACACTGGAGGAAGACCACCATGGTTCAAATCCTTTGGCCTTACGAAGGTTATATAACCAACTCATGCCTTAATTTCCTCATCTAAAAAAAAGTGGGTATTAATAGAATTTACTTTGTTATGTGGACATTTTATCTATGGAGTTAAAGTGAAGATTATATGGGTGAATATCTCTCAAATGGGAAGAACACTGGCTAGTAGATATTATGCACTATCCCAGGAAATTGCAACAGCTCTAAGATACTGATTACTAATTGCAGGAAAAACTTCCTTGCAGTGTAGTGAACGCCCCTTTGCTGGAAGCTGTCAAGGAGAAACCGTTTGATTATCTGTCAATAATAGAGTGAAACAGAATAGATCATAGGCCGAGGGCCAGGATACATGATCTCTCAGAACTCATCAAGTCTAGGACTCAATGCATATGCAGAACCACCTCCCCAATTTTCTCCAAGCTTAAACTACTTCAATATTTGGTCTGAGGGAAGTTGTTTGCAAAACTGACCAATAAACAAAATCCCACATGGCACTGGCCTGAAAATCTTCCCTATGCGGTTAGTGACGTGTCCCCATTCCTGTTCAACCACATCGCTGAGCACATTGGCTACCTGAACGGTGGAGCTGACTGACTACCCCCCTTCGTCCTTACACTGAAAATTCTTTGTTAGCCACCCAATGACTGAACAACTGCCAGTTCCTGCTGAAAATATGCCTCGACCTTAGATGGACTATGTTTCCCTTGATGGGAATAATGAAGAGCCTTCACTACTAGAAAAGAAACTATATCGCAATCCTTGTTGTGATACGGCTACCCAGGGTCCATAGTCCATACAGCGTATTAAAAACAACAAACCAAGCAGCTTTATTTTACAGTATATACATAGCTCCAACTAACTGGGGGCAGGCAACTATTTCCATTTAATTTCTAAAACTGAGCTGACTAGTTATTAATATGTTACCTATTCATGACCGCAGACACAAATTTTATAAATCCAGTTTGAAAATGATTAATCTAATGGACTTTTCTTGTTTGTTTTCTTTTTTACCTTTCTTTGGTACTTGACAATTCTTTCATTACCTGCCTATTGAAAACTCTCTTCCCCCTTGACTTAGTGACTCACAAATCTTACATTCTCCATCCTTTAAATGCACCATCTCTGTTTCCAGCTCTTCCTGCACTCCTCCTGTTGTGGTCATTAGGCTTCTGCTCTTTGCACTCTTCTCCCTGTGAAGTTATCCCTTTGTCTTAACTCCAAACACCATCAGTCTCAAGCAATCTAAAAAGGTTCCTTAGGGAGTGATAATGACAAAAGGTTTGAGAAGCAATGCTATGCAACACTGCTCCTTTCTTTGGATACCATATTAATGCAGTTCGAAATTGCATATTGTTGTTTTAGCAGTCACATTGCAAGCATGTTTGGTTTAAATAAAACTCATTAGTTTTGCAAAAGAAATTTGATTATTGAGATATGATAAAATAGACAAAAATGCTTTTTTTAACCTAAAGTAATTGATTTTGCATTGTGACATGGCAATCTTAATGGCTGACATGTGTACTTCCAACGATTGATGAATTGAAGTACTTTTAGCTCTGGCTTTGACCCAGACACCAGTTGGAGAGTTGTGGTTTCAGGATGTCTCCATGCAAAGGCTTCTCCCATGACCCCATCCAAACATGCCTAAAAATAATACCATTCCTGCTTACTTTCCACTACTTGAATACTCTTTGTACTCAGATCTGAAAACCCAACTGTCTTTGACTCTTTTCTTCTTCTTCATCTTAATAGTTTCCCTGTAGCCAATGAGCTACAATGTCTCACTGATATTTCCCATAAGCCACCACCTCCCTGCCCTTTTCCTTGTATTCTCATTTAAACTTTCACAGTCTAAGGTCTGGATTACAACAAAAGTTCAACTGTTCTTGTTGCCTCTGGCCTTCTTCCTCTCAAATCCAGCACATGAGCCTCCTAAAACATAAGTTTTTACTAATTCATTAATTCTTCATCCAATAAATATTTATTGAGCACCAACCTATATGCCACGAAGACACTCCAGAGTGGTAGCCACACAAGAGGTACCCAATAAATCTTTGTGGAAAGTTTGTAAAATTCTTATATTTATTTAGATTTAGTGAAGATTCTTTGAGCAACTTGACACTGCTGATGCTTATTAGAGGGGATTGAGTCAAATGACCTGGTTTGCAAACTTTCTTAGCATAGCAGTGTAACATATTGAAAATTGTTCCTCAGGGGCCACTGTGAGAGGCTCACACTCCATATTAATGCTTCAATGTCCCCTTCCAGTTTGCCATGGTACAAAGGACAAAGTCAAGGGAATGTGAGAGGAATAAAGGTGTTCTTATTCTTGTTATTTATTTGCCTAGCCCATACTTCCACATGGGGTCAGGCTACAAATGAAAGAAGTATGGAGTTGTTATTTCTTAAGGCTCATCAAAAAAGCCTTTGACCAAAAATATATCACGCTCTGGGCCAACTTCTTAGTGAAATTTCACAAGTTATTTTTTGGAATTAAAACATCAAGAGCACAGCCTAAAATGTTAGGGAAACTACATATTAAACCATGGTCTGCCTTTAATTTCTTACTACCCAATAAGCTATGTTCAACAACACTTCAATTATTTGTAGTCTCCTGCACATCTTCACTTTCTTTTCATTCCTGCTGCTGCCATGTGAGGTCAGGCTCCACCAGGACTAGCATGCAGATTTGTACAGGTTGAACACTGGACATCTCCAGGGTGTACCATTACCATAGACTACAAAACAACCTATACTTCTCAATCAGCCTTTTCTTCTCTCATTTCTATTGTAGGTTAAACAAAATTTACTTATCTAGCATAATGTATAGATAGTATATGTATAAAGTATAAGGCCCTTCTTTTCCAAACAGAATTTCCATAATATAAAACTTCAGTCCTCTTATTCCATATAGCTCCACTTGCTGTTCACCTACTGGCCTCATGTTGAACATGATGACATTTGATCAATCAGTTCCTCTAACCCAAATATTCTTTACTTCTCTTTGTTCTCTCACAATTCATATCTGTCCTCTAAGTTCTAGTCTAAATCCTGTCTCTTCCATAAAACCTTCCCAGACTATTCCAGCTCAATGTTCTCTCTCTGCTGTACTCTTCCAACAAATGCCATACAGTCTACTTATTTCACACATGTTTTTTGCAGAATAACTTTTATGTACATATTTTCTTTTAAAGAAACTGCGAAATTGTCAATGACAGAAGCATTTTTATGTTTTTTTATTAAAAACCAGACAATGTTGATGTTGAGAAAACTCAATGAGCTGCACATTTTAAAGCATCTTTCTGTGTGCGTAATATAATTCAATAATTTAGGCCAGGCACAGTGGCTCATGCCTCTAATCCCAGCACTTTGGGAGGCAGAGGTGGGTGAATCACTTGAGGTCAGGAGTTTGAGATCAACCTGGCCAACACAGCAAAACCCCATCTCTATTTAAAAAAATAGAAAAAGAATTAGCCGTGTGTCGTGGCACATGCCTATAGTCCCAGATCATTGAGAGGCTGAGGTGGGAGAATTGCTTGAACCCAGGAGGCAGAGGCTGCAGTGAGCTGAGATCATGCCACTGCACTCCAGCCTGGGCAACAGAGTAATATGTCTCAAAAAAAAAAAAAATCAACAATTTAACAAACAGAACAATATTCTGTTATCATTTGATGGTGTCTCCCAAAAGTGAATGTGTTGGAGAGAATCTTTCTGCCTTCATGAATGGACTAATATCACTAACACAGGAGGGTTTATTATTACAGAAGTGGCTTTGTTATAAAAGCGAGTGCTCTTTGGCTCTCTTGCTTTTGTCTTCTCACCATAATATGCCCTCTGCCTTGCTATTACACAGCAAACGGCCTTCACCAAATGCCAGCACAATGCTCTTGGACTTTCCATCTTCTAGAACCATGAGCTAAATAAACTTCTTTTCCTTATAAATTACCCAGTCTATAGGATTCTATTGTAGCAACAGAAAATAGACTAAGACAAATACATATAACTGATACCAAGCAACTGATTGTTAGTTCAAGTCAATGGATTAAATATGAAGACATATAACACAAAATTGAAAACATTCAATTGAAGTGGGTGTGAGACTCATGAATTGAACATAAAAAGTTTTTGAATATTAGTTATTGCTAGGAGGACAATATCACTTGAACTGCTAAATTGGAAAAGTTAGATAGATAATGGGAAAAAATTATTGCAAAAATATTTGTTGAGTATCTACTATATACAAGTTCTGTTCTAGGCCCTGAGCAAAATATCTATAATTAAATAGCCCTCATGGAACTCACAAGTTAATGGGGCTTTGTGACAGTATATGTTACAGAGTTTCAATCAATAACTGTCTTTGGGTTCAGCCAAATTGTGTATTCAGACATTCACAATTATCTAGAAGTTTTAAGCCAGTTTTATAAAATGTGTAAGGGTTTAGACTAAAATTTGCAATATAACAACGTAAGGAACAAAAAGTAACAACTTGATTGCTATTCAGAACTGTTCCAATTTATGAGAACTGAAGGAAACCATTGGCTTCCAAGGACAGATTTGAAGCTGCCAAATATGGAAGAACCTACATTCTCATTGTACCTCAGACTCAAACTGGCTGTGAGATGCTGGGAAAGTCACCCAATCTCACGGAGCCACATTTCTCTCTACGTAAAAATGAGGATACTGGACTACATGATCTCAAAGAGAACTTCTATTTCTAGTGTTCTAGGAGTCTTTATTTGCTGTGGGCTGGCATTTAATATAAGGCTGCTCTGTCTTGGATCTCACTCATTAGAAGTTAATGGGAGCCAAAAAAATCATCCTCCTTGAAGATCAGATTTCCCAGGAAGTCAGGCAATGTGTGTCTATCAAGGGCCAAAGACTGTGCTTTCTCCTCTACAACATGTTTCTCTGTATCAAGTTTGATAGACAATGTTTGATAGAGATAGTTTTGAATGCCTAAAAGTAAGAATGTGCACATCTTATTTCTACAATCTCCTGAGGCGGTTCCAAGATGCCTCTGTGGTTACAGTTTGAAGAAGACCAAAAAGTGCTTATAATACTTGTAGCATCATTTTCAGGGGTTTTCTGTGCACCCTCAACAGCAAAGACATGGCAGGGCACATCTTCAGTTGTGGACATACTGGTGCCAGAGCTGTCACAAATGTCCAAGTACACAGTTCTACAGAGACGCTTTGAACCAAGGGGAAGCACAGGGCCTGACAAGGCTAGGGGAATGCCCCATATAACTCCCCTGTATTTGAAAAACAGAGATCCAAAAATTGAAACTTCTGCTCATAAGTTGGCAGCAGAGCTGTGGGAAAAGTTTTGGATGGAAGGAAAGCCAGTGAATATTGATCTTTTGGCTCTTCCTTTTCATAAAAGGCAAAAATGACTCTTCTCTTAATGAAGGATGGCTGGGAGAAGCTTAGAAGATGCACTGATTTGGTTTCATTTTAGTCAGTTTATCTAAACCAGATCCAAATGATCTAAGACTTTCTGGGTTATAAAATGGGACTGGAATTCTTAGGGCAGACATGTACAATTTCCAAGGCTCCCTATTTCTTGTCATCCTTTCAGCAGTGTGGTGCCAGCAAAAACCAGCTAATAGACTCTTATGATCCAAAATTAATTTGGAAAAAAAAATAACCCGCCAGAATTTTTTAACCTAAAAAACAGGGCGGCAATTTAGGTTGGATTTGCATTTTCGGCAAAGGTTCACATTAGTCTTATTTTTATGTTTGTGGATTCACTCAGGTCTAATCTTAGTAAGGACAGTTTTAGAGGCCTGGGCAGATTTTGAATGACTGATGGGCACCAATAAAGCTGGAAGAGTGCTAGATCCCACCGGAAGTTCCGGGAGAGTCATCGGAATCATCTCCTTAAACACCCAGGTTTCTACCTAAAAGTGGATGCCTTCCTCATTAATTACCCTCCTTTTTGGAAAAGGAAAAACTGAAAGAACAGGCTGTTTTGTTAATAAGATTTATTTTTTACTAACCACTAAAAGGTTTAACTTCTACCATGGAGCCTACCCTGACTCTAATTCATTTTATTATTTTGCTTCTCTGAACTACAATATTTACCAGACACTTTACTTTTAAAATTGGTAATATCACTCTTTTTGTTCCCTTGTAGTCACATAAGAGACAGGCTAATAGAAACAAATTGATCCAAGTTTGTGTTTAGTTAGATAAAACTTAGGTAGCAAGAAGAAGCTTAGGTAATTAAGATGCAGATAGGTAGTTTGCTTCTTTCAACTATAATATTTGCCAGAAATTTTACTTTTAAAATTGGTAATATCACTTTTTGTAGCTTATAGTGACAGGAGAGATAGGTTAATAGAAATAAATAATCCAAGTTTGTAGTTTAGCAAAATGAAGCTTAAGTAGTTAAAATTAACACTCAATTAGAAATTCATGTTCAATTGACATACAACTCATTTCATTACATTTGCTAACCATGATTTTCATAACAGTTAAATCAGTTAACTTTTAAATTATGTTCAAACAATAATCTATTATTAAGTTGTTAGTGTTTTAAAGAGAGGCATGGATTTATTTTGATTTTAAAATAACATCTTAAAGCCAACACTTATGTTAATTCCCAGTTTAGTTTCTTCTAAAATATTTCTACTCTGATAACAAATTGGGGCATACAAATTTGGTAACATTGTTTCTTATTTTTAAAAACTTAAATGTGAAATGGTGTGATTTATAATAATAAAGAAATACCAGTAAAAATGTAATTTGTCACTGGTACACATAGTAGCTAGTTTATTTTATTTTATTTATTTATTTATTTTTTCAAGACGGAGTCTTGCTCTGTCATACAGGCTGGAGTGCAGTGGCACTATCTCAGCTCACTGCAACCTCGGTCTCCGTCTCCTGGGTTCAAGCAATTCTCCTGCCTCAGCCTCCTGAGTAGCTGGGATTACAGGTGCCCAACACCATATCCGGTTAATTCTTGTATTTTTAGTAGAGATGGTGTTTCACCATGTTGGTCAGGCTGGTCTCAAACTCCTGACCTTATTATCCTCCCGCCTCGGCCTCCCAAAGTGCTGGGATTACAGGTGTGAGCCACTGTGTCCAGCCTAGTAGCTAGTTTATTTTTAATCACATTAAAATAGCATTTAAATGATATATATTTAAATTAATCTTAAAACAACCATCCTGATATACCTAGGATCTATCTACATTTTAGTTACATCTTAATTATCAACCAGATCAAATATAAGTTATCTGTCTTTGTGGAATCAATAAAACTATGCTAAGACTATACTTTCAGGGATTATTTCAGATAAACTTCTAGAGTTTTTCTGAACCTGTAGAGCACCAGAAACCATGAAAAGATGGTGTAGCATTCTCTCCTGAGTATGAGGCTGGCTCTTGGTGCTACCTCACTGAAATCACCATAGCCACTGATGATCATTCTTCTCTTACTCTGAGACAGTAAGGGAGAGATGACACAGTCTGAGTGGTTCTCATTTTTTCTTTTTTTTTTTTTTTTTTTTTTTTTTTTTTTTTTTGAGATGGCGTCTCGCTCTCTCACCCAGGCTGGAATGCAGTGGCGAGATCTCGGCTCACCGCAAGCTCTGCCTCCTGGGTTTATGCCATTTTCCTGCCTCAGCCTCCCGAGTAGCTGGGACTACAGGCGTCCGCCACCAGGCCCGGCTATTTTTTTGTGTTTTTAGTAGAGATGGGATTTCACCGTGTTAGCCAGGATGGTCTTGATCTCCTGACCACATGATCTGCCAGCCTCAGTCTCCCAAAGTGTTGGGATTACAAGTATGAGCCACCCCGCCCCACTTGAGTGGTTCTCATTTTAAAAATAAAATTAAATTAGTAAAGAAATAAAAATGTGCTTTTGTCTACTTTATAGAAAATCGAGTTCTACTGACAAATTCATACCTATATCTTTAATACAGATACACATATCCACATATGTATGCACACACACACACACACACACCCCACACACACCAATCAGTAAAACTCAAGTAAGGGAATGTTACTTTGTAAATGGTTTATACTCAATATTCCCTAATCAAGTGAGGCTTTGGTATAAAGCAGTAATCTCAAGATATCATTCCAAAATATGCAGGAAAACAGTAAGAAAATAGGTATGTTTATTTACATGAATATGTAAATATTTATATTTATTATAAAGCTGCTTAAATATTGAAACCTCAGAATTTTGTGCTATAAAGTATAGAAGAAGTAGTTAACCATGTTTTCTTGTTGTTTATTTTAATGCATTCCTTCATTCTCTGGACTATATTTTTGAGGAGTTTTTGTGGTTGGCAACTGATAAATTGTATAAAACTTCATAGATAGGCTAGGTGCTGTGGCTCATGCCTGTAATTCCAGCACTTTGGGAGACTGAGGTGGGTGGATCACTAGTTCAGAAGATCGAGACCATCCTGGCTAACACGGTGAAACCCCGTCTCTATTAAAAATACAAAAAATTAGCCTGGTGTGGTGGTGGGCACCTGTAGTTCCAGCTGCTCAGGAGGCTGAGGCAGGAGAATGGCATGAGCCAGGGAGGCAGAGTGAGCCGAGATTGTGCCACTGCACTCCAGCCTGGGCGACAGAGCAAGACTCCATCTCAAAAAAAAAAAAAAAGAAAAAAAAGAAAAAAGAAAAGAAAAGAAAAGAAAAGAAAAGAAAAGAAAAGAAAAAAAATACTTCATAGATATCAGAATGTCAACTTAGCCATTTCTAGAATTTTAGATCAGCTCACTTTTGAAAAGGCTCTGTAGCTATTGCCCCATAATTGGTTGTTTCAAAAAGATTCCAGAATTCACTCTCTTAGTTTGCTTGGACTGCTATAACAAAATATATTAGATTGGGTAATTTATAAATAATATAAATTTGTTGCTTACAGTTCTGGGAGCTGTAAAGTCCAACATTATGGCACCAGCAGATTTGGTGTCTGGTGAGCAGTCATTCCTCTTTGTTGGAGAACAACAGGGCAGAAGGGTAAAAGGGTAAATAAGATCCCACCGGCCTCTTTATAAGAGCATTAATTTCATTCACGAGGGCTCGTGACCTAGTCACCTCTCAAAGCCTCCACCTCTTAATAACAACACGTTGTAGAGTAGATTTGAACATGCAAATTGTGAAGAGACGCAAGCATTCAAACCACAGCATCCCACCCCTGGCCCTCCAAAATGTATGTCCTTCTCACATACAAAACACATTAATTCCATCCCAATATCCTTAAATGTCTTAATTCGTTCCAACATCACCTTGGAAGTCTAAAGTCCAGAGTCTTATCTGAATATCATCTAAATATGATATGTGTGAGACTCAAGGTACAATGCATTCTGAAGCAAATTGCTTTCCAGCTGTGAACATGTGAAATTAAACAAGTTATGTACTTCCAAAATACAATGACTGGCATAGGATAGACATTCCCTAAAGGGACAAATAGGGATGAAGAAAGGGGTAGCTGGTCCTAAGCAAGTTCAAACCTCAACAGGGCAAACAACATTAAATATTGAAGTCTTGAAAAACATCTTCTCTGACTCCATGCCCTGCCTTCTGGACACATTTGGGTAGGAGTTGGGCCTTCAAGGCTCCAGGTGGTCCCACCTCCATTACTTTACTAGGCAAAGCCCACACTGCAGCTCTCACAGATTGGAGTTCAGTGCCTGCAGCTCTCTGAGGCTAGAATTGCATGGTTGTGGCTTTATAAGAATGGGGTTATGGAGGAGGCCCTACATCCCCAGTTCCACTAGGCATTGTTCTAGTAAGGGCTCTCTGCTGTGGCCCTACCCCCACGGCTCCACTAGGCATTGTCCTGGTGAAGGCTGTCTGTGGTGGCCACACTCCTGTGGCAGTTCTCTGCCTGGGTCATCAAGCTTCTGGGTCATTCTTTGAAATCTTGGTGGCTCCAGGTGGCCCCACCTCCGTGACTTTGCTAAGCAAAGCCCACAGTCACACACCCACGATCAGTGCACTCTGTGACTGGTGGAGATGACACTGCATGGACACCACCAAGATTACCACTTGGAGGAGCAGCCAAGGCTGCACCTGTACCCACTACAGTTGAACCTGAGGTGACTGAGGAGAAATGCAGGGAGCAGAGCCTTGGGGCAGTGCAAGACAGTGAACCGCAAATGTCCGTAGATACCCTGGGACCCTCTTTTGAAATTGTTCTTTTCCAAAGGCCTTGGCATTGTAGACTTGTAATGAGCAGGGCAGTTCTGACAATCTCTGAAATGCCTTTGGGATTATACTCTGATTGTCCTGATGAATAACATGTGGTTTCCTTATATTTGTAGTAATCCTCTTATCAAATGTCTGCTTGATCGTACCTTTGGTGTTCTCTCCTGAACACATTTATCATTTTTTACAGGCTGAGAATTTTCCAAAGCTTTAAGTTCTGCTTCCCTGTTAATTATAAATTCCATCTTTAATTCATTTCTCTCTTCTCACATTTTACTGTCAAGCGAAGCCATGCTATACCCTCAACACTTTGCTTAGATATTTCTTCTGCCAAATATTGTATTTCATCACTTGGAAGCTTTACCTTCTGTAAAGCACTAAGATGTGGACAAAATTTGCCCAGTTCATTGCCACTTTATACCAAGGATCACCTTTCCTTCAGTTTTCAGTAACAAGGTCTTTATTTCTGTTTGAGACCTCATCAAAATGGCCTTTAGGGTCCATGTCGTTTATGACCACTTGGGTAATTTCTAAGAGGACTGAAGTCTCTACATCTCTCCTATTCTGAGCCTCCACCAGAACCATCCTTAATCCTCCATTCACAGAAATGTAGGTTGTTTCTAGCATGTACCTCCAAACTATTTCAAACCCTTCCCATTACCCAGTTCCAAAGCCACTTCCACATTTTTAGGTATTTGTTACAGCAGCACCTCACTTCTGTCTCAGTCTGTTCAGGCTATTATAACAAAGTACTCCAGCTAGGTAATTTATAAGCAACAGAAATGTGTTGCTCACAATTCTGTACCCTGGGCAGTCTACATCAAGAGCAAGATGACAGCAGATTCGATGTCTGCAGAGGACCTGTTCCTCGTAGGGGGTGCCTTCTGTGTGCTTACATTGCGAAGGAGTAAACAAGTTCCTTCAGGTCTCTTTTATAAGGACACTAATCTCATTCGTGAGGGCAGAGCCTTCCAAGGGCCCCACCTCCCAAAGGCCCCATCTTTTAATATCAACACTTTAGGGATTTGATTTCAATATGTAAATTTTGGAGGAACACATTCAGATCATATCAGTCACCTAAGACCACTGTAGATTTTTTAATGGTAAGCATTGTTTCCTCTTTAGGGCAGTTAGAATCTTCCTTTATATTTGAAGCTTCTGAATATGTATTTACACACACATTTTATTATGTGAATCTCTGTTTGCTAATGCAGACCAAGAAGGCAAACCTATTAGTATCACATAATCTTTTATCTCTGGGAAGGTTTCTTTGGGTTTTGTGTTTCTTTGTTTGTGAATGAAAATACTTATTATTCAGGAGTTAGATCTCCATGAATTGTCCTTCATATGTGCTAACAGTTCTCTCATATTTTTATCTTTATGCTAATTTATTCTGAATTCTGAGATTGTTTCTAAGTTTATTGTTTAATTCATTCTTTAAATTTTCTGTAATATTGAGTCTATTTTTTTCCTATTTTAAGACCTATTTTACTTTCATTAGAGTTTTTGTTTTGAAAAAATTCTTATCTCAGCCTATTTCAAAATACATGTCCTCACTGAGAACAAGATGTTTTCTAAATACTTCTTATACTTCATTAAATAAACCTATTTAGGAGGAAGCAGACTTCTGAGTAACTAATGCTTTGCTCTTCTCTCTCGTTGCAACATATTTTCAATGTCTCATATTTTTCTGTTTACTCATTCTTGAGTAATGTAATGAACATGCTCTGAAATGCTGGTTTAAAACACTCATTCGATATTCTTTTCATATATAGAAAAATACTTAGGCCTGGTGTTGAAAAACAATACATTTAAAGGACTTTACTCTCACCAGTGCCTACCTGTTGGCCATTTACCTCCATGCTAATCTATAACTGGAGAGCAAATTGTTGCCCAGTGGGTTCGAAACAAATGCAAAATCCTTCACCAGTGCAGAGGTCTTTATTCTCATCTTTTAAGCCATGCAAATAGATTCAGCCTGAATTCCAAAAGTAACAAAAGAAAGATAGGAGAAGTATGCAAGTGTCAAGCTCCTGTTGCATAGGAGAGAGTTCTACGCTTTTCATTGTCCCCTATGCCTTACTTACTACAAAGATGATTTATGATGAAGTTTGTAAGGCTTAAACTTCAAGATCTCTCACTTGCACAAGGCCCTTGCAATGTCTGTGAGAGTCTCTAATAAAGTGATTAACATGGTCGAATATTTTTGTAAAATTTGTAAAACTTAGATATTTGATTCACTCAATCTTCCTGTATGTCAGGTGACTATGAAGTAGCCATAGTCACCTGAGATCCTAATAAAAAATTAAGTTTGAGATAAATTTAGTTTGCTTTTGGTGGAATATATTTGTGTAGATCACAGACACTTTCTTAAACAGTTAAATCATTGCTAGCCATGCACCAAGATGGTGAATGACTTGGAAATAAACCCCACATCACTCCTAAACAGAGGTCAAACTTTTGTTAGCTCTCAAATTACTATATCACAGGAAAGGTGGAGTTCCTTCTATAGCTTATAGTTGGTAACTTCCTCAAACTCTTAGGGATTTAGAGGAGCTCACACTCACTTTTGCCATTGGTTCTTCCTGAATATTAACAATCTCTGTTGACTTTAAAGAAAATGTATTCCATATGTTTCAGAATCATTTGTGCTTAAATCACCACGTGGGAGACATAAATATTCAATATACACATGTAGAAATGTATTTAGATGTGGAAGAGACTACCTTTTACTTTTAAAATGAATAGTTCTTGTATTGATCTCTGATGGGGAAAAAAGGAAAAAAAGATTCTTTCCCAGGTGTGGCTGCTCATTCTACTGGTGATTCAGGCTCTGGGAGGGTGTCCTCCCATTGACCTTGAGTCATTATAGCAAATATTCGGGCTACAGCTGTACAACAAGTTAATTTAGCAGGAAGGAGTTCAGCCTCTTAGTTTCATGCTCTTTAGCCCCACTGAAGACCAAGGCATCATGTCTTCTGTGTCTTAATCCAAGGCCAGGAACCATATATTTGGTCTAAAAGTAGTGAGACTCTGTTCTTCTCCTGACTCTTCTACTAGGCAGCCATTCGACTTTGAAGAAGCAATCTACTGAGATTCAGCCTGTTTAATCACATAGAAATGATGTAGATAATTCCATCTTAATCTTTTTAATATACATATTGAG
>NW_016804690.1:6257549-6279526 GCF_001698545.2 Rhinopithecus bieti
TGAAAAAAAAACTTTTTTTTTTTTTTTTTTTTTTTTTTGAGATGGAGTCTTGCTCTGTTACCCGGGCTAGAATGTAGTGGCTCAATCTTGGCTCACTGCAAGCTCTGCCTCCCAGGTTCATGCCATTCTCCTGCCTCAGCCTCCTGAGTAGCTGGGACTACAGGCACCTGCCACCATGCCTGGCTAATTTTTTGTATTTTAGTAGAGAGGGGTTCACCATGTTAGCCAGGATGGTCTTGATCTCCTGACATCATGATCTGCCCACCTCAGCCTCCCAAAGCACTGGGATTACAGGCATGAGCCACTGCGCCTGGCCCTGAGAAAATAAACATTTTTTAAAAAGAGCAAGGCCAGGTGTGATGGCTCACACCTCTAATCCTAGCACTTTAGGAGGCTGAGGCAAGAGGTTAACTTGAGCCCAGGAGTTTGAGACCAGTCTGGGAAACATGGTGATACTCCATCTCTACAAAAAATACAAAAATTAGCCGGGCTCGGTGGCATGCACCTGTAGTTCCAGCTACTTAGGGGGTTGAGGGCGGGAGACTCAGTTGAGCCCAGGAGGTTGTGTTGGCTGTGAGCCGTGATCACGTCACTTTACTACAGCCTGAGTGACAGAGTGAGACCCTGTTTCAAAAATAAAGGGGCAAAAGGCAAAACAATTTCTATCTCCCTTATATGGTTTTCTGGTACATTTCCATAACTATAATAATAAGGCTCAATAAGGGTTTATGGATGGAATGCCACTTCAAGGAGAAGCTAACACTCAAACTTGCAAAAGAATAGTTCTGATACACAAGCAACAGCGTAAAGGTCCTAGCAGTCATAGAATGAAGCCCCAGGAGACCCACTGCTCACACCCAGCTGCCTTTACCACTGCCTTGGATTAGTCTTATTCTCATTTAGTGCTGTGTCACTCCACAGGGCATAAATGGATCTGGCCGTTGGTGCGGTTTCATCTTTCTCCTAACACCTAGCATAGCCTCTTTTTTTCATGCTTACCAAGCAGAAAGGTGGTATAGCCCTCTGTGTCTTTTAGTGCTAGGGGATATAACCACACAGAGATCCAGATGGATAAATTCTGCTTGACATCACTTAAATTTCGCAAAGGCACCAAAATCAATATATCAAAATGAACTCTTGATCCTACCCCAAATTCTAGTTTTCTCCCAGTGTTTTCTATCCCAGAATATGTGACCCCCTTCTATCCCCTTGAGAGAGAAAGCCACAATCATATAGATCTCCCTTTCCCTCAAAACCCATACTCCATCACCAGATCCTGTTGGCTTTGCCCCCTACAGAATTCTAAAATAGTCTTTCCCCTAACATTTTCAGGGTCCAGAGCAAGGGAACACATAACATATGTGGAAATAATTTAAAGGTATAAATAAAGTGAACATGCTGTTAGGTAAGATAGTTCTATGTTTCCACCTTACCTTCATAATGACGAGGACAGCAGGGTTCAAATAAAAAATTCTCCATCTCCTTGGAGTTCTGTGCCCTTAATTAGTGACTGGGGATTGCCAGACCACATGTCATAGATGGCAGACAACAGGCTACCCCTTATTGTCCCATCCCAGCTCCAAGAGACCTACTGTGAGGGACCTTGTGAACACACACATGGGCACTCAGGCTACATGTCCAAGTTCTGCAAGCTCTCTTCACAACCTCTGTGCATAGCTGCTGCTTGTTGCCTACTAAGTCCGTTCAAACTGCTATAATACAATTCCATAAGTGGGTTATAACAACAGAAATGCAATTCTCACAGTTCTGGAAACTGAAAGGTCTAAGATCAAGGTGCCAGCAGATTCAGTGTCCGGCGAGACCTGCTTTCTGGTTCTTACAAGGTATCTCATTATGTCTTCACATGATGAAAGGGACAAAACAGTTTTCTGGGGGCCTCTTTTTATAAAGTCACTAATCCCATTCATGAGGGCTCCACCCCTGTGATCTAATTATATCCCAAAGGCCCCACTTCCTAATAATATTATATTGTGATTAGGTTTTTGACATGTGATTTTGGAGGATGCAGACGTTCAGACCGTAGCAGAAACTCTGGAGGCTAGGGCCAAACACATACTGGGGACCAGAGAGTGATCTAGAAGCAGTAGGGGAGGGCGGCTCTCTGTGAGTTAATTCTGTTGGGAGGGGCAACAGGAAGAAATAGACCAGAATGAGACCTGTGAAGTGAAAGGGCCAGGTAGGGCTTCCTTGCCTGTCTAGGGGTATTCCTGGGTTCTATTCCTTGTCCTTTCCTTCCACTGCCACCATCCTGGGCTCTTGCCTAAACTACTTCAATAGCCTCCTAATTAATCTCTGAACATCAACTTTGTCTCTGCAGTACATTCTTCACATTATAGCCAGAATGATTTCTTGTTTTAGTGATTCAAACATCCTTGGCTTAGACTTTGGAAAGTCTAATTACTCTTGAAGTTTAGGTAAATCCTTTAATATGGTCTACAAAGATACCCCAGTTCTGGCACCTACCTACTTGTCCACTCCACTTGCCCTGGCTTCTCCTAGTCCGTTATACTCATCTTCCTCCCACCACAGGTGTCTGTCCTCTTCCCTCTGAGTGAAATGTGCTTCTCAGTTCCCCCATTGCATCAGATTACTCCTATTTGGCCTTCAGAACTCAGCTTCCACAGGAAAACCCTGACCTGTTGGCTGTGCCCATCTCATACCATCAGGAACCTCTCCTGAACTTCCACAGTTTTACCTTCACATTGAATGGTGTAAAGTGTAGGTGCAGGGTGCTCTTGGGTCACTTAGCTGCACATTGTATCTACTGGACCACTCTTTAGCCAGGACTTCTGAAGGAAGTGTCTAAATTCCCACTGCCAGCAAGACCAGCCACATTTCTAAAGTGGGAATGACAATATCACTACACTACCTCATGAAGCTGGAAAGGAGATTAAATAAAATAATACATGTAAATCACTTCTGATAATGCTTGGTACATTTTAAGAACTAAATAAAATTTGTTATGCAACTCCCCTTACTCAGTCTTAACACACATACAAGACTGTATGCTCCATAAAAGCAGGAGCCAGGGCCGGGTGTGGTGGCTCACACCTGTAATCCCAGCACTTTAGAAGGCCTAGGCGGGCGGATCACGAGGTCAGGAGATGATCATCCTGGCTGTGGTGAAACCTTGTCTCTACAAAAAATTAGCCGGGCATGGTGGTGGGCACCTGTAGTCCCAGCTACTCAGGAGGCTGAGGCAGGAGAATGGCGTGAACCCAGGAGGCGGAACTTGCAGTGAGCCGAGATCACACCACTGCACTCCAGCCTGGGTGACAGAGCGAGACTCTGTCTCAAAAAAAAAAAAAGAAAAAACAGCACTGGCCAGATGAGCTGATTCATAACAGATGAATGAATGGATGAAGAGTCCCTGGCCCAGGTTTAAATGGCCTTAAAGCAAGATGAGATATTGATTTATAGGTAATTAGGAAGCCCAATATCTAGCACAGGCCTGAATTTTACTGAGTGTTTCATTAATATTTGATAAAAGAATTATCAATAAATTAATGAAATTTCATCTTTTTGTCAACCCACAGTCAAACTGGCATGCCTTGGCCCATTGCAGGAAACAGTGCACTCCTGTTGGCATAGAATGAAACACACTCAGTCCTAGGCCCTGTCCTGTTGTACCTTTCACAGAATGATGTGGATAGAAGCAAAGGGAATGTGTTTGTTGAATTTAAAGATGATACAAAGCCAAAAGGTATGGGAGGAGCTAATAGAGTGTGTGCCAGAAAAATGATTCACCATCATCTGCAACGATGACGTAAAATGATTCCATAAAAGCAAAAAGGGGCTTCATTTAAATGACCACTGGCTCCGCTTTTGTGTAAATCCTTCCAATATTTTTTGTTCATATTTATCTCTCTCTCTACCCTTATATAAATATGTATATATAGAGAAAGATAAATATGCACTTTTATTTTTTAGAGGATAAGCATCACATGCAATTGTAAAGCTTAATTTTTTTCTGACTAATGCCACGTTATTAAATATTCTTCTATAATGTCACTTTTCAACACCACAGTAGGCATTCTGTAATTTATTTAACCATTGCATGATTGGTTTCAATTTTGTTCTTTTGGACATTGTTGCCATGAACATTCTTATAACTGAATGTTTGCCCATAACCATTAATTCCTTAAGATAGTTTTTGGAATATGATTGTTGACATATATATATATGTTGCTAACTTGCTTTCCAAAAAAGCCATATATATATTACTCTCCCACAGTGGTATGTGAGGGTCCTTGTTTTCCTGCTCCTTTGCCAGAATTCTTGGTTTCATCTTTTGTTAGTCTTTACTCGTGTATACGTTCTAAATGATACCTCATTGTTTTAACTTACTCTTTTTATTGCTGTTAAGATGGAATTATTTTTAAAATTTTATCAGCTATTTGTATTTCTCCTGACAAAATGAAATTTAACAAACGTAAATATGAAGTTCTACATTTGTTTTCCAAAAACAATCATATAACTGTAAAATGGGGAAACTTGGCTTAACTGAAGGATACATGAAAAGGAAAATTAACAGAAAAAAAAGCAAAGGGAATGTGATAACTGTTTTTAAATGTTTGAATAGTTATCATATAGAAAAGAAATCATGTTCAGTTTATATTTTCCAAGAGGAAAAGTAGGGCAAGCAGATGGAAAGTTATTGGTTGGCAGATTTTAGCTCATCTTAAGAAAGAACTTTTTAACTGTCCCAGCTAGCCAAACATGGAACGGGTTGCCTCATGTAGTGAGATCCCCACCGCTGGAAGAGATCAAGAGTGTAAATGGTCTACTGTGTGGAAATTGTAGAAGGGCTTTCTGAATTGGGTTAGATGGATGACTGAACGTCACTGGAAACTCTGTGATTCTTTGCTTCTATGAACATGAGCTCACAGTAATTCTCTTAAAAATGCATTATTATTCACTCATTTGCTGTCAATTCCTATGTAAATGAGAATAAAATACCTTTAAAAGTACCATTTTATATCACCTAATCAAAAGATTATGAAAGTTTGTGTTTGGGGGTTTTTTTGTTTTGTTTTGTTTTTTCACTCTTGTCTGAGCACAAAAAACTGAAACTCACTACATTTTCAAATCTAGTCAACTTAGCGTATGTTTATATTATATTATAAACAAGATTACTATGGTTATTACACTTTAAAGTAAATCATTTTATAGAGCATAAACAGTTTAATAACAGACTAACAGAAATGAAAGAATTGCCTAGTTAGCAGGCCTGCTAGAATTTGGGAGCATTTCACTGACATTTAGTTTAAGTAACATGTGCTCTTTAAAGGAATAAACTTATGTTAAATGAATCTACAGATTTTCTCTGTACTAGATGTGTCTGCAACAGAGTTCAAAATGTCTAGTTATGGAGGGTTGGCTTTATTTGAAAAAATACAGTTGATTCGATCAAAATTATGAAACATTTGCATCTTTCCTTTAGCTATGTTCCCTCTCCTTTCCACTCTTGGTTCACTTAGTAAAGTAACACCTATATTTCTTTCACTGTTTTCCAAGTTCTAAAGAAAGGACTGTACTGAACACCTCTCATGCCAACCCAGAAGAGTATAATCATTCCATAGGGCAGCCCACTTTGCTGCATGAAGCTGCAGAAATCAGTCTTCACGTTTGGTTTTATGAGAGAGGGCATCACATTGCAGAGCCCAGGGATTCAGAGTCAATTAGTCAGATCTAAAGCTTTAACTCATCATAATACAGTAAGGAGCTAGACATGCAGTGGTATGCATTAGCACCTCTTTCCAATACTATGCCATGGGTTTGTTGTTTTTTTTTTTTAACTCAGCTTGTTAAGTGATACCAGCCTACGTTGTGTTATATGATCTTGCTGATACTGCAGATAAAATATAGCTGCTATTTATTTTAGTAATTTAATATGGTAGGAGTTTGAGAAAATTGTGGTGTTCACATGCTATTTCAGGATAACAGTGACCCACCCTGATCCAGAGAAATCGAGTTAAACAGGGCCTGGTGTTTTCCATTCTGTTTTGTAGCAACGTGTTTCTGGGCTATGTATAACCCCAAGAAAGCTGAAAACACTGACCAGGTCAGGGAGGAAAGTCCACAGCTTGACTGTGATGTAAGAGTAAGCCTGACTTCCGCATCAGTGCAGCATGTATTTTTGGGAAGTCATTTATGGTGTCCCCACTCCCATTTCCAATTTAGGGAGCTAATAGTCCCTTTTAGGATTGTTTTCTTTCTAAAATTATGTGGCAGAAAGGAGACTGTCTCTAGCTTCTTCATTTGGCGAATAATGGAAGTGCACACACCCACTCTAAAGAAATTTCAGGTGATAGAGAAAATTAGATGCCATGCAGACTTTTTCTGTCTTGTTCTGACAGTCCATTTGAGGAATGTAACTAAGAGTTCAGGAGGAAAAACTGTCGAAAATCTAGGCACTCAAAATAATATGCTTTCTCAAAATGAAGTTTATCTGTTTTCCCAAAATGCTATACTTCTTCAGTTTCACGCCTTTGGATATTCTATTCTCTTTACCAGGATATGAATCCAAATCTTTTGGGGGTGGTTTGGTGGGTTACATTGGTTGTGATTTGTGTGGAGAAAAGAAGGGTATCTCACAATTACCTGGATAATTTTCCAAATGCATGTTGCTTTTTCCTCTATACTTCCTGCCCACCCCCCATGGGAACTCTGGTTTATTGCCAAGTAAATACTGACTTGGTAGAGGTTTTTATGCATTAGATGAAAAGGAAGATAAGTGAAATAGTGAATATTTTTCAGTCATTCAAACTAACTCTGCTCTTTGTTTTTTTTCCATCTACCCTTCTGTTCATTCTGATATTTCATGAAGGAATGTTATATGTCAAGACCTCTGGTGAGTGCTGGAGATGGAGAGAGAAATCCTACTTCGTTCTTGCCACTGCAGAGCTCATGAAGATCTAATTAGAAAAACAAATATCTGTCTATCTACATGCATAAACAATTCATATAGTGGAAAAAATAGACATAGTGTTTCACTGGAATGGCCTAATTAAGACTAAAGTGAAATGTAGTCTAAGTGCCAAGAGACGCAAAAAGAAGGAGCAAATTCATAGAGTTGGGTTTGCGTTACTATCCCTTGGTTAGTGTATTGGGTACAAATCTTGTGTGTCTTTGCAGTTGCTCCACTGTTTCCTTCATTCATTCTTTGTCAGTATCCCATGCATGCCAAGCTATTCCTCCCTTTCCAAACTTGGTCGGAATGCCACATTGTGGAGCATGGGCTCTGGCTTCCTGAGAGGCTGCAAGGAGGCAGAGGCTGCAGCTAAAACTTCAGGAAAATTAACTCCCCAGAGATTAAACCTTGACCAATGGGAAACAAGAGACTGGAGGGAACACAGCTCACAGTTTCTCTCTCCATTACCCTCTCTGTGAACTGCTCTGAGGTATTCTCCTTGCAAACCTACCAGAAATGTCTTCTCCATGAGATGAGTGAACATACATTTTGAGTGACCTGCTATATATGTTTGCAACTTGTTGTGAAGCAGTGGTCACCAAAGTTATCCATCACATCACATTGATTCTCATCTTTCCTTTTTCTCAGTGTGCCATTCTTCCTCACTCCTATTGTCCTATGCTTGCACTTCCAAAGTAACTTGTTGATGTAAGCAACAAAAAATCATTGCCTCAGGCTCTGTTTACTAAAAGATCCAGAATATAACAGCTGGAATTGAGAATATCCAGTGATCCTTCTTCAACTTTGATTTTAAAGAAATTGTTAAAGAAAAGAAAGAAAACTAATTCCTCTTTGAAATCTTGTCTGCGTATTTATATATTAAAGCAAAAATAACTTAAATATAGACAAACCATTTGTTAGTGGTTACACAACCTCAAATGAGCAAATGTTTAGCCATTTTCTGGTAAGGGGGATTAGTCTATTCTTGGTGTATTTATGGACCCGTCCTGGCTCTGCAGATTATATAAGATACTGTTGCTATTTATCTTTTCTTCCATAGCTGATCTTCCTGTGTGGATTCAAGGGTTGTGTAAGACAAAAAACTTGAAAGTTACTTGCAATGCATCAAGAGACTAATTCGCACATTCTCAAGTGGCCACTAGGATAATTTTTCTTCTAAATCTAACCTTCTGCTTCCTAATCTAACCCCATACACTTCATATTTCTTCTGCCTTGCATCAAGTACTACAAGTGGTGCAAGTCATTTCATTCCTATTGCTTTAATTCTTGTTCTTTACCTCTGGTGGAAGCTAAGGGGTTCTTAACCACTATCATCTTCCTTTCTCCTCAATTTATTGACAGACTGTACACAATTCATGTGGTTTTTTCTAATTGTTTCTTTAGGAAATTTAAATACTTCTATAATTTTTGCTTGAAGTTTTATTTGTGCATATTTGAACTTTATCTCAGCATTTTCCCTGACACCTACTCTAAAATCTTCTAAGAAGCTCAAACTGATTAGTTGGAAAAACAACCTTGCTCCATTTGCAGCAAATACCAGTAGTCTAAAGTCAACAAATGTTTGAAAAAAATAAAATGTTCAAATACCACCACTCCACCCTAACAAAATATCAACTTGATGGAGAATATTTGACTGTTTGGTTCTATGCTCCACCCCTAGAACCTAGAATACCTGCAGTGGCATAAAAATTTATTAATTGAGCAAATGTGTCAATAAATGTTCAGTGTTCTATTGAAAATTTATGCAAACCTATTCAAGATCACGTCTCAATCCTGTCAAATCTTAATGGTGCATTGTAAATACTATTTCTTTAAGAAGACTCTATTGGACCTCATCCTGTCTAAATCATTCCTCCATCCTTCAAACTCTCATAATATTTCATCTGCCCATATCTGTGACATTTATCCCTTCCTTTTTTTTTCTTTTCTTTTTTTTTTTTTTTTTTTTTTTTTTTTTTTTTTTTTTTTTTTGAGGGAGAGTCTCACTCTGTCACCCAGGCTGGAGTGCAGTGGTGTGATCTTGGCTCACTGCAAGCTCCACCTCCTGGGTTCACACCTTTCTCCTGCCTCAGCCTCCTAAGTAGCTGGGACTACAGGTGCCTGCCACCACGCCCGGCTTCTTTTTTGTATTTTTAGTAGAGATGGGTTTTCACTGTGTTAGCCAGGATGGTCTCGATCTCCTGACCTCGTGATCTGCCCACCTTGGCCTCCCAAAGTGCTGGGATTACAGGCGTGAGCTACCACGCCTAGCCGACATTTATCACTTTCTACCTTGAATTATTTTTTGCATTTGTATTTATATCTTTGAATTCTATTTCATCTTTTTCCTATTCTCCATTGCACTTAGCACAAGGCCTGGCCAACCTTCATGTTGTTGAATAGGGTGCGTGTATGTGTGTGTGTTTGTATGCGCGTGTGTGTTTAGACCATGGATTATGAAATCAATTCAAACCATTACCTTTGGGAGTGCCATAATTATCACAGTCAGAATAATCTGCATAGATAACAGGAAATTAATCCTAATAATACTTGATCTAAGCAACCAAACAAATTTTTCCTCATATGCTCAGCAATAGTTTACTAAGTCATATAATCTATCCTAGCAGTTGAAAGGGAAGAAAAAAAAAAAAAGCAAAAATTACATGACTATCACATTTCCCCAGAGTAAGTACCTTAGGCATTCATCTGCTGATTTATCTTCTACCATGCACATAGTTAAAACTAACTGTATTATTATTATTACTTATTAAAAGAAAACATAGGATTTCCCCCTTATACATTCCTTTCAGTTGACCCCAAATTTGTTTTGAGTTCTTTGCTCTAACATGCACTCTAATTTTCCTCTAAACTTCTGGGTCATAATTTACCCAGATCATTAGCAATTTTCTTTCCGTATTGTATGATTTCTGTCTGCCTCTGGGTGGCTTTATTTTAATTAGAAAAAAATAGAATGGAAAAGTTTCAATTGTAAACACACAAAGGTTCTGTTGGCAAGTAGGAGTTTGGCAGAAGAAAGACCCATGGTGAGCTTAGCTGCAGTTTATTGGCTCAAAAACAAGAACAATTTTGAAGGAAATTAGGATAGTTTTTTTAAAGTGACAATTTTCTCCATCAGGTAGATTACACTATTTCCTGTTATTTTATGATACTGATATTCTACTTATACATTTTCTCCAGAGCCCATAAAATTTTCCATCTGGGGTGCAGTTTTCTAATCCCTTTGTAAGCCTTTGGATTCATTTTCTCCTTTCCTTTTTTTCCCCTCTTACTTACTTTCTTTTTTTTCCTTTTTTTTTTTTTTTTTTTTTTTTTTTTTTTTTTTTTTTAAGTGTCAGTCCCCAGGAAACTTTATCAGATACCAGGGAACATAAGTTTACATCTTAGCTAAAGAGCTTATCCACTCACAGAAAGCTTCCCATATAGCTCTGGAGGACAGAGGGTGGAAGTAAAAATCAGACTTAACTACTAAAATTACTTCTGCCTGAAATTTTAGCTTATACCTTGAACAGCTTACAACTAAAATCCTTGAAAATGAAGTCTTAGCGCTTCCAGCCGATAGATGTTTTCCACACAGGAGATGAAAGAGCAGGTACGGCCTGGGTTTCTTTCAACGGGAAGGAATAGCAATTGGTTGTGGTCTGTAGGAAAAGAAAAAAAAGCAAATGTCCTTTAAAAGCTTAATAGTACCAAGAAGATCTTTTTCTCCCTTTCTCTCCCAGTGGAACCATAAAGTCCTCCCAGGCAAAGACCAGGCCGACAAGAAGAAAAAGAGAGAACAAAAAAACTGAAGTATCATGTGGATAGACTTACAGACTGATCACAACTCACGTGTTGACATTTTATTACTGATGGAACAAAACGGGAAACAGTTATTTCTTAATGGACATTATTTCCTGTTTCTGGAATACAGTAGTTTGTTTCTTTCATTCATACCACATAGCAGGTCAGTTGGCTTCCCAGCGCTCACCTTTGTTTATTGGCCATGCAATGGTTTGACTTTTCTCCCACTGGACATATCCTTGCTCTGTCTCCTTCCTGTACCAACAGTTTTTGTCATCGCTTTCGGAATTTTAACAGCATTCTGAGAAAGTTTGTTTAGAGAAAAATATGGGAAGGATAATAAAGGAATTTTTAAGTAGGAAAGCTGGGAGTGAATACTGGGTTCTAAAAGGTGAAGAGTTTCTTCTGTTCAAATGAAGGGGAGGATAACCAGGCTGCTGGTTGTGGGATCACATCAGTGACCAGCAGTGAGTTTGGCACTCAGGCAGAGTGCACATGGAGAGGGCTTGAGAATATGAGTGTGCAATGAGACAGAAAAATGTAAGCTATGCCCAAGAGCCTCTTGTGGGCAGGATGTCGTGGCATTTAAGCATTGATAACATTGCTTTCTTCCTTCTCAATGTTCTGGAGTATCATTTCAGTGTTAGGACTCGGACTATCTGCTTCAATATACAGGCAAAGCTAATATGAAGGTTTACCCAATTATCTGGATAATTCATACCAAAAAGAAAACTACCACGGAAGCAAAAGCTTCACAGTATCTCCATTCAAAAGGCATCCCTGACTGCTCATCTACCAAAATCAAATTCAAAATACTACCTGACATAGTAAATCCTTGGTTCATATTTGCCCAGTGAATAAACGAATGGGATGAATGAGTAAACTGAGTAAATCACTGACTCTATTTTATTCTCCACTTTACTTAAGCCAGTAGCACCTCAGCATATGAACTGAGATATTTTATACTGAACATTTCACATTTCTTCCCTAAATATTTTACACAAGAAACCAAAAGTTGTCAGCTGTTTGAAGAATCCAGGTTACTTTTACAAAAGCAAAACCACTTCTTAAAATTATGGCGTTAGCCAAAAAACTGCCTAGTCTTATGGCTGCAAAAGTGTCAAAATGTAGGCTTCTTCCTGGGGACTAAAATTGTCTCTTGGAGAAAAATATCAGGTGAGAATTATCCAGAGAACAACTTACTAAAAGGGAGTCATTAACATCATGTTAAAGACATTGCTTAAGGGAGTAGCATATTGATCTATAACAATTACAATAAATGACTTATTCATTAATTTAAATATCATTTTATCATTGCTCTAAATGGTTATATTTGGAGTCTGACTTTTCTCATTTATTTCTGTACCCCATTTAGAAGTTAAATATTCTTCTGACTTTGTATAGCAAGAACAACACATGTAAGTAAAATCAGGAAATACAAAAGGAACACAAAAGAAAATTGCATTTTGTGCAGCTCCTACTAAGATAGCTAGTCACATTTGTTTTCCCCAGTGCTGCCAGAAATCCTTATCCACACTATCCACACATCTCCCTTATTACTCTAATTTGTCAAAATGATGGGTAAGAAAATAAACCCTTTTTCTCGATCTGTAATCAAATTATTAAAGCAACATGTTTGTAGTTATTGAAGCCGAGACAAGATAAATCCAACAACCAAGGGAAGGATGAGGTAAATGTCCAATAAGAAGAGATAGAATAGTTCCTGTTTTCAAAATGTCCTATTAATTTTCTAACTAATTGAGCAATCTGATGTATTTACCCAGCCAAATAATTTTTAGTGGATGAGTTAATAACACTTTTAGACAACTTTAGAGAAGAAAAAAATCAAGATGCTGGGTTTTCTTTTGTTTGTTTTTTTTTTCATTTTTCAATTGTGGTAAAATACACATACAGGTTACCATCATAACCTTCTTTAAGTGTACAGTTTGGTGGTGTTAAATATATACATTATATTGTCCAAAAAAATAAAAACTCGGCTGAGTAAAGTGTCTCACACCTTAATCCCAGCACTTTGGGAGGCCGAGGAGGGTGGATCATGAGATCAGGGGATCGAGACCATCCTGACCAACATGGTGAAACCCCATCTCTACTAAAAATAAAAAAAATAAAAAAAATAAAATAGCCAGGCATGGTGGCACCTGTAGTCCCAGCTACTCAGG
Source organism: Rhinopithecus bieti (assembly GCF_001698545.2). Classification (NCBI taxonomy): domain Eukaryota; kingdom Metazoa; phylum Chordata; class Mammalia; order Primates; family Cercopithecidae; genus Rhinopithecus; species Rhinopithecus bieti. The sequence continues at coordinate 6,270,465 of NW_016804690.1, forward strand.
AGGCTGAGGCAGGAGAATTGCTCCTGGAGCAATTGCTCCTCCCCAGGAGGCAGAGTTTGCAGTGAGCAAAAATCGCACCATTGCACTCCAGCCTGGCAACAGAACGAGACTCTGTCTTAAAAAATAAATAAATAAATAAATAAATAAAACTCACATAAATAAACAACTTTTCATTTCTCCCATCACCCTAGCCGCTGGCAACCACCATGTTACTTTCTGTCTTTATGAATTTAACTATTCTAGGTACCTTTAACTATTCTAGGTACCTATCTAGAATATACCTTATCTTACATATATAAGTGAAATCATGTGATATTTGTCCTTTTGTATTTGGTTTATTTCATGTATAATGTCTTCAAGGTTTATCCATGTCATGGCATGTATCAGAATCCCCTTTCTTTTGATGGCTGAATGTTATTCATTCTGTCTATCTATCTATGTATCTATCTATCTATCTGCATATGCGAAACTGTCCCATTGATGGACATTTGCGAAGTTGTTTTTATTGACAGACGTTTGTGGATCTGTTCACTAAACTGTTGCCACCATGTAGCCATAGTGTCCCTTCCCTCTAAAATGAATTACATTTTACATTATAAAATGGGAAATAATTGCTCACATTGCATTTCCCATAAAATGACCTTGTATGACCCAATCAATATGCAAATATTTTGACTTTTCACAATTCAGGTGTCTGAATCTTAGATTCTGTCACTCGTTTGATGTAAATAAAAAGTTATTCGATTCCTAAGGATTTATTTCGCAAGCCAAACTCAACGTCCATGCTTTTGGAAATTCAAACTATAATACTATGGAGCTAGCTTTTGGATATTAAACTTTAAGGAAACCATACTTCTTTTTTTTTTTTTTTTTTTTTTTTTTTTTTTTTTGAGATGGAGTCTCACTCTGTCGCCCAGGCTGGAGTGCAGTGGCCGGATCTCAGCTCACTGCAAGCTCCGCCTCCCGGGTTCACGCCATTCTCCTGCCTCAGCCTCCCGAGTAGCTGGGACTACAGGCGCCCGCCACCTCGCCCGGCTAGTTTTTTGTATTTTTTAGTAGAGACGGGGTTTCACCATGTTAGCAGGATGGTCTCGATCTGCTGACCTCTTGATCCGCCCGTCTCGGCCTCCCAAAGTGCTGGGATTACAGGCTTGAGCCACCGCGCCCGGCCAGGAAACCATACTTCTTAAATGGCATATTAACTTAGCCCTGGTCCACAGCTGCATTGCTCAAAGTACTTGTATACTAAAATTTGCTTAAGAAAAGGAGCCAATTTCTTTCTTTTCCATATGTGATCTGTTACACTAGCTATATTCTGAGTGTAACGAGGGGCTTGAAAATGAGGAGATCACTAATTTGGATCTAGTATTTATTGATAAAATACAGGACATCCAATTCAATTTGAATTTTAGATAACCAATGAAGAATGTTTTAGTATAAGTATGTCCCATGCAACAATTGAGACATACTTATGCTAAAAAATTCTTCATTATTCATCTGAAACTCAAATTTAACTGGATATTCTCTACTTTTATTTGCTAAATGGGACAGTCCTCTGTGATTCTTGATCTGTAGGAACTTGAGCCAAGAGACAGATGGAAAAGACAATTGAATGAAAGTGTGCCAACACTAGGGGGCGCTGCAAGAAACAGAGTGAGGCCATTCTGGGAATTAAAGAAAGAACAGTAAGGTTCTCCTGGCTCCACTGTGAAGAGCACTTGAAGAACACATAGGAGAGGAGTGACATCGGCATGTATAACCATCAGAGCCACATAAACCAGCCCCAGCAGGGACAGGGCGCAGCCAGGCAGGCCGGGTCACTAGCAATCAGGAAGCCTCCAAGTCCAGCAGCCAGGGCAACAGAAGTAACAGCTATCGCTACTGAGCAGCTGATCAGACGCTGGCTTCCACAACCACCAACAAAGAATTTTACTGGCTTCCAAGAAGGACAACTGAGCCTCCCAAGGATCCTGCCAACGAGGGTTGAGTGGATATCTGGGAACTGAGTTTCTAATAATTCTGGTGGAGTGGTGGGGATACAATTTAAAGCCTCTTTTTAATCCCACTGGTGTGGCCTCCTTCTTGCTCCCACACAAGACACACGCACATTCCCAGAGTGACGTTCTCAAAAGCCAAAACTAACCAGACTTCTCAACAGCAGAAAATATATCATTTGAACCCCCACAACTTCCCAAAGTAGCCTTCTCCATGTTCTGCATTACTCTTCCCACCTTGCCTTCCAATGTAGACATCTCCACCAACACAGATACCTCACTGAGCCCCCCATCTTCCAGATATAAAGGAAAACACTTCAAAGTTAAAGAAACATTTGTGATTCCAAAATGATAAAAAAATAAAATAAAATAATAAACAAAAAAAAGTCTGTGCCAAAAATAACAGCAACAAAAAATGTGTTAAGATAAGTCTTACTGACCAGACACAGTGGCTCACTCCTATAATCCCAGCACTTTGGGAGGCCAAGGCGGGTGGATCACCTGAAGTCAGGAGTTTGAGACTAGCCTGACCAACGTGGAGAAACCCGTCTCTACTGAAAATACAAAAATTAGCCGAGCATGGTGTCCCATGTCTGAAGTCCCAGCTACTCCAGAGGCTGACTCAGGAGAATCACTTGAACCGAGGAGGCAGAGGTTGCAGTGAGCCAAGATCACGCCACTGCACTCCATCCTGGGCAACAGAGCGAGACTACATCTAAAAAAATAAAAAGCAAGAAAAGTAAGTATTACCAAATGTCAAAGTATCAGTTCTAAGCAAAATGTTCTTTTAGTCAGACACTTCCCTTTCTGGATCCTTAAGAGAAATATAGGAATTGTAAATAACATAGCTGAAAAGTGAATAATCTCTTCTCATCTTCCCTCTGGCTTCAAACTTCATTCACTTTCTCTGTTCAAGAAACTTGGCAGCTTGGAAACCAGGTACTGAAAGTATGAGAAGCTATAGTGTTATAAGCGTTCACACATACTATAAGTGTGCACACATACTATAGTTATCTGCCAGCTACACATACCTTTCCTTAGAAAATGGCAAATCCATTTGAAGTCAGAGCAAAACATTGAGACAGGCTTAACACGTATCTGTCCTGAGTCTCTCTTATCAGAGGAAAAAAATATGAAAATAACGAATCCTAGATTTACACAGTGACCTGAGCCACAAGCTGGGTGCAAAAACCCAGGCTTTAGGTTTAACCAACAGAGGAGAAATACTGGCTGGCTCTTCTGAAGCAAATTACTCACAATGCATTGCTAAAATTCATTCTTGAGAACAAAACCAGAAAGAAGGCATGAACTGGGACATAGAAAAAAACTTAAGCTTGATTCAGCTATCAACTGAGAGGGCCTAGAATTGATGGCGACAGAGCAGACAGCAATTGTCTAGGGAGTACTTAAAACACCTCTAGGTGTGATCACTGCCTCTATGATATGATTTCAGGGTTCTGGGAAATGTTTCTCATGTTGTTTGGCCATATATACCAGGTATTGCCAATATTAAGTAATAGAGACATCTATAAAAAATGTATAAGGAAATAGAAAACAAATAGACAAATACACCATATTATTGCAATTTATGTTTTCACAAAAAATTCCTGTCACATTGCAACTTTGGTCAAAAAGATCATCAGAGCATAACTCTGTGCAGAACTGCTCCTGCTCCTGGAAAAGTGAACCACAGTTCACAGCCAACACCCCAGTCAGAATATCTTGCCTTTGTCCAGTGCTTTGTAGATTACAAAACTGTTCTGTGAAAATTTTCTCCTTTGATTCTCAGAATTTGTATCTGTAGTGGACATTATTATTACGATTTTGTGTTTAAAGAAACCAAAGATCTTACCTACTTCTTCCGGCTTATTTCCCACCACATTTCTCTTATCTCTGCCCCCCAACCTCTCCAGGCTCCCTCCGGCCTTCCTCATGCATCGTATTTTCAGCAAACTGAAATTCTCTGAATTCAAGTTCCCTGCTTGCAGCTCTCTTGTCTCCCTGTCTAAAACGCTGTTCCTTTCTTGCAAAACACTTGTTCCTCGAATATTTATTTAACCTCTTCAGAGTCAGCTTAAACCATGGAAAGTTCTCTCTGACCCTTTAAGACAGATGTATCTCCTCTGCACTGCTATAGGCTCCTTCCTGTAGGTCCCCTAAAATAGCACTTACGGCACTTGGTTTTAATGACCTGCTTAATGGTCTGTCTTCCCCACTCAGCTTAGAGTCCATGAAGGCAGAAATCATCTCCAGTGCTAAAAAGATGTAGGTACCTAATAAATATTTGTTGAAAGAATGAATAAAGTGACTTCCCCAGGCTCACAGAAAGGTGAGTGCCAGACCTGGGATGAAAATTCTTATCTGATTCCAGTAAAGGGCCAGTTGTTTATGTGGTTGACTGATGTATGTGTTTTCAAGATGAAAGAGAGTATAACCATGTCAAAGAATGTTCAGAATAACTAGGACCAGGTGAAGAACTCTCAGTAAATATTAATCAACAAAATGTTAAAATTCACTAGACAAATCTGGGATGTATCACCAAACTATTCACAATACACCAAAGTCACACTCTTGACCTTCTTCTAGTGGAAACCACAGCTCCAAGAGGAAAAACACATTATGTAATCTAAATGTTGGCCACAATGTGCCTCAAAAAGCATCAAACTGGAGCTTGACCATCTTGTCCCTCAATTAAACAACTTTGTGTTAAATGTAAAGATGGTGCTGCTGGCTCACACAAAGTTCTTTGCAACTTGAACACATGACCTTATCCCTGAACAAGGTGAAAGTTGCTTCTGATGTTGTCTCAGCATCAAAACCTTGGCCAAATTAGTCAACATTCTTCACCAGCATCAACGTCATCTTTAACTTATGTATTTGTCTGCAGCTGTTACATCATCTTTCTATGTCTTTCTCCTTTGCTGTTCCTTTGTTCACCTAAATTAGCATTCAGGCCCTCCTTCTCCACCAAATGTTCTGACTGGTTTCTTTTTTCCCCCTTGGAACAGAAGCATATGGCTTGCATCTGAAATCTATCCCCCTCATTTATTTTTTGGCCAATCCGGTAAAACAATTGGCTTCACTGCTTTTCTCCACTAAAATGACTGGGTGTTTCACTTGCTTACCCAAAGGGTAGAGTTATCTGACTTTAAGCAGAGGAGCCAACATTAATTTTGCAATTTGGAAGCTAAAGGACTGTCTCTGATCACAAAGTTTATAGGCGTTAGAATCAATTCAGCTCAACTAGAAATCATTTCAAATCTTTTCTGCGAATTCAAAACAAAAACTTCTGAAAAGACAGTTTCATTATTTTAGGGAGACATTTAAACTCTACCTCTTCATATTTCCTTGGAAGGGAAAAAAATTCCATTTAATTCCAAAGAAGAAAAAAATGGAAAAGGTGTTTTGTCCTTTCTATCCATTCTTTACTTCCTAAGAGTAAAGAGTAAATTATCAGATTGGCAAGAATGGAAGAAGGAACTGAACACTGGCAAGAATGGAGGAAACAGGAGTGTAACCAGCCCCTTCCAACAGATTCCAACATGTCCCAATTTCACTCCTTCCCAGGGCAAGCAAGTGGGGCAGGGGGAAAACCTGCAGTATTCTTTACTGTGCTGTCTGCAGCTGGGTGAGCACATTGGTTCAACTCATGGGGAAGCAATTAGGAAACCTAATTATAGCCTCTTTTCCAAGCCATGTTTTCCAATCTGCTATTTCCAGTAAAAAAAAAAAAAAAAAAAAAGATATTCATTTATCTTATCCCACTGTCTATCTGGTTTAGAATTTAGAGGGAGACAGGAGAATGATTCATTACCAAATTTCAACATGTGTCTAATTTTCTGTTCCTTGGCTGATTACGTTGCCTACATCTCACGGCCACCAGAGAAATGCAGGCGTTTATAATCTTACATACCATAGTCTGAATCCTGCTGCTTACAGGATTTGTGAGCATGGGCTAAACAAATTAACTTCTTTCTGCCTCAATTTTGTCACTTCAAAACAGGCCCAAAAATAGCTATCACATTCTGTTTCTACAGGAAGGTAATGAGTGAATTATATACAGTTTCTATCTAGCTTGGTACCTGATACAGATAGGTCTTGGTAGCTCTGTCACTTACAAACTATAAGATGCTTTCCCAAAGTACCCATAATGATCAAACTAAGCAGAGAATAGAGGATGTTATCGGCATATAGTGTGGAACTTTTGTGTTTTTTTTTTTTTTTTTTTTTCTGAAGAGAGGGTGTCTTATCTAAAAGAAACATCCCAGGTGGTTCAGATTTACTAAATACAGTTCAGCTCCCTCTGTCTCTCCTTCTGGGGATCTCTTGCCATAGTACTGCTGAGAAAAGAGTGTATAAGAAGCTCCCTTTTATTGTAAAGCTAAAAGAAATGGCATAGCACCTGGTCACCCATTCTAGTGGTAACGAAACTAAAAACTATGATCTTCCCCTCAAGCCTGCAACAGGATCTTTTGAGAACCTCATGAGGAAAGCCTCTGAGATTTTCAGCTCATGTGAGCAATCCAAAGAGTTAGATAACTGAGATAAAGAACTCTGGTAGACTAAGTGGAGGCCATTGCATTTGAACAAATACCTTTGAAAGGTAGGAATATTCTTTGAATTTTTTCCCCTCCTAGAAACCGAAACTAGGGATATTTAGGATCTCTTTATCCTGCCCTCTTGTGCAATTTCCTTTTCACTCTCAACTTCGTTTTGCTGTGCTTGTCATCACTTCATATTCTATGGACTGTATAAGCTCTCCTTTGTTCCTGCTGTTTTCAGCTTCCTCCTTATCGCGGGACTGACGGTCTTAGCATCAGGTTTGAAACCCCTAGACATGCTGGAGCCACACTGCAAAATCACAGCAGAGCTGAAGGGGTCCTTTTTCTTTCCCGAGGTGTTCTCAGTTTCTGAGGTTCAAATCATGAAAACAAAAGAGTTATTTCCTTTAACAGAGGCTCTAAGAGCATTTTTATTCTAACAAAATGCTATGTTTTAGTAAAAGAAGCTGGTTGGAGATTGCCCCTGTAGTAGCTTCCTATGAGAAAAACTGGCTTCAAATGGAAGTTGTGTGTAGCATGTATGTATTTTGATTTTTCTGATGCTACGTGTCCATATTAGAATGATGGAACATAGTTAGCTTCAGTTTGAACACAGGGTCAGTCTTATCTACATGTGGCAGCTATCGAAGGCACTTTAGTCTTTCTTCCCTGCTTGCTGTTATCTGAGGTTCCCTCAATAGAAGAAAGAGCCTTTCAATTCCCAGTTAGCAATAAGGATTAACATTGAAAATGCAAAAAGAGTGGTTCTCCACCTGGTCTATTTCCACCTCAGTACACCTGAAGGATATGACACACATAGTAGGAGCTTATGGTAACAGTCAATCTCACCATGTTGAGGTTAGGAGAGCAAAGAGCTTTCAGAGAGTAAGATTTGATAGGGAGATAGACACTGGGAGAAAGGAGCCATAGAATGGAGAGGTCAGGAGCATTAAGACAAATTTGGAAGACTCCCAATTCCTGTCCAAGGCTTACCCTGTCAATAGTAAAAAGCAAAAAACACTTACATGCCCCGTAGTTTCTGTATCATGGAGACTCTCATCTAGTACTTATATACCAATTGTTCAAATCACTAGCCTCCCTATATCTGCTTTTAAGTGGGTCTGCCAAAATCCACAGTTTGCAGCAACCCCTGCCTTCTCAGATGCATAACTCGTCCAGCTGTCTCTGCAGAGCAGGTAGGGACCCCATGACAAAGTTATAAATGCAGGAACTTAGTCACCGTTTATTAGGAAGTATTGGGCGTTCCATACAAAAAGAGGGATCTTATACACTTTTAATTCTTATACCTTCTTCATGAAGTATTAACATACCGCTTTTTGTTTTTTTCGAGATGGAGTCTTGCTCTGTTGCCCAGGCTGGAGTGCAGTGGTGCGATCTCGGCTCACTGCAACCTCCACCTCCCAGGTTCAAGCAATTCTGCTGCCTCAGCCTCCTGAGTACGCTGGGATTACAGGTGCACGCCACCACACCCGACTACTTTTTGTATTTTTAGTAGAGATGGGATTTCACCAGGTTGGCCAGACTGCTCTCGAACTCCTTACCTCGTGATCCACCTGCCTTGGCCTCCCAAAGTGCTGGGATTACAGGCATGAGCCACCGCGCCTGGCCAATATACTGCTTTTAAGAAGAGAAAAATGAGTCTTACAGTGTTTAAATAACATGATCACACGGCTGCTGACTCCAGAAGTCTTTAGTCTTTCTATAACATCCTCCTCCCCTCTGCCTTTATATCCTACAAAAATGTTCAAGACCCACAGGTAATAGTCCAAGTACTAAGGAGATGGGCAATCCTAACCCTCTTGCCTGGGTTGGTACTTTTCAGTGGTCACATATTTGAAAGTATCCCTAGAGCTTTGAGCATAATGTTTCTGTCCTAACATTGTAATCAAGTATGTTAAACATGACTCAGAGACGAACTAATAAAAGTGCTCATGAAACAGACAAAGCAGCTTGTTCCTTCCCATGGACATATGAAAGGAAGGTTGGAGCACCACTCTCTAGACATAAATTATGGTCAGGCTGTCAGACCCTTGCAACTCAACAAGATCCTGCTCTGTCTACCAATCTCCCAAAAGACAAGCCAAATTCATGGTACAGTTGTGGGCAGTGATTCTTAAAGTGTGATCCCTGGAGCAGCAGCAGCAAAACTTAAGAACCTAAGAACCTAAGCAACAGAAGAACCTAAGAACTTGTTAGAATGCAAATCTGGCCAAGCACGGTGGCTCACGCCTGTAATCCCAGCACTTTGGGAGGCCGAAGCGGGCAGATCACGAGGTCAGGAGATCAAGCCATCCTGGCCAACATGGTGAAACCCCGTTTCTACTAAAATACGAAAAATTAGCCAGGTGTGGTGGAGCATACCTGTAGTCCCAGCTACTTGGGAGGCTGAGTCAGGGGAATCACTTCAACCCAGGAGGCAGATGTTGCAGTGAGCTGAGGATCACGCCACTGCACTCCAGCCTGGCGACAGAGCAAGACTCTGTTTCAAAAAAAAAAAAAAAAAAAA
>NW_016804690.1:6279730-6282246 GCF_001698545.2 Rhinopithecus bieti
AAAAAAAAAAAAAAAAAAAAAAAAGAGAAAAGAAAAGAAATGCAAATCCTCCCACCAATCCCAGGTCTACTGAATCAAAAGTTTTCCAGGTGATTCTAAGCATATTAAAGCTTGAGGACCACTCAGCATCACCTCCTGTACCTTGATAATTTCAGCTCTCATTGGTCCAGTCAATCAGCTAAGCCACAAAAATTGAGCCATCACCAGCTGTACCAGTCTTGCGTACATAAAACCTTATGTACAGTGCCTATAATCACAGCTATTGGAGAGGCTGAGGCGGGAGAATCACTTGAACCCAGGAGGCAGAGGTTGCGGTAGATCTCTCCCTGTACCACGCTATCTCTAGAAGATAGAATCTTCTCTATCCTCAAGAAGTTGCATATAGACTTAAAACAAGTAAAAAAAATAAAAAAGTTAGTACATAATACCATGCTGCACTATGTATAGGCCAGACTCATACAAAGAACCATGTGACTATTACATATGGTTAGCGGAGATCAGTCAATTCCAATTTAGGTGTGCAGGGAAAATGCATATTTTCTTTCTTTCTTTTTCTTTTTTATTGAAACAGAATCTCACTCTGTCGGCCAGTCTGGAGTGCAGTGGCACGATCTCAGCTCACTGTTACCTCTGTCTCAAGCAATTCTCCTGCCTCAACCTCCCGAGTAGCTGGGATGACATGCGTGCCACCATGCCCAGCTAATTTTTGTATTTTTAGTAGAGACAAGGTTTCACCATGTTGGCCAGGTTGGTCCTAACCTCAGATAATCTGCCCACTTTGGCCTCCCAAAGTGCTGGGATTACAGGCTTGAGCCACCAAGCCCTGTCAGAAAATGCATATTTTCAAACAATGCAAAAGATCTATGAATCACTAAATATCTATGGCAGCCAATGGCTGTCCTGATGCTAATTCCTTGAAAATAGGGTGGCTCTTGGAGAAAGCATTAAAGACATGAAACTCAGAATTACAAATAGCTTCAGATTTTACACATAATTGCCTTTGGCTGCCAACTAAAGGCTTGTGTGTTCAGTGAGAGTAGTATTTTTGATCATCATCAAGTCATACTCCTGTCTGCAGATAGAGATCTCCACATTAAAGAATTTCAGTCTCAGGGTTTAGACAGATGGCTATGCAGGCCAGTCACTATAGTAGATAAGAGAGTTATATCTTGGACTTGGCTCAGGCCGAAAAGATTTAAGTACTGTACCAACAGAAAATTGGATATTAATTAGCCATTTATTGAGTGCTTTATGTATACAGAACACTTACCGATTATAAGAGGTAGTTAAAACAGCACTCACTTTTGAGAAGCTCAAAAATGCCATTAAGATGTCAAAAATAAACAATTAAATAAACAAATAAACAATTAAAAAAGTAAAAAAGAAAGACATGTGAGTACAGAATAACTCTCTGAATTAAGTAGAGTTATCTAAGGAGTGACTAGAAACAAATTATGTTAGTTAAGGAGAATGCAAATAAAATATAAAAAATTAACAATAAGGAAAGGAAAATAGAAAGGATGATGACTGAAGACAGGAGGAACAAATGATATAAAGAATGTGGAAAAGCTAGGCACAGTGGCTCACATCTGTAATCCCAGTCCTTTGGGAGGCCCAGGTGGGTGGTTCACTTGACATTAGAAGTTCGAGGCCAGCCTGGCCAACATGGTGAAACCCCATCTCTACTAAAAAAAAAAATGCAAAAAAAAAAAAAAAAAAAGAAATTAGACCAGTGTGGTGGCAGGCGCCTATAAATCCCAGTTGCTGGAGATGCTGAGGTGGGAGAATCGCTTGAACCCGGGAGGCAGAGGTTGCAGTAAGCCGAGATCGTGCCAGTGTGCTCCAGCCTGAAAGACAGAATGAGACTCTGCCTCAAAAAAAAAAAAAAAAAAAAAAAAAGATGGAGAGTGTCAATCTACTTGAAATCTACAGAAAACAGACCAATTTCTAAAGAGAAATGGGAAAGGACCTGGAAAGGTCAATGAGTTGGTAACCTTGAGTTCTGTTATCTTAATTGTATTTATTTAAAGTAGACATTCAGAATTCAATACAGAATTCTGGATAGAATAATGCCTCGATAGAAAGTATGCTTGAAGACAACTTCCTGTTGTGTATCAACTAGATAGAGCTATAGGAGAAAACAGCCTAACTCTGTAAAAGATTCTACACAAATGTTGAGAGTAAGAGGATCACCATCTTGCCTTGTGGTTGTGGAGTGGAAGCAAATGAGAGAGGACTGAAGAAATGCACAGAGAACAGTGAACAAAGCCGTGTAGAAGAGCAGCCAAAACCCAGGGCTTAGTTAGGTTGCCTTAACCCTAGCTGTACAACAAAATTACAAAACAGTCCAGGTAGAGTGGCTCATGCCTGTAATCCCAGCACTTCGGGAGGCTGAGGCAGATGGATCGTGAGGTCAGGAGATTGAGACCATCCTGGCTAACACAGTGAAACCCCGTCTCTACTAAAAATAGAAAGAAAAAAAAAAAAAAAAAAAAAAAAAAAAAATGGGGCAGGGG
>NW_016804690.1:6283759-6300651 GCF_001698545.2 Rhinopithecus bieti
CAAAAAAAAAAAAAAAAAAAAAGAAGATGGAGAGTGTCAATCTACTTGAAATCTACAGAAAACAGACCAATTTCTAAAGAGAAATGGGAAAGGACCTGGAAAGGTCAATGAGTTGGTAACCTTGAGTTCTGTTATCTTAATTGTATTTATTTAAAGTAGACATTCAGAATTCAATACAGAATTCTGGATAGAATAATGCCTCGATAGAAAGTATGCTTGAAGACAACTTCCTGTTGTGTATCAACTAGATAGAGCTATAGGAGAAAAACAGCCTAACTCTGTAAAAGATTCTACACAAATGTTGAGAGTAAGAGGATCACCATCTTGCCTTGTGGTTGTGGAGTGGAAGCAAATGAGAGAGGACTGAAGAAATGCACAGAGAACAGTGAACAAAGCCGTGTAGAAGAGCAGCCAAAACCCAGGGCTTAGTTAGGTTGCCTTAACCCTAGCTGTACAACAAAATTACAAAACAGTCCAGGTAGAGTGGCTCATGCCTGTAATCCCAGCACTTCGGGAGGCTGAGGCAGATGGATCGTGAGGTCAGGAGATTGAGACCATCCTGGCTAACAAAGAGAAACCCCCCCTTTTATAAAAAAAAAAAAAAAAAAAAAAAAAAAAAAAAAAAAAACTAGCTGGGCATGGTGGCAGGCACCTGTAGTCCCAGCTACTCTGGAGGCTGAGTCAGGGGAATGGTGTGAACCCGGAAGGTGGAGCTTACAGTGAGCCGAGATTGCACCACTGCTCTCCAGCCTGGGCGACAGAGCGAGACTCTGTCAAAAAAAATTTAAAAATTTAAAAAAAAACAAACAACCAGCCCAAACCAATTAAATTCTAGTCTCTCCAAGTTGACATGATATTGGTCCTTTAAAAAAAACTCCTCACACACCTCACACATTTCTACCATGCAGCCAGAGTTAAGAGGCACCAGCCTAGTGCCCAGGAACACTGCAGTCACAAAGATTATTAGGAGTCAATGATTTTATTAAACTGACCCATTCAGTGAGTTGGTGGCAAATTCTTTCAAGGTAGATTATCTGTAGGGAGAAGGAATATGGACGTTCAAGGCAAGAGATAGAAAGTGAAAGTTATTAACTTACAGGGGAATTTTTTTTTTTTTTTTTTTTTTTGAGATGGGGTCTCGCTCTGTCACCCAGGCTGCAGTGCAGTGGCACAATATCGGCTTACTGCAACCTCCACCTCTTGGGTTCAAGCAATTCTCCTGCCTCAGCCTCCCGAGTAGCTGGGACTACAGGCATGTGCCACCAAGCCTGGCTAATTTTGATTTACAGGGGATCTTTAAAGCTGTGTTAGCAGGTACCTCTGAGAGACTGCAGAGAGAACAGAGTAACTAACACAGATTTGTGGACCACTGCTTCCATGGTTTATCAGGGTAATGAGTGGATTATGGGTAAATAAAATGGGAAATCAGCAAACAGGAATCAAAAAGCAGGGGCGAACCTTCAGTCATCAATCACATGCAATGAAATGATTCCTTGTCAATACTGAGCTCTGACTTTTTGCATTATTTTCTTCCTTCCTTCCCTTCTAAATGGGCTTACCTTTACCAGGTAGTCTCCTAGCTTTGTAGAATTTTTCCTATAAAATGCTTGCCAAAAGAAAGAGAAACATTTGCCTACCTTTTCATGTCTGCCCTGAAACATGTGAGTGGCCCTCCCAGTGGTATTTTCCTCCATCTCTGCTCTATTTTAGTTGACTATTTCCTGCTGCCCCAAATTAGCCTGCCCCTAACTGTATGGATTACTTAGGTATGGCTTGCCTAGAGTAATAGATCCTAGTATTACAAACATTTGAATAATTCCTATCCACTAAAGTTATTTGATTTTAATTGAACTGAGCAGAATAAACTGACCTCTCCCAAATATTAATAAGTCAGATTGAGTGAATCTTTCTGGGTTTTATTCTGCCTCTTATCATCAAAGCAGAATTTTCCAATCTTGAAAATCTCAAAAAGAGACCCTCTGTTATAGCCTGCTTTTAATGTCTGCTTAACTTAACTCATTCTTAAATAAATAAGTGGTAAAAGGAACAGGACTACCATCATCCGCTTAGGTTAATCATTGGTAGTGGAAAAAAATTGCTGAGTCAGCCACAGAGATAACTGTGCTGGTTAAACTCTCACAGATCCTCATGGTTAATGACCAAGATTGGTGAAGCAGTTCTCCAGCATCACCTTTAGTGTCTGTATGAAATCCTTCATATTTTGTAAGAGATGTAATTTCCCTCTGTGTTTGCATGGTATTGTCAACCACCAACAGTCAATGAGAGACAGACAGCATAAGATGGACAGAGGTGGGACAGAGACGATAGAGACAGAAACCAGGGTCAGTCTGTGGGGAAGAGAGAGTGCAGCATGGGTTAGTTTCATAAATGGTCAGTTCAATCATAAATATTTTTACTTTATGATCACTCATTCTTTCCAGTGTAATCTTGTAACTTCTGGGACTCATACAATTCATTTTCGAATGAAAAGGTACTTATGCTGTCCTATATATTGTAGTATTTGCATTTTTTAGTATATACCTCTTGTTCTCTAGTTAATTTCATCAAACATATATTTCTGATATGACCCCTGTTTAAAAAAAAAAAAATGTGAATCTTTTGAAACTCGGGCCTATTCAAGCTACTTCTTCCTTAAAATACTTCAGTGGTTTTCCACTGGTTTTTAGGAGAAACATCAAAATCCCTAATAGGGCCTACAAGCCAAGCAGTGTGTGACCACTGCCTGCCTTGGAACATACTCTACCTTGTCCTTTATGTTCCAGAATTTATAAAATGGCTCAGTAACAAGCTTAGTCACATTATTACAGGATGTTCTCTCTTGTTCTCCCAAATTTTCGTGTAAAAATTCCTTATACAGTTATAATGCACCTCAAACGCAAGGCATTAGTTAAATTCTTATATGTTCCATGTTTTTGTATTAAGACTTTTAAAAAAATTTATCAAAAGAACTTTTCAATTAAAATCATTTTATCGCACAGTTGGTTAGTCCTAAGGCAGAGTGTTCATGTTGCTATTTAAAATGTCATCTTTTCTTTGCCAATTTTGTTTTGTTTTGTCTCCCTCACCATCTTTTCACTTTTCATTATCTCTTGCAGCACTCAAACTTGTTGCTAAAATTTGGTGAAAATGTTTGACAAACTCTATCATGAATCACAAGTAGATCTTATTAAATTTGAATTCTGAAGTCTGATCTTGGGTGACCTCCTTTCTCTAAGCGTTTATTTTTCAATTATGCCATACTTGGGTAGGGGAGAGGGTAAGAGGTAGTACTCGTTTCCTGTGATTACACAAGTAATTTATTCTTTGTAGAAAATGTGCAAAGACTAAAAATATATAAAGAAGCAGAAAAATAGACCATAATCTTAACACTCAGAGACAACCACTGATAATACCCTGGCGTGTTGACTGCTCCCACTCTGGTGCCAGTCACCAGCACCCCACACTGAAACCAACCCAATAGTCCCATAGATCAGCAGTCTCCCAACCTTTTTGACACTAGGGACTGGTTTTGTGGAAGACAATTTTTCCACAAACTGTAGAGAGTGGGTGGAGGGAGTGCCGGCAGGTGATGGTTTCAGCATGAATCAAGCACATTACATTTATTGTGCACTTTATTATGCTGGGGAACTGTTGGCATAACTGTGTTTTGAAATGTGAGAAAGGTGAGATTTGGGAGGGACCAGAGGCAGAATGATATGGTCTGGCTCTGTGTCCCCACTGAAATCCCATCTTGAATTGTAATCCAAATTGTAATCCCCACGTGTTGGGGAGGGAACTCATGGGAAGTGATTAGATTATGGGATGGTTCCCTCATACTCTTCTTATGATAGCGAGTGAGTTCTCACAAGATCTTATGGTTTTATCAAGGGCTTTTCCCCCTTTGTTTGGCACTTCTCTCTCGCCGCCATGTGAAGAAGAACATGTTTGCTTCCCCTTCTGCCATGATTGTAAGTTTCCTGAGCCCCTGTGGAACTAGGAGTCGATTAAACTTTTTTCCTTTATAAATTACCCAGTCACAGGCAGTTCTTTATAGCAACATGAGAACAGACACAATTATGCCAACAGTTCCACAAAGTCTTAACTGATTTCAGCATTAACCCAAAAGTCTAAGTCCACAGTCTCATTGAGACAAGGCAAGTCCCTTCTGCCTATAAGCCTATAAAATCAAAAGCAAGTTAGTTACTTCCTAGATACAATGAGTGTACAGGCATTGGGTAAATACATCCATTCCAAATGGGGGAAGTTGGCCAAATCAAAGAGGCTACAGGTCCCATGCAAGTCCAAAATCCAATAGAGCGGTCATTAAACCTTAAAGTTCCAAAACGATCTACTTTGACTTCATGTCTCACATCCAGGTCATGCTTATGGAAGAGGTGGGTTCCCACAGCCTTGCACAGCTCTGGTCCTAAGGCTTTGCAGGGTACAGCCCCCTCGTGGCTGCTTTCATGGGCTGGCATTGTCTGTGGTTTTTCCAGGCTCACGATGCAAGCTGTTGGTGGACCTACTGTTCTGGGGTCTGGAGGATGGGGGTCCTCTTCTCACAGCTCCACTAGGCAGTACCCCAGTGGGGACTCTGTGTGGGACCTGTGACCCCACATTTCCCTACCACACTGTCCTAGCAGAGGTTCTCCATGAGGGCTCCTCCTCTGCAGCAAACTTCTGACTGGACATCCCATATATACTCTGAAATTTAGGTAGAAGTTCCCAAACCTCAATTCTTGATTTTTGTGTACCTTCAGGCCCGACCCCTTGTGCAAACCACCCAGGCTTGTGGCTTGCACCCTCTGAAGCAATAGCCTGAGATGTACCTAGGCCCCTTGTAGCCACAGCTGAAGCTAAAGCACCTGGGACACAGGGGACCATGTCCCAAGGCTGCACACAGCAGGGGTCCCTGGGTCCAACCCAGGAAGGCATTTTTTCCTCCTAGGCCTCTGGACTGTGATGGAAGGAGCTGCCATCAAGGTCTCTGACATGCCCTGGATACATTTTCCCGTTGTCTTGGTGATTAACATTTGGCTCCTCCTCATTATTCATGCAAATTTCTGCAGTTGGCTTGAATTTCTCCCCATACAATGGGGTTTTCTTTTCTATTACATCCCCAGGCTGCAGATTTTCCAAACTTTTTTTGCTCTACTTCCTCTTGAACACTTTGCTGCTTAGAAATTTATTCTGCCTGGTACCCTAAATCATCTCTCTCAAGTTCAAAGTTCCACAGATCTCTAGGGCAGGGGCAAAATGCCACGAGTCTCTTTGCATAACAAGAGTGACATTTACTCCAGTTCCCAACAAGTTCCTCATCTCCACCTGAGAACTCCTCAGCCTGGAATTCATTGTCCATATCACTATCAGCATTTTGGTCAAAACCACCATTCAACAAGTCTCTAGGAAGTTCCAAAGTTTCCCACATCTACCTGTCTTCTTCTGAGCCCATCAAACTGTTCCAGTCTCTGTCTGTTACCCAGTTCCATAGTCACCTCAACATTTTTGGGTATCTTTACAGCAGTGCCCCACTCTCTGTGGTACCAGTTTACTGTATTAGTCCATTCCCACACTACTAGAAAGAACTTCCTACGACTGCTTAATTTATAAATGAAAGAGGTTGAATTGACTCACAGTTCTTCAGGGACACTTACAATCATGGTGGAAGGGGAAGCAAACACATCCTCCTTCACATGGTGGCAGGAGACAGAAGTACTGAGAAAAGGGGAAAAGTCCCTGATAAAACCATCAGCTCTCATGAGAGCTCACTCACTATCATGAGGACAGCATGAGAGGACCACCCCTATGACCTAATCACCTCCCACAAGATCCCTTCCCAACATGTGGGGATTACAATTCAAGATGAGACTTTAGTGGGGACACAGAGCCAAACCATATTATACACATATGTTTATTACAGCACTATTTACAATATCAAAGACATGAAATCAACCTAAAAACCCATTAATAATAGACTGGATAAAGAAAAATGTGGTACATATACACCATGAAATACTATGCAGCCATAAAAAAAAGAATGAGATCAGCCAGGCACAGTGGCTCACGCCTATAATCCCAGCACTTTGGGAGGCCGAGACGGGCAGATCACGAGGTCAGGACATCAAGACCATCCTGGCAAACATGGTGAAACCCCATCTCTACTAAAAATATGAAAAATTAGCTGGGCGTGGTGGCGGGTGCCTGTAGTCCCAGCTACTCGGGAGGCTGAGGCAGGAGAATGGTGTGAACCTGGGAGGCGGAACTTGCAGTGAGCAGAGATCGTGCCACTGCACTCCAGCCTGGGCAACAGAGCGAGAATCCGTCTGAAAGAAAAAAAAAAAAAGAATGAGATCATGTCCTTTGCAGGGACATGGATGGACCTGGAGGTCATTATCCTTAGCAAACTAAACAGGGAACGGGAAAATCAAATTACTGGGAGGTTACTCAGAAGGACGCAGAAGTGAACAACATACACTGGGTTTTTTGGCGGTTAGAGTGTGGGAGTAGGGGAGAGGATAAAAAAAAAACACGAAACTAATACAGATACTAGGCTTAATACCTAGGTGATGAGCTAATCTGCACAACCAACCCCATGACAGAAGTTTTACCTATGTAACAAACCTGCACATGGTACTCCAAACTTAAAAAAGTAAAAAAAAAAAAAAAAAAAAAAAAAAAAAAAAAATTGACCTTTCTGGTCCTTAAAGCTTTAAATATATTTGTTTTGTCTGAGTTCCTTCCTCAGGAAAGGGCCTTCAGGTTTCTCTAAAAAAGTATGAAAAAGCTGAAGCTCACCAGATCACCACATGAAAACAATGAGATGCTGGACCCCTCATTCATCATAATTGCTTCTTGTCCTTCCACAGTTCCTGTTTTCTTGCACATTGTTACAGTTCTTCCCGGCTAGAAGCCCTAGTTTTAGTCCATCATGGAGACGGATTTGAGACTGAGTTCTCATTTCCTCTGCTGCAGCACCCAATTAAAGCCTTCTTCCTTGGCAATAATCGACATCTCAGTGATTGGCTGTGTGGCAAGGCCAGCAGTAGGACCTAAACCAAACCCCTAATGTTTCAAGTACAACACCTGGACTATCGCACCAGGCCTCTGAGCTACCCTGTCTCGTTTTGTCATCCACGGAATCTTTCACATGCTGTTTCTCAAATAAGCCATGCAGCTCCTGTCTCTTTTGCCTGCTACTACAGAAGCTTCTTTTTCCAGAGAGACACATGTTTTACTCCCTTATCTCCAGGTTTCTCTCCTAATGTGTCCGGAATTTGTGGGTTCTTGGTCCCACTGACTTCAAGAATGAAGCCGCGGACCCTCGCGGTGAGTGTTACAGTTCTTAAAGATGGTGTGTCTGCAGTTTGTTCCTTCAGATGTTCAGATGTGTCCAGAGTTTCTTCCTTCTGGTGGGTTCGTGATCTGGCTGGCTTCAGTAGTGAAGCTGCAGACCTTCACGGTATTACAGCTCATAAAGGTAGTGCGGACCCAAAGAGTGAGCAGCAGCAAGATTTATTGCAAAGAGCAAAAGAACAAAGCAAGCTTCCACAGAGTGGGTTGCCACTCCTGCTGGGGCAGCCTGCTTTTATTCCCTTATCTGACCCCACCCACATCTTGCTGTTTGGTCCATTTTACAGAGAGCTGATTGGTCCATTTTGACAGAGTGCTGATTGGTGCGTTTGCAATCCTCTAGCTAGATATAAAAGTTCTCCCCACCCAACTCAGGAGCCCAGCTGGCTTCACCTAGTGGATCTCATTCAGGGGCTGCCAGCGGAGGTGCCCGCCAGTCCCACGTGGCATACCCGCACTCCTCAGCCCTTGGGCAGTTGATGGGACTGGGTGCTGTGGAGCAGGGGGCGGCACCCATAGGGGAGACTCGGGCTGTGGGGTGGGGGGCTCGGGCATGGTGGGCTGCAGGTCCTGAGCCTTGCTCTGCCTGGAGGCAACTGAGACCTGGCAAGAATTCAAGTGTAGAGTGGGCAGGTCAGCAGTGCTGGGGGACCCGGTGCACCCTCCGCAGCTTCTGGCCCGGGTGCTAAGCCCCTCATTTCCCGGTGCATGGCATCAGCCTGCTGCTCTGAGTGTTGGGCCCCCTGAGTCCATGCTCACCTGGAACTCGAGCTGGCCTGCAAGAACCATGCTCTGCACAGGTTCCCGCCCGCACCTCTCCTTCCACACGGCCACTGCAAACAGAGGGAGCTGGCTCCAGCCTCGGCCAGCCCAGAGAGGGGCTCCCACAATGCAGTAGTGGGCTGAAGGGTTCCTTGAGTGCCTCGAGTGGAACCCCAGGCTGAGGAGGTGCCCAGAGCCAGTGAGGGCTGCTAGCATGTTGTCACCTCTCACTGACGTTCCCTTATCAGACCTTTTCTAACTAGTCTATCTGAAATAGCACCCTCCCTGTAAGCACTTAGCACTATCTGATTGCGTGTGTGTGTTTATGTACATGCCTATTTACTTATTTATTTATTTATTTGCTAATTGTCTGGCTCCTCTCACCATAATGGAAGGTTTATGAGAGCAGGGACTTAGTTTTTGTTCACTGCTATATTCACAGTGTTTAACATAGTGCCAGACAAGTCACAATTGAGAGGTGACAATGTGCTAGCAGCCCTCACTTTCAGCGCCGCCTTGGTGTCCACTCTGGCGGTGCTTGAGGAGCCCTTCAGCCTATCATGGCACTGTGGGAGCCCCTCTCTGGGCTGGCTGAGGCCTGAGCCTCCTCCCTCAGCTTGCGGGGAGGTGTGGAGGGAGAGGCACGGGCGGAAACCTGGGCTGTGCTTGTGGGCCAGTGTGAGTTCCGGCAGGTACCAGCACGGGCTCGGTGGTCCCGCACTCATAGCGGCCTGCCGGCTGGCACCGCCAACCCAGGGCAGTAAGCGGCTTAGCACCCGGACCTGCAGCTGCCGAGGTTGTGCCGGGTCCGCAGCAGTGCCAGCCCACCAAGGTGCCGCAGTCAAATTATCGCCAGGCCTTAGCTGCCTCCCTGTGGGGCAGGACTCGGGACCTGCAGCCCGCCATGTCTGAGCTCCCCTGCTGCAGTGGGCTCCCCGCGGCCTGAGCCTCTCCGATGGCTGCTGCCCCCTGTTCCCTGGTGCCTGGTCCCATGGACAGTCCAAGGGCTGAGGAGGGCAGGCACCATTGGGGACTGGCAGGGAGCTTTGCCTGCAGCCCTGGTGGAGGATCCACTCGATGAAGCCAACTGGGGCTCCTGAGCTGGATGGGGACTTAGAGAACTTTTACATCTAGCCAGAGGATTGTATATGCATCAATCAGCACTCTGTATCTAGTTAATCTGGTGGGGACTTGGAGAACTTTCATGTCTAGCTAGAGGATTGTAAATCCACCAATCAGCACTCTGTGTCTAGCTCAAGGTTTGTAAATACATCAATCAGTACTCTGTATCTAGCTCAAGGTTTATAAATACACCAATTGGTACTCTGTATCTAGCTAACTCTGTATCTAGCTAACCTAGTGGGGACTTGGAGAACTTTTCCATCTAGCACTCTGTGTCTAGCTCAAGGATTGCAAACGCACCTGTCAAAACGGACCAATCAGCTCTCTGTAAAATGGACCAATCAGCAGGATGTGGGTGGGGTCATATAAGGGAATAAAAGCAGGCTGCCGGAGCCAGCCAGCGGCAACCCACTCTGGTCCCTTTCCACACTGCGGAAGCTTTGTTCTTTCGCTCTTTGCAATAAATCTTGCTGCTGCTCACTCTTTGGGTTCATATTGCCTTTATGAACTGTAACACTCAATGTGAAGGTCTACAGCTTCACTCCTGTCAGCGAGACCAGGAGCCCACCAGAAGGAAGAAGCTCCAGACACATCTGAACGTCTGAAGGAACAAACTCTGGACACACCATCTTTAAGAACTGTAACACTCATCGCGAGGGTTGACAGCTTCATTCTTGAAGTCAGTGAGACCAAGAACCCACCAATTGCAGACACATTCCCACCATAATGGGAGGTTTATGAGAGCAGGAACTTAGTTTTTGTTCACTCCTATATTCACAGCATTTAACATAGTGCCAGACAAGTTACAGGCCCTCAAAAAATATTTATTAATGATTGAATGAAACAATTGGTATTTTTATTACCGTGTCTTCTTCCAATACATGTTGAAACTTCAGTTCTCCTTGAATGATCTCAAGTGTAGCTCTAAATTTGGGTTTGGTTTACATAGCTGTTCAGGCTGAGGTGCATCTATCTGCAAATCAGCAGGTTTCTAGATGGGTTATAACAAATACAGTTAATTTTTTTTTTTTTTTCTTTATGGAGTCTCACCCTGTCACCCAGGCTGGAGTGCAGTGGCACGATCTCAGCTCACTGCAAGCTCTGCCTTCCAGGTTCACTCCATTCTCCTGCCTCAGCCTCCCGAGTAGTTGCGACTACAGGCACCCACCACCATGCCCAGCTAATTTTTGTATTTTTAGTAGAGACGGAGTTTCACCATGTTAGCCAAGATGGTCTCGATCTCCTGACCTTGTGATCCTCCCACCTCAGCCTCCCAAACTGTTGGGATTACAGACGTGAGCCACCGCGCCTGGCCACAGTTGACTTTTTGCCTGTCTTAGTCTGTTCGGAATGCTGTAAGAAAATACCATAAACTGGGTGGCTTATCAACAACAGAAATTTATTTCACACTGTTCTGTAGACTGGAAAGTCTAAGATCCAGGCACCAGCAGATTTGGGCAGATTTGGTGTCTTGTGAGGGTCTGCTTCCTGGTTCATAGGTGGCACCTTCTCAGTGTGTCCTCACATGGTGGAAAGGGAAAGGCAGTGCTCTGGGTCCTCTTTTATAAAGACGCTAATCCCATTCATTACTGCTCTGCCTTCATGATCTAGTAATTTCCCAAAGGCCCTACCACCTAATAGTGTCATTACATTGATAATTTGTTTTCAACATAGGAATTTGGGGGAAGCAAAACGATCAAATGATAGCAATGCCTTTATGCAAGCTATTAATTGTTCTATGCATTTTTCTATCAGAAACAAGGCTCAACAACTTAAAACAAGAATAATCAAAGTGGACCGGGCACGGTGGCTCACGCCTCTAATCCCAGTATTTTGGAAGGCCGAGGTGGGTGGATCACAAGGTCAGGAGATCGAGGTCATCCTGGCTAACATGGTGAAACCTCGTCTCTACTAAAAATACAAAAAAATTAGCCGAGCCTCGTGGCAGGGGCCTGTAGTCCCAGCTACTTGGGAGGCTGAGGCAGGATAATGGCGTGAACCTGGGAGGCGGAGCTGGCACTGAGCCGAGATCGCGCCACCGCATGCCAGCCTGGGCGACAGAGCGAGACTCCATCTCAAAAA
Organism: Rhinopithecus bieti; assembly: GCF_001698545.2. Lineage (NCBI taxonomy): Eukaryota > Metazoa > Chordata > Mammalia > Primates > Cercopithecidae > Rhinopithecus > Rhinopithecus bieti. The sequence goes on from NW_016804690.1 coordinate 6,295,076, forward strand.
AAAAAAAAAAAGAAAGAAAGAAAAGAAAGAAGAATAATCAAAATAATCAGCAGTAAAAGCGGCAGCACCCCAGTGTCTGGAAGATCTTCATTGTGTGCACAAAGTGAAGTTGCCAGCTGGGCTTGGTGGCTCACGCTTGTAATCACAGCATTTTGGGGGGCCGAGGTGGGTGGATCACAAGGTCAGGAGATCGAGATCATCCTGGCTAACACAGTGAAACCCCATCTCTACTAAATATACAAAAAATTAGCTAACACAGGGAAACCCCATCTCTACTAAATATACAAAAAATATACACAAAATTACATGTTTGTGACCCCACCCAAATCTCCATAATCCCCATGTGTCATGGGAGCGACTGGATGGGAGGTAATTGAATCATGGGGCGGGTTTTCCCATGCTGTTCTAGTGATAGTGAGTAAGTCTCATGAGATCTAATGGTTTTATAAAGGACAGTTCCCCTGCACACACAGCAGTAAAAGCGGCAGCACCCCAATGTCTGGATCATTTGTGGATGGTAGGTTCATTTCCATTTCTCTTTGGCAGGACTCCTGACTGGTCCAGAACTTTTATTCTTTTCTCTGAACAATCCCAGATTATGCCTACTTCACTTTTATTTATTTATTTATTTATTTATTTATNAACTTCACTTTAAAACTGACATTCTGTAATTTCACGTTAATAAAGACTGTGATGATGATGATGATGATGATAGGTGAAATGACATTATATTACAAAATTACATGTTTGTGACCCCACCCAAATCTCCATAATCCCCATGTGTCATGGGAGCGACTGGATGGGAGGTAATTGAATCATGGAGCGGGTTTTTCCCATGCTGTTCTAGTGATAGTGAGTAAGTCTCATGAGATCTAATGGTTTTATAAAGGACAGTTCCCCTGCACACACAGCAGTAAAAGCGGCAGCACCCCAATGTCTGGATCATTTGTGGATGGTAGGTTCATTTCCATTTCTCTTTGGCAGGACTCCTGACTGGTCCAGAACTTTTATTCTTTTCTCTGAACAATCCCAGATTATGCCTACTTCACTTTTTATTTATTTATTTATTTATTTATTTATTTATTTATTTATTTATTTATATTGATGCGGAGTCTCGCTCTGTCGCCCAGGCTGGAGTGCACTGGTGTGATCTTGGCTCACTGTAAGCTCCACCTGCTGGGTTCAAGCTATTCTCCTGCCTCAGCCTCTCAAGTAACTGGGACTACATGAATGTGCCACCATGCCCGGCTAATTTTTTGTATATTTAGTAGAGATGGGGTTTCACTGTGTTAGCCAGGATGATCTCGATCTCCTGACCTTGTGATCCACCCACCTCGGCCCCCAAAATGCTGTGATTACAAGCGTGAGCCACCACTCCCAGCTGGCAACTTCACTTTAAAACTGACATTCTGTAATTTCACGTTAATAAAGACTGTGATGATGATGATGATGATGATAGGTGAAATGACATTATATTACAAAATTACATGTTTGTGACCCCACCCAAATCTCCATAATCCCCATGTGTCATGGGAGCGACTGGATGGGAGGTAATTGAATCATGGAGCGGGTTTTTCCCATGCTGTTCTAGTGATAGTGAGTAAGTCTCATGAGATCTAATGGTTTTATAAAGGACAGTTCCCCTGCACACATTCTCTTGCCTGCTGCCATGTAAGATGCACCTTTGCTCCTCCTTCACCTTCTGCCATGATTGTGAGGCCTTCCCAGCCATGTGCAGTTGTAAGTCCATTAAACCTCTTTTTCTTTATAAATTACCCAGTGTCAGGTATTTCTTCATAGCAGTATGAAAATGGATTAATACATTTATCTAACTATTTAAATCTTCTGGCAGATGCAATTTTGTCAGTCAGAGCATTTATTGACCATCATGTGTAGGACAGTATGCCAGGTCCTGAGGGAAATCATAAAGGTTTGTGTTATAATGTAATTGTCTTGGCCATGAAAATGTTCAATAAATATGTGTTGATTGATTCATTATTAAACCCTTTGGTTTCTTTGTTCATAATCCTATTCTGTTTTTTTTTTCTGTTAATTTTTATTCCAAATTCAAGGCATATTTTACAAAATCTCTGGTTACAACCCAAGGAAAATACCTAATGGCACAAATTAGGAAATTAAAAAAACAGATAATAAAAGAAGCATAGTAATATTTCAATTGAAAGCATAAAATAACTGGCTCACTGTCACCAAAAAAGAACATTTTGTGACTGCAGCAACACAAAAAAAAGGTTAAAAAAAATCTATTCCCCTTGTGCAGTCAAATTCTGTAACTTACACTCAACTTACTTAGACTATGTGGTAATTCAAACAAAGCCTGAACTGAAGTGTATTTTTGCCCTATATATATATTTAATCTATTCTGTGAGAGTGAGTGGTATAAGCAAGAGTTTAAGTGAATATTTAACCTACATAAGGGAATGTGGCAGACAGTGCTGGCTGCATATTCAATACGCGTTCTTCCAGTCTTCATTACTAACAGAGCCCAGATTTTGTTTAGGGCAGCAGTTTAGCCCAGTAAAAGTAGTCAGCTTTCCAGACTCTTTGCAGCTCAAGGTGGTTTTCTTACCCAGCACAGGACATTGAAATTAAAGTGCAAGGTGATGGGGTTTTTTTTCCTAATAAAAACACCAAGCACAGCTGGCAGGCATCTTTTACTCTCAGCTCTGCTCCCTTTTTCTCCATCTTGAATAGAGATGCAATAGCTAAAAGTGAAATAGTCATCTTGCAACTATGTAAGGATGCAAAGCACATGGTAAGAATGATGGGACAGGAAGTGTGAAAAAGCCTGTGCCCTTGGCTGGACACAGTGGCTAACACCTGTAATCCCAATGCTTTGGGAGGCCAAGACGGGAGGATTGTTTGAGCCCAGGAGTTTGAGACAAACCTGGGCAGCATAGCGAAACCCTGTCTCTTCAAAAAAGAAAAAAATTAACTGGGCATCATGCCATGCACCTGTAGTCCCAGCTACTTGAGAGGCTGAAGCAGGAGGATTACTTGAGCTCAGTTTGAGGTTATGGTGAGCTATGACCATACCTGTACACTCCAGCTTGGGCAGTAGAGTAAGACCTCATCTCTAAAACAAAAAAACAAAACAAAACAAAACAAAAAAAAAAGCTGTGCCTGTGATGGCTTCCTTGAGTGATTGCCAGCTCTCAACTGTCAAATTTCTGTAACATATAGCCAAGCACAATTCTAGCAGATAGGATAATCTCCTGATCTCTTGAAGGTTTCATTTATGTGCAATTGGATATAGACATGACAGACACATTATAAATAATTCATATTTTCTTTCTGGTCATATGTGTTAGTCTCTACCACTCTATTAGTCTACTTCTAGTCACTATTATTAACTATAACACTTTCTTTCTATTTTTTTTAAGACGGAGTCTTACTGTGTCACCCAGGCTGGAGTGCAGTGGCGCAATCTTGGCTCACTGCAAGCTCCGCCTCCCGGGTTCATGCCATTTTTCTGCCTCAGCCTCCCGAGTAGCTGGGACTACAGGCACCTGCCACCACACCTGGCTAATTTTTTTTTGTATTTTTAGTAGAGACGGGGTTTCACTGTGTCAGCCAGGATGGTCTCGATTTCCTGACCTTGTGATCTGCCCGCCTCAGCCTCCCAAAGGGCTGGGATTACAGGCAAAAATTTTTTTTCATAAAAATAATGCATAATTCCATATTTTCCACTGAAATGGCCCACATGAGTATGATTGTGGTATTATTTTATCTCAGAATCTAAGTATTATTTACTAATTATTCAAAGTCAGTGATGTGGACAACTGAAGAAAGAGTCATCAATCTTAGTGCATACACGCACAGATTTCATAGTCATAGACACTGAGATTGAATCCTGCCTCTCCCTTTCCAAGCTCTGTGACCCTGAGTACATAACCTCTTCTTTCTCTGCCAACCATCCCTTAAGGCCTATGCTACCACAATCATCACAGCACTTACTACACTTCACTGAAATCACTAACTTACTTCTCTTTTTCCTCAACTGTACTGTGAACACTTTGAAGTTCAGGAAGGTGTCTTTAACAACTCTTTTCTCCTAATATTCATCCCAGTACCTACTACCTAGACGGTATTCAATAAATATTTGTTGAATGAATCAATAAGTAATTCTGAATCCATAATTAAGTAATTGGCTTTCCAAATATAACATTCCCTACAAAGGAAATTTAGAAAACACAAAAATTGAAGATACGAAAGGTGGCTGGAAAGTGACTGCCATGATCACCAGAGAGAATTAATCCCACCAGAAAGCATTTAAACAAACCAACATGGTAATGCATCTCAAGTGGGAAGGGCCATGTGCCTTCTAAGTCTCTCTCTTACTGAGTCTTAGTGGAACACGTGGGAATTTAAGAGGCTACTGGATGGCATTTAAAGTCGGTATAAAACGAAATGGTCCCCTGGAATTAAAGCCCATTGCGTTCCTTAGATTTGGCTTCTTTCCATCTGTGGAGGACTTTCTGTGCTCTGGACCACATGGTGTGGCGGAAGGGAGAATCCCTCTCTCCACATACAGGACTCCAGTATTAGTTCCACAGAATTGTGTGTCATGTGCACCCATAGCCTTACGTGGGAAGCAACAGAAGCAGAACCGGGAGTGACAGTGCTTCTCCAGATGGCTGTGAGAGACAGCTCTCTGAAACGAGAATCCACATGCTGCTATGAGTCAGACTGTCAGCTACATACGTGAAACATCCACCAGAAAGAAAGAAAAGGAAAAGAGAGGGGAAGAGAGAGGAGGGGAGGGGAGGGGAGAGGAAAATTGCTCTTGGATCTGTGAAGGGAGGAGATTGCCAATTAATGATACCTAAGATCTCACTATTGAGAGCTGCTTATATCAAGCACTGTGCAAATCACTTCCCACACACTATCTCACAGCAGCAATCTTAATAAGGTGGGTGTTACTGTCATCTCCATTTACAGGTGAAAAAACAGAGGCCAAGATAGTTTTTTTTTTTTTTTTTTTTTTTTGAGATGGAGTCTCGCTCTGTCACCCAGGCTGGAGTGCAGTGGCGCAATCTCGGCTCACTGCAACCTCTGCCTCCCAGGTTCACACCATTCTCCTGCCTCAGCCTCCTGAGTAGCTGGGACTACAGGCATCCGCCACCATGCCGAGCTAATTTTTTGTATTTTTTTTTTTTTTTAGTAGAGACGGGGTTTCACTGATGAAACCAGGACGAAACCAGGATAGAGCCAGGATGGTCTCTATCTTCTGACCTCATGATCCACCCACCTCGGCCTCCCAAAGTGCTGGGATTACAGGTGTGAGCCATCGTGCCTGGCCGATGAGGCCAAGATAGATAGATTAAGCAGCATGTCTGCAGAGAGTCATGCAGCTAGAGAATGATGGCACCTCGATTTAACCCTTGGTTTCTGATTCCAAAGCCTATGCCTTTAAATATTCTGTTAAACTGCCTGAAAGAGCCTAGAGTCTACAAGAAAATGCAGTCACATATAGAGGTACACTTATATACACACATATACTCACATACACATACACATGTACATATACACATAAACACACAGTCACGTATATAATA
>NW_016804690.1:6300883-6311707 GCF_001698545.2 Rhinopithecus bieti
TTTTTTTTTTTTTTTAGTAGAGACGGGGTTTCACTGATGAAACCAGGACGAAACCAGGATAGAGCCAGGATGGTCTCTATCTTCTGACCTCATGATCCACCCACCTCGGCCTCCCAAAGTGCTGGGATTACAGGTGTGAGCCATCGTGCCTGGCCGATGAGGCCAAGATAGATAGATTAAGCAGCATGTCTGCAGAGAGTCATGCAGCTAGAGAATGATGGCACCTCGATTTAACCCTTGGTTTCTGATTCCAAAGCCTATGCCTTTAAATATTCTGTTAAACTGCCTGAAAGAGCCTAGAGTCTACAAGAAAATGCAGTCACATATAGAGGTACACTTATATACACACATATACTCACATACACATACACATGTACATATACACATAAACACACAGTCACGTATATATGCATATATACTCACATACACATATTCACACATACACCGACATGCATAACATATTCACACGCACACAAACATATACACATATACACACATGACTAGGGCTGCGCATCCATGGAAACTCTCCCAATGTATGCTAATTATTTTTATTTTATTTTATGAGACAGAGTCTTGCTCTGTCGCCCAGGCTGGAGTACAATGGTGCGATCTCAGCTCACTGTAACTTCTACCTCCCTGGTTCAAGGGATTCTCCTGCCTCAGCCTTCCGAGTAGCTGGGATTACAGGCGCCCGCCACCACTCCCGGCTAATTTTTGTATTTTTAGTAGAGACAGGGTTTCACCACGTTGGCCAGGCAGGTCTCAAACTCCTTACCTCAGGTGATCCGCCTCCCTCAGCCTCCCAAAGTGCTGGAATTACAGGCATGAGCCGCCATGCCCGGCCTCGTGCTGATTTGAGAGAGCACTTTGCTGCATCCAATGCACATCCTCCCTTTTCTCTCCCACTCCTCATAAAGGTCCTTGGAGTTAGCCAAGAACTCTCTCTTACATTTTGTTTAAGGTTCTGCAGATAGCAGAGGGCTAAAAAGACATTCAAACCACAAGGGGATGTTCCTGTGTGGGGATTTTCAATAATCAATTAGAACATGTTTTATGGACTCTCTGAAAACACTTTTAACTCAAGGGAGTAGCTTGACTCTGATTGGTTTTGTTAGAAATCAAAAGGAAGAGTACAAACGCCTGACCTCCTATTTCAGGCTTAAAAAAGAAAAAAATAGCCTCATCTCATTTTGTGGATTTTTCCCCTTATCTGTTTGATACCAAGGGAACTTATTTCTTTGTTTTTGATTACACGTATCACAGACAGTGAGTGAGGAGGCAATCCTTCAAGAGCTTCTATTTGAAGTGGTTTAACTAAAAGATGAGTCGCATTCTCAGTGCTGTTTCCCAGGTTCCGAGATATTTTCACTCTTTTCTTTCCCACAGCCAACACAAGGAAAATGAACTGTGGGTCAGGTAATATAAGCAACAGACCACAAGATTATTGCCAAAAGTGTAACCATCCAATCAACTTCAAAGGAAAATATTCATTAAAGTGACACATGTTAATAGTATTGAATTCAAAACACTTGTTTGGACACCCAGGTGCCGGAAAGTGCCATATCCTGATTAGCTGAAATATTCTCAATTCTCTCAGATCTTCCTTCCTTATTTTGATTGCAAGTCAGGTTTCAGGGAAATTCTTTCCCACTACTGTTTACTGATCACATCACTAAAGCATTTAAAAATCTTACTTGTTTCCTATAAGAAGAAATGGAAAGCACAACCACAGATATTTGTGTAAATGTCACCATTTATTATTGGAGGCTTTGTTCATGCTGTTAGAGAATTATTGCAGCAAGTTCTTGTAGCTGGACTTCTCTTCAAACACTTCCTACACTGAACATGTACACTCAGACACGCCCATATGCTCACTCACTTTCTTTTTTCTTTTTTATGCAGATGATTTTCCATTTCTTTTACCTTCTATATGTAGTCTTCAGATAGAAGGTATACTTTCTACTCTGAGTGTTTTCAAGCCTAGGGGAAGAGGAAAGGCGAGGGAGTTGTTATCTCCCATAGAAGGTAGAAAATAAAATCCACAGAAAGAAAAAGAAAGCACTTCCAGAAAGCAACAAGTTCACGTCCTAGCCTATCATTCACCAAAAAGGAAGAACAGAGTGAGGCAGCAATATTAGGCTTTAACTCTTTCCTGTAATGCTCTGAACCAGATGCCCAGGATTTCATTTTTATTGAATTAGATCATAAATGGGACCAAGCTCCCGGTTCAGTCATTTGTCACCAAATAGCAAGAATGTGGTGTCCTAACATGGAAAGAATGTTATGTCCTAAACATTTATTTCTGGCTATGTCTTTCCCAGCCTTGAGATCAAAACTTCACCTAATAGATAAGCATGGGGCCTGGACCCCTTGTCCTACCCACTCCTCGATAGATAGCACCCCACTTGCCCAGCCTGGCACAGTAATCTTCTCCATGTTGCAGCCTGGCTGGGGCTGCAGTGATCTTTAGCCTCAGTTATGTTTATGCATCAAGTCTCCCTCACATTTTCTCACACCCATTCATCTCTCTGGTAGGAGCAGGATTCCTCTCTCTGTTTCCTTTTGCCTTGCTGGTGTTTCTAGGAAAACAACTCTGTATTTTATTAACTGAATAAATATTGGTCATTTGTCCAACTCTATCACTCATTCATGCTTGTTGCTATACCAGGAGTGTATATGTAGGGTGAGTATGTGGGAGTCAGGGAGGGATCCAGTGGATTTCCAAACAATCCAGGTGCTAGACTGAATTATCTTCGGGCAACATCATGAAATGCTGGAATTGGTCCCATCCCCATTAAAAACTGTGTATGAGGGGTGATTCACTACAGCAATGTCAACAGTTTCTGGTCCAATAGTCAAAGGCATTAGTCTCTGCATTCTGTACCAAGGGAACTATACTTTCTTACACAGAGGAAAAATCTAGATTCACAGTTTTTCCTCATTCTGTCTTTGTTTACTGTGCCTGTCTTTCAATGCCCAGGACTAGCATTTGCCACATGGTTACACAGGAAGAATGCAGTGTATTTATTTGATATCAGATTTTCCAAAACTTAAAAAAAAAAAAAAAAAAAAAAAAAAAAAAAAAAGCAGAATTCTTAATGAGTGGAAAGGAAAACAATGCATAAAAACGGAGAATAACATTTGAGATCCCAGGCCAAGGGTAATATTTTTATTTCTATTTACACCTTTGTTATAGATGATTGCCCAAGCTATTTGTACAGATGAGCTGCTTTGCATAAGAGCCATGGAACCCCAAAATACAGAAATACTGCTGAGAAGAGGGAGGTACAGGCTATAGGATCAGAATCCCAACTACATCTCTTATTAAGATGTGACTCTGGGAGAGTCACTGAATTTTCTAAACCTCAAGGGTTGGTTTGTTCGTTCGTTTTTTCAATGAGACTGAATATCTTTTAAAATTATTTTAATTTTATTTTATTTCAATAGATTTTTGGGAACAGGTGTAAACCTCAAGTTTTAAAATACAGAGGATAATGATGTTACCTTACATCCTAGCATGATTGGGAGACAGAAATGAGGTATTTCACATAAAGCCCTTAGCTCAGTACCTGGCACAAAAGGTTTATAAATGCTAATTGTATTATTATTGTTATAAATACTCATATAGCAAATCCTATTTTAAGGGACCTATGGAAGTTTACTAGTTCATTCACTTATAATCTTGTGAGGAATCATTTTGTGAAGGAAAAAAAAGTTTTGCAAGGTGAAAAATTATGCTCTTATTAATTGTTATATACATATGAACTGTTTTTAACCCAAAGATATTTACATCAATTTAATATTTCATTAATAAGTTTTACCAAAAGATGTTTACACATACACAAAGCATACATAAACATGCATATACATATGATATACATGCATAGGTATTATATGTGTGTATATATAGAAATCTATGCTTTCTTTTTTTTTGAATCAATTATCAGTGCCCCATAAATCAGAGGACTTATTGAAGACACACACCAATGTTTTCTTCTTAAGGTTCCAAGAGGGAAAAATCATTTGATAATCAACAGCTTCCTATACTGCAATACTCCAGGCTCCTTTCAGAGGACAAAGTTTAGTAACATTTGTATCATCATTACTCCATCTATATTCTCAGCCTCTAACTGCCTTAAGGGATACAGTCACTGTGAGCACAAGCCTCTGAGGTTACCAGCAGGACAGGGTGGAATTCCACCCTCCCCTAAATGCTCAGAACATAAGTCATCACTGATGTTGACTTGAACTGATTCACACTGCCCAGGACTTCTTCCTTACTGAGTAGCAGTCCTTCACAGGATCAAATGAGATCATCTCTCTCTCGCTCTCTCTCTCTTTTTTTTTTTTTAATAGGGATGGGGAAAAAGTGCTTTAAAAATTGCTGGGTCTTGCAATGTTTTCCAATATCCTAATACAGATAGTATTTTGCCTCTCCTTTGACTTCATTACATATCTAACTCTTCTAACTTATGTATATAAGTTAGAATTATGTATATAACTCTTCTAACTTGTGTATAACTTTCCTATTGAGTTCATATTTTCTTACAAAAATGTGTCCCCAAGAAGAATGCATAAGAGAAGACAGACAGTATTTTTAGAATTCTTAAACACCCTGTCACTGGAATTTTCACGTGAAAAGCATTTTCAGTTGACACATGTTATCTACTGCAATGTGTATAGATGTTGGGCCTCAAGAAAGAATACCCCAAAATGACAGCCTCAGCAACAGCCTCAGAAAGCAAAAGTTTTTCTCTGACCTCTGCCCTCCTGTCTCACTCTCATTCTCTCCTAAGGCTAGCACAGAAACTGGAATCTCTCTTTTCTAGCGAGTCTTCTGGACAAAACTCCTTTGCCCCAAAGCCAGCCATAAGACCTAAAAATATTATTCTAATTTTCCCTCTGTATTTCTGTGTAAAAACTGGTCATAAAGAAATGATCTGACCTACCTTGTTTGACTGTAGGTCATAAGACCGCCATTCCAGAGAGGGCCCTGCCCCATACTCAAAAAGAAAGAAGGGATGATCAGAGAGGCCAAGAAGAATCTAGGCAGACAGGCCTTGCTGGGTTACCCCACTCAGTCTATTAGCATTAGACCATAACCCTTTTGTCTAATCATATTTCTACACGGCTGTCCGTACTTTGTATAACCTAAGCATAAAAATGGACTATTTCCTCTGTATCCTTGGGTGTTCATTCTGAAGACACTCACTGTATACATGTTAAATAAATTTGTATACCTTTTCTCCTATCAATCTGCCTTTCGAGGGTTGATATTTCAGCAAACCTTCAGAGGGCCCTTTGTCCCTACATAGGTCATGTCTGGTCAGTGAGGAAGTATTTTGTTCAGGAACTACCATCATTACATTTATGCAGGACTTGAAGTCGGGGGACAATGGACACTTCAGTAGTTGCTTTTATCCCCAACTCGGGCTCTGCTTAAGCTTTAGGAGAAGAAGAGGATGCGAGAGGAATGGAAGGAAAGGAGAGAAAGAAGAAGCCGGAGAAGCAGCTCCCTCATCTATATAATGAGCAAAAGTAAAGACACTGAAAGAATCAAAGCCCCACCTAGCCCCAAGTTCAAATCCGAATTTAAAACAGTGTTTAAATCACCCACTTTGACTGGATTACTGACCACATTCACACACTGATCTGGCCAATATTAGTTAAAACAGAGAATGTTTCTTCTCAGATATAAATGTATTTATTCCTTGTTCGTTCTTTGAATAAATTGCTCTCTTGCCTTAAGTTCAGGAGGTTACCTTAACTTTTTCAGTATCTTGAATTTTCCTTCCCATGGATGACAGTTCATGGACTTTAAAATAACAATTGAAAAGCCGTTAATTTAACTGTTACAATAACAATTAAAAGCACGCAGGTCTTGTTATTTTGGCCCTTAGCAACAGCCATCCTCTAGTTTGTTTAAGGGTGGGAAAGGAGAAGAGAGAGCAGAAACCTGCTGGGCATTATTCTAATCAGGGTTCTCCATTTGGCAGCCAGCACAGACCAGCTCCTGTTCTGCAAAGCGGTTATCCCCAGGGTGCTGGAGAGGAGAATACAAAGGCAGAGCAGGTGCTGGGCTTTCCCGACTCACCATTCAGGAAGGCGTTCTTTTGTTTTGTGCCAGAAAGTTGTTGGTAAGCCACTAATGAAACTCAGAAGTTGCAACTGGGCATGTTCAAGTAGTATAGCAAAAGCATTCTTAGTGCCTCCAGACCAAGCTAAGGGTAGCAATCTGAGAAAAAGCTCATAGAAACAATATCATCTTGGTTTCAAGAATATAACGGTTATTTAGTCAACAAGCTGGGCTGAAAAATGTCTTTCTTTCCCTTGGCCAACCTCGTGTGTTTGGAGGCATGTCTCCAAATGCATGATGTCATAGAGCAGAGATATGTAAGCGGAAATTGATATCCATCAATCACCATATACCACACGATCAACAGCTCCACCGAGAAATCCCTAAATGCCAAAAAGGAGCAACCTGCAATGCAATCTCCTTTCTCTACATGATATGAGAAAGGCGTGTGGCACAGAAGCACAGAGGGAGGTTTTAACAGCACTTCTCTTTTTCAGCTTTTTGGTCAAAGGTCTACTCTTGCTAGCAAGGGGAAATCTGCCACTTCATAAAGATTTGAAAAGTAGTACGAAGACTAGAATAAAATATAAAAAGCACATGGAATGGGAATCAGGAGAACCTGGGATTTTGTCCCAGATTCAAAAGACATGTTATCTAATCTCAATGGATCTCTGTTTTCTCATCTGCAAAATATGGGAATTAGATAGATTGACCCCAGGTATCTTGTCACTGTGGGGTTTTGTGACTTATGATACCTTATTATCAGATATTGGCGCTCCTATACAATGGAGCTGCACTGGCACATGGAGGAGAGTCAGCAAAATTTTATGGAATGTATTTTCTCACTATGCAAGAGTGTAATCATCCCCTTATCTTTGTCAGCTAGTCACTGCTCATTCATTCAAAAACTATGAATCAATCATTACACTAGATGTTGGAGATAAAATGTCATTTAATCAAACGTTCTTCGTCATGGAGAGCTCACTCTAGTAGAAGACAGACATTCATCAGATAACCACATAAAAATTCAGTCTATAACTGTTGATATGATGGTACAATGAAGGAAAAGGCAGAGCAGTCTGAGGAGAGGCCCCAACATGGTCTTGGCCTAAAGTGAGAAAGCCTATTCCAGAAGCTTCCTTGAAGCAATGACTGTTGAACTCATATCTGAAAGATGACTCGCAGTTGACAATGTGATGATGAGGAAAGGGCAATTCAGACATAGGGACTAGCGTGAGGCGGATGTCAGCATGGAAGGTTGGAGCGTGATAGTCAGAGCACAGAATGTGAGAACAAGATTCCCAAGGCAGGAGACATCGGCGGGTACTGCATCCCAGAAACCATATAAAGGACTATCATCAATTAGCTGAGTATGGTAGTTCACACCTGTTAAACCAAGCACTTTTAGAGGATCCCTTGAGGCCAGGAGTTCGTGGCTGTCATGCGCTATGATGATGCCCCTGTACTCCACCCTGGGTGACACAATGAGACTATGTCTCCAAAAAAAAAAAAAAAAAAAAAAAATAGAATTTCCGTCGATAGATCAATAGTAGCCAATTCCAAGCAGATGCTTTGTGTAGGGCACTTTTCTTATGTGCTGAGCATACCAAGGAGGTAAGGCTCAATCCCTCACCTCAATCAAATAGAACTCTAGTTTGTGAAAATAGGATGTTTTTTAGATGATTAAAAATTAAAGTTAACAAGTGCCTTCAGCTAGGGGCCAAATGAATGGGTCACAGGCATTGACAGAATGGAGAGCTCACTGGAAGCCATCCCAGAAGAGGAAGAACTTGACCTGGACACTGAAGAGCAGACAGGACAAATCACACCAGAGATTCCAAGTGTGAAGACCAAGACCGGGGGAGGAAATTTGCTAGGATGCTTGGGGAGTCATCCTAGGATGCCTTTGACATTGTCCACCTAACAGGGTAAAATCCAGTGAAAAGAGGACCACCAGACAAATCATAATAGAAACTCTGACACGGTGTCTGTCTGTCTGATTTCAACTGAGTTTTTTCCTAAATTCCATCAAAACAGAGAGTAGATGACACACCGATTATTTGCTTTTTGTATGTATCCCGCAAAGATTAGTTAAGGAAAAGCACAGTCTGCGTGTAAATTTTTCCATCTGCAACAGAAGGAAAATGTATCTGCTCATACCAACTAACCCAAGATTCAACAGAATAAACCAGTGAAGGAGGGAAATGAACTTAGTCGTTTGTAATATGTCTGTCAGGATAAATTAAATGCACATCCCTACATTTTGATATACCTATCCTCAGTTCTTTCAAACCAGTTTCAATTACTTTCTCACCATACAGTAATGTTCATGAGTATGTTTCTGGAAGATTTTAAGTATTTCACAAGTATTAACTCATTTTATCTTCACAACCACCCAATGTGGTTAGTATTGCTGTTATCTCCATTTAATGGTTGAGAAAACTGAGACAGAATGAGGAGGGGTGACTTAACTAAGGCCGCAGCAGGGCAAAGGAGGAAATGGCATTTGAACCTAGGACATCTAGCTCCAGAGCTAAACTCTTACTCTTTACATTATACTGCCTACCTAATGTGTATAATAAAACAGAGGCCAACAAACTTTTTCTGGAAAGTCCCAGGTAGTAAGTATGTTTGGCTTTGCAGGCCATACATTATCTCTGCTTTTACTACTCTATTGTGTCATTGCAATGGGAAAGCAGTCACAGACAATACTTAAAAGAAATAAATGTAGGCCAGGCACGGTGGCTCATGCCTGTAATCCCAGCACTTCGAGAGGCCGAGGTGGGTGCATAACTTGAGGTCAGGAGTTCAAGACCAGTCTGGCCAACACGGTGAAATCCCATCTCTACTAAAAATACAAAAATTTAGCCAGGCATGGTGGCATGCTCCTGTAGTCCCAGCTACTCAGGAGGCTGAGGCAGGACAATTGCTTGAACCCAGGAGGCAGAGGTTGCAATGAGCTGAGATCGAACCACTGCATTACAGCCTGGGTGACAGAGTGAAACTCTGTCAAAAAAAAAAAAAAAAACAGAAAGAAAGAAAGAGAGAGAGAGAGAAAGAAACGTGGCTGGATTTGACCCATGGCAGACCTGACAAAGCCCTTCTATAATTTGCCATTGCAAATTAAAATAAGGTCACTTTTCATACATTTACATAGCGTGAAAAAGATCTTGCTTGTTAGCCCTTTACTCCCCATTTGTAAACATTCATTTATTTACTCAACAAATACACAGTGAGTCCATACTCTGGGACAGGCACTTTTTTATGTATTAAAGTAACATCAGTAAACCAGATAGTTTCTATCCTCTGGAGCTATATTCTAGTAGAGGAGACAGACAATAGGCAAACAACAGAGATAGGCTAGATAGATCATAGAACAGTAGGTGGTAATAAGTGCTATGAAGAAAAACAAAGCAGAGCAAGAGGCTAAAGACAGACAGTAGTTGCTATACAGTGTGCGTGGTCAAGGAAGGCCTCCCTGTTGGGGAGGTTTCTGTAGAAGTAGTCACTGAAGTCTGGGAGTTGGGTGAGATCTCCAAGGGCATACCTGCCATTCAAAACTGAAAAGTGAAGGATTCAGCAAAGAAGGCTAAGAAGAATGCTTCAGTAAGGAGAGTGAACCAACTGCAACTGCATTGAATACTGCAAACATTCACACGGAGGAGATCTGAGAGGTGCCCATCGATTTGGCAATAAGCATGACCCTGGTAACATTAATGAGAGCATTTTCAGAAGAGGGAAGAAAGCCCAGTTAAAGGAGATTCAGGAGCAAGTGAAAGAAAGAGAAAGGGAGACAGTGAGTGTGAAAAAATTCTTTCCAGAAATTCTGCTATAAGGAAAAGAAGTAGAACAGAGTAGACAGAGGATAGTATAGTATAAAGGAAGTATTTTGCTTTGGTGTGTGTGTGTGTGTGTGTGTGTGTGTGTGTGTTTAACTAGGAAGACATAATACACAATATGCTTTTATATTAATAGAAATAGTCTAGTAGAGAAGATGAAATGGATGAAGTTGAGACAACGAATAAATACTCTTGTGTTTGATGTTGCTATTCACCTGTATAATGGACATTAAATGTAATTTAGATGTTTTATGTGTTGATCTTCACCTGTAAGAGATATATAGTGTGATTTTCACGTAACACAGACCAGTGAGCTCAGCACAAAAGCAGGGCTGGTATTAATATGCACTGGAACAAACATAGCAGTTGTCCATAGTCGGTATCTATTCTGACTGTTTAATGCATTTCTAGTTAAATATTTTATTTATCATCCCTGCTCAGAGTGCTTCTTATATAATCTTAATCTTTACACATAGTCACTGTATAATATAATAAAATTTCCTTGAAATTGAAAAGAATCTTTGCTTTTCAATAGAATTCACCACCAACAATGAAATAAATAAACCACTGGATTAGAACATCAGACATGGGTTACCAGTTTTCTGGTTATTGGTTGATTTTAGCTAGAAAACATGTCTCTATTACCCTATCTATATTTTGGGTAGTCATCCTGAGTTGCTTGCTGTGGGCATTTTTAGAAATCTTAGCTCACTCTAAGTAGAATGATACCTTATACCCAAGCCATTGTGTTTGTGTTTTGCTTAACTGATCTGAGGCTAATGTAAGTGCAGAGCAAACAAGCTTTTGCCCATGTAAGGACTGATTGTGAGTCCTAAATGTGCCGAACCACAGACAGGATTCCTGCAGAGTTTATGACATTAGACCTGGTTGGCGGCGGGGGTGGGGGGG
>NW_016804690.1:6314157-6317217 GCF_001698545.2 Rhinopithecus bieti
TAACTACATTCCTGAGATGTACAAGTGCCTTTGGAGGAAAGGTATCTTGTTTGAAGGAAATTCCAGAATCATTTGTGAATTCCCAGGTCTGGGGACAAAATCATGAATTAAGTGGGCATCCTTAAATTCCTGTTGACAACACATAAAGAATAGTGCCAACCTTCCTTCAAATGTTCTTTTAGTATTTTCTCATTTTATTTTATGCTATAGAACATACACATTTAGAGTGGGGGTGGAGAGGGAAGTAGCTGAATATATTTGGAGTAGATATATGGTGAGCTCCTTAAAAGTGATCACTTTGTAGGTTTTGTATCCCACCAAATGGCACTTACGCAGGTGTTGTACGAATGAATGAATAAATAAATAATTGGACAAATACATACCCAGAAGTCCAGCTTTGGGTAGATTACATCTGGTCTCTCACTCACTGATCGTGTGGTCAATACTGTGTAGTTTACTCATCTTTCCCTTGTATTTCATATCTAAATGATTGAAGTACAATTTCTCAAGCCAGATTTACTTAACAAAGCCTTAATGAGACACTACATGTTTATAACCCAGTATCAAAAATATATTTGAGTTTTGGTTCTTGCTATTTATTTTTTCTCTCTCTCTCTTTCTTTTCTTAATTACAAAGCTATACTTGTTTAGCCACCTCTCTCTCATCAGACCCTTCATTCATTCGACACACATTCACTAATGTGAGCTAGACAGTGTTCCAAATACTGGAGATACCAAATGAAAGAAAGTGCCAGACCTCTGTGAGCTCACTGACTGGAGGCTGTGGCCATGACAAAGCAAGGGGTTGTTTTAATTACAGCTCGCTTCTCCATCAGCACCCTCCTTGATGTCTCTTAACATTCATCTTTGAATCATCCAGGTCATATCAATGTCTGAATCTGGCTCGTTTTCCATTGGAAATATCTCTACTATGCCTGTTAACTAACAAGGTGGCTAATAACTATCACATTGTTATATAACCCTCATGAGGGCAAAGCCTTCCTTCATTTTCCTCTGACTTACCCAAAGATGACGATAACTGAGTGTTACCTTGGAAAGACTTCTGTTCCTGCTCCTGACTGCTATAGGAGCCTTCAGAAAGTCATTACCTCTTTAAAATTCAATTCCCTGAATATAAAACAAGATCAAGGAGATCAATAGTCTTAAGATCCTTTCTAATTTCCAGTGACTGTGATTATTTAATACTCAGAAACATTCATTACTCAGCTAGAAGGAATTTCTGGCACCTAAACTTTTTTTTTTTTTTTTTCTGTCGCCCAGGCTGGAGTGTAATGGTGCGATCTCAATTCACTGCAACCTCTGCCTCCCGGGATCAAGCAATTCTCCTGCCGCAGCCTTCTGAGTAGCTGGACTACAGGTGTGCACCACCACACCCAGCTAATTTTTGTATTTTCAGTAGAGACAGCGTTCGCCATGCTGGCCAGGATGGTCTCAATCTCCTGGCCTCGTGATCCGCTGCCTCGGCCTCCCCAAGTGCTGCGATTACAAGCATGAGCCACCGTACCCGGCCTAAACATGTATTTTGAAGGAAATGTAGCTTAATAGTGAAATTTGACCTTTGAAGTTTCCCAAAGAATCAGGTACCTGCTTTCAAATGCAAATACCTAGTCTAATAGGAGTAACACAAAATTAAGAGTCATGAAAAATCACAATTAACTTGAAAGGAAACTACACTTTCTGAGTATTGGCCCCACTGATTTTCTCAAGCCAGACACGAACAATAACTTAAATTTGGTTAGATAAGTTTTGTTTTTTTGAAGCTGATCTTTCTTTTAGTTATAAAGGATCAAAACAGGGACTGCCCTGAGAAAATCGAGGCAGTAAGTTGCAGCAATTGAGCCCCGGAATAGAAGCACAGGCTTTCGACCCATGCCTCACTCTAACAGCGATGGCTGATGGTATCAGGCACCTCCCTGGCCCTGTTTTCTTATCAAAAAAATTAAATAGTCAAATCCAGAGACTGCAAAGGTCCCACACAGTTCCATCATAACATGGTTTTAGGAAGTCTGTAACATTAGCATAGTTAGTTATGTACTTCAGTAAATATCCTAATATTTCAGAAGTCCTTCATAGCATCAATTTAGCAACCTTAGTCAATAATCCAAGAACTTGTAATTCCAATTTCAGCCTATATTGCTACAAATTCCTGTAGTTTCCTGGGCTCAAGCCAAGCAGCACAGATTAATTCATTTGATAATTAAGGACCTACTATATGCATGGACCTTGGTAGACACTTATAGCTGACAGGGATAAATATATCTTAGACCTTGTCTTCAGATAATATGGTAGGTACATACATAAAACACACACAATTCGTTGACTTCTTTTTTTATATATATACTTTAAGTTCTAGGGTACATGTGCACAACATGCAGGTTTGTTACATATGTATACATGTGCCATGTTGGTGAGCAGCACCCATTAACTCATCATTTACATTAGGTATATCTCCTAATGCTGTCCCTCCCCCTCCCCCCACCTCATGACAGGCCCTAGTATATGATGTTCCTCTTCCTGTGTCCAAGTGTTCTCATTGTTCAGTTCCCACCTATGTGTGGGAACATGCGGTGTTTGGTTTTCTATCCTTGTGGTAGTTTGCTGAGAATAATGGTTTCCAGCTTCATCCATGTCCCTGCGAAGGACATGAACTCATCCTTTCTTATGGCTGCATAGTATTCCATGGTGTATATGTGCCACATTTTCTTAATCCAGTCTATCATTGATGGGCATTTGGGTTGGTTCCAAGTCTTTGCTATTGTGACTAGTGCCACAATAAACATACATGTGCATGTATACATGCAGCAGCATGATTTAGAATCCTTTGGGTATATACCCAGTAATGGGATGGCTGGGTTAAATGGTATTTCTAGTTCTAGATCCTTGAGGAATCGCCACACTGTCTTCCACAATGGTTGAACTAGTTTACAGTCCCAACAGTGTAAAAGTGTTCCTATTTCTCCACATCCTTTCCATCCTTTCCAGCACCTGTTGCTTCCTGACTTTTTTTTTTTTTTTTTTTTTTTTTTTTTTTTTTTTTTT
>NW_016804690.1:6317329-6344862 GCF_001698545.2 Rhinopithecus bieti
GACGGGGTTTCACAGTGTTAGCCAGGATGGTCTCGATCTCCTGACCTCGTGATCCGCCCGTCTCGGCCTCCCAAAGTGCTGGGATTACAGGCTTGAGCCACCGCGCCCGGCCGTTTCCTGACTTTTTAATGATTGCCATTCTAACTGGTGTGAGATGGTATCTCATTGTGGTTTTGATTTGCATTTCTCTGATGGCCAGTGATGATGAGCATTTTTTCATGTGTCCATTGGCTGCATAAATGTCTTCTTTTGAGAATTGTCTGTTCATATCCTTTGCCCACTTTTTCATGGGGTTGTTTGATTTTTTCTTATAAATTTGTTTACATTCTTTGTAGATTCTGGATATTAGCCCTTTGTCAGATCGGTAGATTGCAAAAATTTTCTCCCATTCTGTAGGTTGCCTGTTCACGCTGATGGTAGTTTCTTTGGATGTGCAGAAGCTCTTTAGTTTAATTAGATCCCATTTGTCAATTTTGGCTTTTGTTGCTATTGCTTTTGGTGTTTTAGACATGAAGTCCTTGCCCATGCCTACGTCCTGAATGGTATTGCCTAGGTTTGCTTCTAGGGTTTTATGGTTTTAGGTCTAACATTTAAGTCTTTAATCCATCTTCAATTAATTTTTGTGTAAGGTATGAGGAAGGGATCCAGTTTCAGCTTTCTACATATGGCTAGCCCGTCTTCCCTATAATAAAATCTTGAGCCAACACACAAATACAACAATGAAACAGATAAAATCAAGCATGACAGTCTGAGTTCAGAGGAACAGAGGAGTGGGGAGGCACAGCAACTTAATATGGTTAGAAAGAGCTGAAAGAGAAAATGAAATTTGGAAGGAGGATTGGTCATTGGGCAGAAGTTTCACAGATAGGCATGGAGAGAAGAGCATTTTAGGTAGAAGGAATGGCATGAACAGTTATGCAGAATTGCAAGTGAAATGAAAAAAGAAAATGACTTTTCCCAAGCTGTGAGTATGACTGGAGTTTAGAATATAAGAGAGGTCAAAGGTGAGACTTGGAAGGTAGACCGAGTCAGACTATGAAGTGTGTTGGATGCCAGGCTAAGGAATTTAAATCTGTTTTGCTGATGTGCGGATTTGCATCAAGGAAAGGCACATGCTTTAGGAAAGTTGCTCAGTAGCTGCCATTATGCTTGTAAGTAGGGAAACACAGAAAACCGGAAGAGTGAAGAGGATGTTGGCACAAAGATTCTTATTATTAAATTATTTATATTAAGTAGAAAGTAAGAAATTACTTGCTGAGCGTGGTGGCTCACGCCTGTAATCCCAGCACTTTGGGAGGCCGAGGCAGGGGAATCACGAGGTCAGGAGATCAAGACCATCCTGGCTAACATGGTAAAACCCTGTCTCTACTAAAAAATACAAAAATACAAAAAAAAAAAAATACGTAAGGACTGATATAAGAGTAAGTTGGATTATTACACAACCATTAAAATATGATTACCAGGAGTTTGTAATTACATGGAAAAAATGACTATTTCATAAAGTTAAATTAAAAGTTTACGAGACAAATTGTATATATATATAATTTGTATATATATATAATTTTTGTATATATATATGCACACAGAGACATATATATATGTGTGTATATTTGTATGTACATTCATGCATCATTTAACGACAAGGATATGCTCTGAGAAATGCATTGTTAGGTGACTTTGTCACTGTGTAAACTCCTTCACATACTTCACAAACCTAGAAGGTATAGCCTACTACACAGCTACAGCTATCTACACAGCTACAGCTACAGCTATCCTAGCTGCACAGCTAGGATACAGGGTATAGTCTATTGCTCCTAGTCTACAAATCTGTACAAGACATTACTGTACTGAACATTGCAGACACATGTAACACAATGAAATTTGTTTATTTAAACTTACCTGAGCATAGAAAAAGTACAGCAAAAATATGTTATAAAAGATAAAAATCGGTACACCTGTATAGTGCACTTACCATGACTGGAGCTTGCAGAACTGGAGGTTGCTCTGGGTGAGTCAGTGAGTGAGGGGTGAGTGAATGTGAAGGCCTAGGACATTACTGTACACTACTGTAGGCTTCGTGAACACTGTACACTTAGGCAACACTAAATTTACTTTTAGCATTTTCTTTGTTTAATGATAAATTAACCTTCGCTTACTGTAACTTTTTAACTTTATAAACTTTTTAAGTTTTTTAGCTTTTTTATTCTTTAGTATTATCCGTGAGCTTAAAACACACATTGTACTGCTGTACAAAATAATTTCTTTATATCCTTGTTCTAAAAGCTTTTCCTGTTTTTTAATTTTTTTTTTTTTACTTTTTAAACTTTTTTGTTAAAAAACAAATCACAAACATACACACTAGCCTAGGCCTACCTGTGACTGGGACAGGACTATCCTTATCGCTGTCTTCCACCTCCACATCTTGTCCCAGTGGAAGGTCTTCAGGGACAATAACACACATGGAGCTGTCATCTCCTATGATGACAATGCCTTCATCTGGATACCTCCTAAAGGACCCGCCTGAGCCTGTTTTACGGTTAACATTTTTTTATAAGTAGAAGGAGTACACTAAAAAATAATGATAAGAGGTTGGGCATGGTGGCTCATGCCTGTAATCCCAGCACTTTGGGAGGCCGAGGCGGGCGCATCACGAGGTCGGGAGATCGAGACCATCCCGGCTGATACGGAGAAACCCCGCCTCTACTAAAAATACAAAAATTAGCTGGGCGTGGTCGCGGGCGCCTGTAGTCCCAGCTACTCCGGAGGCTGAGGCAGGAGAATGGTGTGAACCCGTGAGGCGGAGCTTGCAGTGAGCTGAGATCAGGCCACTGCACTCCAGCCTGGGCGACAGAGCCAGTCTCCGTCTCAAAATAATAATAATAATGGTAATATTAATAAGAAGAAATCATAATAAATACATAAACCCCTAACACAGTTGCTTATTATGATTATCAGCTAGTATGCATTGTACATTATTATATGTGCTATACTTTTCTATGAGTAGCAATGCAGTAGGTTTGTTGACACCCACATCACAACAAACGTGAATAATGCATTGCACTACAGCGTCAGGGTCGTCATAACACAACTAGGCAGTAGAAATTTTTCAGCCCCATTATAATCTTATGAGACCACCATCATATATGCCGTTCGTTACTGACTGAAACACCATTAGTGGTGCATGACTATACATATGTGCGTGTATAACTCTCAACTATAATTGGAAAAATAGCTAAAAGAAAATATAACCGCTATTCCTAATTAGGGAACTTGAAAGTGAAGTTTCTTTTGATGCCAACTTTTCTTTATTTTCCATAATTTTGACAAAATACAATTATATTAAGTAGTAAGAAATAACATTTTTCAAGGGAAGTTTGAGTAAGAAGTAAGAAGTGAGAAGCAGCCTGAGCTCTGGTATTAGCAATAGGAATGAAAAGCAGAAACTTAGTGATGTAATATGGAAGATACGCTTTTGGAATCCACAGATTATTTATTTATATTTATTTATTTATTGAGATGGAGTCTCGCTCTGTCACCCAGGCTGGAGTGCAATGGTGCCATCTCGGCTCACTGCAACCTCCTCCTCCCAGGTTCAAGCAATTCTCCGACCTCAGCCTCCTAGGTAGCTGAGATTACAGGCGCGTGCCATCACTCCTGGATAATTTCTGTATTTTTTAGTAGAGACGTGGTTTCAACGTGTTAGCCAAACTGACCTCGAATTCCTGGTTTCAAGTGATACATCCACCTTGGCCTCCCAAAGTGTTGGGATTATAGACATGAACCAACCATGCCAGGCCTGGAATCCACAGATTATTCAAATTATTTCTCCATTTTGGCCAATAACATCAATCTTCTCTGGTATCAAACCTTTCAAAATTCATATGCAAGGGGCTCTAAGGAATAGTGTTCAAGAGCATCAGCTCTAGAGTCAGATTGCATGAGTTTGAATCCCTTTCTGCCACTGGCTAGCTTGGTGACTTTGGGCAAGTCATTCTCTAAGCCTCAGTTTTCTCATCTTTAAAATGGGAGTGATAATACAACTTCATATGGCTGTTGAAAGGACTGAATGAAGTTACACATTAAATCATTTAGTAAAATATTGCTCACATAGTAAAGACTCAGGAAAGGTTAACTGCTATTTTTATTATTATTATTTGTCTTGCTCATCTCTAAACAAAGATCAAGTGAAAATGGGATCATCAGAGAGAAAGAGGCAATATCCATGCAAGTGGATAACAAAAACCACTGGGAGCCAGAGTCGCATTCATACACAGTCAATAAACTGAACCTCCTTTCTTGTCTGCAACACTAATTTAGCTATTCTCTTTTGTTCTGGACTGAACTTCAGTTCTCTAACAGCTCCTGAAAGTTGTTGATTATGCTGTTACCCACCTCGTCAGCCCATCCTCCTAAGTTACAAAGTACATTTTATTTCTTTATTCCTTTTTTTTTTTTTTGAGACAGAGTCTTGCTCTGTTGTCCAGTTGGAGTGCAGTGGCTCACTGCAACCTCCACCTCCTGAGTTCAAGCACTTCTCCTGCCTCAGCCTCTTGAGGAGCTGGGATTACAAGCATGAGCCACCATGCCCAGATAATTGTTGTATAGTTAGTGGAGACAGGTTTTTGCCATGTTGGCCAGGCTGGTCTCAGACTCCTGACCTCAAGTAATGACACCACCTTGGCCTCCCAAAATGCTAGGATTTCAGGAGTGAGACACCGCATCCAGCCAACAAAGTACATTTGATTTCTGACTGTATGTATGGAACACTTACTAGTGGTCCTTGGACACTTGTTCTCACTCAGCCTTGTGCCACAAAGTATTACGTGGATCTACACATGTTCACCATGAAATAATAGAGCTGCATCACTGCATTAAAGAGTTTCCAAAAGATGCCAAAAAGAAGCAGAATTTCTTCCTCCGGGGAACTTCTTGTGTTACAATATGTACTTCAGGAATTAAAATAGAAGTTTTGTTGATTGAAAACTAAAAACCAGTCAAAAGAAATTAGTACCTTTGTACTGTGACTTTTCTGGACCATAAAATACTCTTCATTATTTATTGCTATAAAACAGAAGCATTTCTGCTGTTAGTGTTGAAGAATTATGTACCTGCCATCCAAAATATATTATTGACCTTCATTTATCCAATGGAAAACATGCATTTCTTTTTTCTGCTGCTTTAAATTCTACTTTCCATTATCCCATACTTCCACTCTTCCTCCTGTCTATGTTAATATATACAGCATAGGCAGAAATGACTATCAAATAGAGTATAAAGTGATAAAATAAATTCGGGGCCGGGTGCGGTGGCTCCCACCTGTAATCCCAGCGCTTTGGGAGACTGAGGTGTGCAGATCACAGGATCAGGAGATCGAGACCATCTTGGCCAACATAGTGAAACCCCATCTTTACTAAAATACAAAAAAAAAAGAAAAAAAAAGCTGGGCATGGTGGTGCGTGCCTGTAATCCCAGCTACTTGGGAGGCTGAGGAAGGGGAATCGCTTGAATCCTGGAGGCAGAGGTTGCAGTGAGCTGAGATCATGCCACTGCACTGCAGCCTGGTGAAAGAGCAAGACTCTGTCTCAAAACATAAAATAAATAAATAAACAAACAAACAAACAAATAAATTCGGACTGGGCACAGTGGCTCACGTGTGTCATCCCAGCATTTTGGGAGGCCACGGCAGGCAGATCGTGAGGTCAGCCTGGCCAATGTGGTGAAACCACATCTCTACTAAAAACACAAAAATTAGCCGGACATGTTGGTGTGCACCTGTAGTCCCAGCTACTTGGGAGGCTGAGGCAGAAGAATCGCTTGAACCTGGAAGGCAGAAGTTGCAGTGAGCTGAGATCACACCACTGCACTTCAGCCTGGGTGACAGAGCAAGACTCCATCTCAAAATAAATAAATAAATAAAATTCATTTAAAAGTTTTTAAATGAGATCCACATATCTGCATATAAACCCATGTAGATAAATACTCAAGCTAATTATGTAGTCTCATGGTTAAATTCTTCTTCCTTTAGTCAGTAGATAAAGAAACTTATTTAGAGAGAAACCAGAAAAACTAACAATGGTACAGTAGCATCCAGGCAGTTGAAGAGCCAGGAAAGGAATACGGTAGCCCTCCCTGCTTATCCTGTTATTTCCCCACACTATCCCCTTCAGAGCAATGATAACACCCAACCTTTCTTGGAAAGCACCACATTTTTCAGGCTATGTTTCTTTTGGAATTGTTCTGGAGACAACAACATCATTAAAATTTGAGGGAAGGGACAGACACAATATCTATCTGGTTGCTATTAGTGTTTTGGAAACTCCAGATGAAATACTGCTAGTTAGCAACTAGAGATGTTGATCAAACAATAGTTCTCCAGCCAACATAAAAACTGGCTGTACCCAGATGACTTTGCTCTCAAGCATTGGAATTTTGGGGTATGTGGGTAAAGCTTGGCTAATTATGATACTGACCACAGTACAGCACACATATGTATGGCAAAACACTCATATATTGAATTTATGGCATGCCAGAGATAGCCATTCCATATGACACTACCAGCTTTATAAAAACCAAAGCAACTTTGTCTCAATGTAGTAAACTGTTAGGGTTCGTGATAATCCATTGAACAATTAATCTATCTCACAGCCTGTCTTGCACTCCACTTTACAAACTGAGAATATACTTCAGGACTGAAAATATGGGAAAGCATTCAGATATGAATTGCTGAAATAGCTACAAGGAAATCTCATTGCAAACCATACAAGTTATGTTGACATGGAAGAATATCTCCCCATCAGTCTGAGTAAACTATTACATAACAGCTAAGCTATAATAAAATCCTGATTCCAAATCAAATAAGTCTCCCAGACTTCTAAAATGAGTCACCAACAGCTTTATAAACATACAAAATACTTGACAAGGAAGTCTCTGATAATTTTTTAGTAATTATGTCTGCAAATTGTTCCTTGCTGACATCACCATTAGAAATGGTTTCCCATAAGCTTGTATTGCCTCTTCACATCTGTTCATTAATCACTAATGCTTTGAATATTTCTATCATTATTAGGTAATTCACAGGGTTTACATGATTCCACAGCACTCTCTTCAGTGGAATTTTTAATTAGTGGAATCAGGGTGATCAAAGCTGATATAATTATGGTCTCATACTCCTTGCAGTATTTTTAGTGCAGATTCACGATATTGACAAACATTCATCCTAAAACAAAATAATATTTCACAAACAAAGATGACACAGTTTCTAAACATCTTGAAAAAATGTGCAAGGGAGAGAGAGGGGACTGAGTTGAGGGGTCACTAAGTTGACATGTTTTGTGTTTAAAGACATTTCAAAGCACTGGCGTCATCTTTCTTTGTGTTGGACATGAGATTTGAAGTCCTGCTCTGACATGTGATTCACAAAGCAGCCCTGAGCCAAGTATGAGTGTCAGATGCTGGGTTCTGTATACTGTATTGTCTGGCAATGGGTGTAGGAGAGAGGAAGAGCTATGCAAAGCAGTCCTGCTGCTCTAGAATAAAGAAAGAGCAGTCCCAGCCTGGCCACATGGGTTTATCTCTCAAAGGAGGGCAACATGGCAGAAAATGTAAATCTTAGACCTGGGAAAGTTGTTGGGGACAAGAGGATTCCTTGGCCTAAACTATGCCATTATAATGGATGTGACCCAGAATAAACTAAGTCCTTGATCTCTCTGTAACTGTATTCACCCAGTGATAAACACTGGCTCCCTGGAAGCCTGAGAAAGTACAATATTTAGAGGAGTTCAAAATGTGTCTAAGTGGAATTTGGATTTCTCCCTAAATGACCTGCGTGGTGGGCATGCCAGAAGCTTGCCACTGGAATGCCACTGGAATGAAGATGGTTGAACAAGCAAAGGAATAAGCACAGTACTTCCTGTTGAAAACAAAATTGCTATCTTTGTCAGGCCTGAAGCCTTCAGTTTAATACATAAAATAAATACTTGGGAAACAGAAGATGTTTTCTATGGGAAAATGGAAGTTCTGAGGGTAAGATTTAGGTTAATACGAAATAAAAGCTTTCTATCATTAGAGCTATCCAACATACTTGGATAGGGTTGAGAAGCAAAGTAGCAAGTATTTCACAACAGGAAGCTTTCCAGTGGAAACTGTGTGTGTCATATAAGCAATTCATTTATTAATTTATTCACCCATAACACATTATTTATGAAGTGCTTTTAAGTAATCATAGGGTACAGAGAATGCAAAGATTGATAAAATATAGCCCCTAACATCCAGGAGTTCACAGAACAGTGGATGAGACACACACCAAAGCAGAACATTAAAACAATATAGTCAGTAATAAGCTAACAAAATGACCCAGCTTTGGGACACACATAAGACCCGATTTCCAAAGGAGCTGGAGAAATAGACTGTATTCTTCCACTGGGCTTTTGAGTGGTTGATTTTCTGTGCTTCCAAAAAGACAGAGCTTCAGACCCAGTGGTCATGTTAGTAGAAATTGATGCCCACTCCTTTAACTTGAAGAGAATCAGCAAGTTGGAATAATAGAAAGATAACAGTAGAACAAGCAGTGCTGCCAAACAAAAGTGAATTGGTAGGGGAGGAAAAGATAAATAAAAAAGAAAGTGGTATTGGTAGACTCTTGGAAATCATGGTTTCCATGGCAAAAAGTTTGCTTTCTCTCTGCCTCTGACCCAGGAAGTAAACACTTTCTCATGACCCTAATTACAAGATACTTGAAACTGTAGAAATTTGCAATGACAGGAAAATTCACACACACACACACACACACACACACACACACACACACACAAGCCTGTTTCCATAAACTAACCATGGAAACTGTTTGAAAACTGATAGTCATATAACCTATACCAGAATGTATGAAAATAATTTTTATACCCAAAACATAGAATAAATATCAAGAGAAAAGAATTTATGCTGAAATAGAATGAAAACCATTTATTTTATATAAGCTCCCTGATATAAAAAACCAAAAGCTGAGACCCATGAACCATTAGCAATTGTTTTGAGGAAGTATGAAGAATTCAAAGGGTGGCAGAACATTGGAGAAGAAAAAATGCGGTTCCAGACCAAGCCCACCATGAAGTTCACGAATTAATCAAGATATACGAACTTATTTCCTGTTCCGACAACTAAGAACTTTGACTGGGAAGGACAGTAGACAAGGTGAGTCATGATGTCCTTGTGGGGAAGATGAAGTAATGTGGGCTGAGATGACCAGTCCATTGGTGACTTTGTAACTGGTTGAATGACTGTAACCTAAGTGGGATGACTATGGAGGGCATTTAACCTAGAAGAATTCTCAGAGTGAGCCATAAATGGCTCTTCCTCTGTCTTATGCCTTATCTCAGTCAACGTGTTTACCACTGAATTAAATGAGAATCCTGACAGTGTGTTGACTACATACATAGATAACAATAAGCTGAGAGGGATACCTGATTAGTTCTTTGAAAGAATTCTGTTCCAAAAGAAGTTTTGTCACTCTGGAGCAGTGGGTATAATAGCTCTGAGTAGAAAATTCTGTAGCTGATCTAAAAATTCCAATTTCCAAAGTAAACCAGGGTGAAATGAGATTCAAGAAGAGACTACTTGAAAGTAATGAGAGTTATACCACAATATATTGCCACTACTGAAAACTATTATAATATGAAATTTTCAGTAGTATTAAAAATATGATTGGGAAGGTAGAACAAAGACTAAGGTAGAAATGGAAAGTATGCAGGTTTTAGTGCAACACAAGGAAGAACTTTCTGATATCGAGAACTGTTTAATACCATAATGGATTTCTGGAGGAAAGTCAGAGGGTACATCAGTGAATTCTTCCTCTGTGACTATATAAAATTGTCTTGTCCAGTACAGTATCCACTAACCACATATGGCTAGATAACACCTGAAGTATGCTGGTCCAAATTGAGATGTACTTTAGTTGTAAAAAAACACTCTGAATTTTGAAGACTTGGTATGAAAAAGAGAAATAC
Source organism: Rhinopithecus bieti (assembly GCF_001698545.2). Classification (NCBI taxonomy): domain Eukaryota; kingdom Metazoa; phylum Chordata; class Mammalia; order Primates; family Cercopithecidae; genus Rhinopithecus; species Rhinopithecus bieti. The sequence goes on from NW_016804690.1 coordinate 6,327,328, forward strand.
AAAGTATCTCACTGATGGCTGGGCACGGTGGCTTATGCCTGTAATCTCAGCACTTTGGGAGGCCAAGGCGGGCAGATCACAACGTCAGGAGATCAAGACCATCCTGGCCAACATGGTGAAACCCCGTCTCTACTAAAAATACAAATATTAGCTGCGTGTGGCGGTATGTGCCTGTAATCCCAGCTACTCAGAAGGCTGAGGCAGGAGAATCACTTGAACCCAGTAGGTGGAGGTTGCAGTGAGCCGAGACCGTGCCACTGCACTCCAGTCTGGTGATAGAGTTGAGACTCCATCTCCAAAAAAAAAAAAAAAAAAAAAAAAAAGTATCTTGCTGATATGGTTTGGCTCTGTGTCCCCAACCAAATCTCATCTGGAATTGCAATCCCCATGTGTCAGGAGCGAGACCTGGTGGGAGGTGATTGGATTATGGGGGCAGTTTCCCCCATGCTATTCTTCTGACAGTGAGTGAGTTCTCAGGAGATCTGATAGTTTAAAAGTATGCAGTGCTTCCGCCCTCTCTGTCTCTCTCTCCTGCTCTGCCATAGTAAAGAACTGTTTGCTTCCCCTTCACCTTCTGCTATGATTATGTTTCCTGAGGCCTTCCAACCATGCTTCCTATTAAGCCTGCAGAAATGCCAGTCAATTAAATCTCTTTTCTTCATAAATTACCCAGTCTCAGGTAGTTCTTTATAGCAATGTGAGGACAAAATAATACAAGCATTAATTCTTATAATGATTACATGTTGAAGTAGTAATCGTTTGAACATATTGAGGTAAATATAGTGTTAAAATCAATTTCACCTATGTCTGATTACTTTTTTAACATGACTACTAGAAAATTTAAAATTACATATGTGGTTTGCTTTTTTGGCTCACAGTCTATCTCTAGTGAACAGTTAGTAAAAGAGGCTAGACAATTCTAGATAGTTTGGGATGGGAGTCACATGCTGGATAAGGACTTGGCTCAGTCTCTAAGTCCCCTTCAGATTTCAAATTTTACGCTGTAGGTTAAAGAGCTGCTAATAGAAGCTGCAAAACAATTAATATCTTCATTGTTAAATACAAATGTCTTTCTAGCAACTAACATTTGTTGGTTTAAGAGTCGTGCTCAAGTTAAGACCATTTGTGGAAGAAGCTAAATAGCAATGACTCATTACAAAAGTGTCTCTGGACTCATGGCATTTTCTAACAGGATCATCATGTTGATTAGCCGTCACGTTGATATCCGTTGACACAGAATGTCAAACTAACAAACGATTAGCCTTTAAAATAGACACCAATGATAATCGTATTCAAGAATTTTCTAATTTTTGTTTCCTACAGTATTTTATAAAGATGATATTTAGGAGTTTGATAAATGAATTTTAAAAGTTGCAGAAAAGACCAAAATAACTCAACCTCAAATATTTATTCTATGTGTTAAGGAAAATTGAGGAGGCAAGTACAGTCTACATTCCTAAAATCTCTATAATGGGTGTTCTTCACATTTCAAGATTGAATTGTTTATCTCCTTAACCAAGTTATTATAATCACCTTAAACTTAGTGGGTAAGTTCTTCATATGTGAAATGTGAGCTTTGTACAGTAACAGATCTGTTAGGCACCAGACAGATGCTTGCTATGTATAGAGATTATAATAATTAAGTATTTGGGAATAAGAAGTTCATTTTCAGTGAGGAGTGGAATTTTCAGATAAGCCCTGGAAGACATATGGGAAGTTATCCTAGTTCAGATCACTGCAAATTCTAACCCCACCTTCCTCCCTCCAGAAATCAACAAGCCCTTCAAGGAGTTTATAATCTAGCTAAAAAGTTCACAGTCACATATCGTGGGATATTAGGGCTGAATAAGCCAGCTCTGAAAATTCCTCTGACTCCAGTCTTGATCTCTTAAGTTCTACTTGCGTTTGTTACTACCTAGGCATCTCGTGTAATTATAGTTTAGTATTTTATGGGACGGGGAGAAGGTCAGGAACAGAAGTAGTCGTTAATATTGATAACAATCCTCGACCAGAAATGTTCTGCTTTTTACTTATCTTAATCAGGGATCCAGAAATTTTGAAAAAATGTCAGTATTCCAAAGCTCTGCAAAGACTGCTTATATAACTGTTATCCCTATTGTTTCATAGGCATTTGGCTTGATAGAAAGCTAATGATGGGCACTTAAAAGTCAAATGACAGGAGTAATTAAGAATAGCCATGAAGGATGATGTAAAGGCATCTCCATTTCAGACTGGGGAAAACACAGAAATGTTCTACCTAGTGGATCATAGATAAAAATAGCTGCCATCTGCTGGTGCCAGGTACTTTTCATGATTCTCTCATTGAATACTCACAGCCAATTTATGAGATGGGTGCTACATTACTCCTATGTAAGACATGAGGAATCCAAGGCAAGGAGAGGTTTTGCTACTTGTCAAAGGTTACAGTCGCTGGGGCTGGAACTCAGTCCCACACTGATCTGGTTCCAAAGCCTCATTTCTTAACCACTTAACTAGTGCTGAGATGAGATTGTCTCAGATGAGTCCCTGCTTAGATCTGGATAAACTTGTAAGAGTTGTTTCCTCTGAAGGAAAAATGGGTGCTTTTCACTTTTTCCTGCTATAGAGCAGGAGAGAGAGAGGGTGAACTGCCAAGACAGAGCTGGATGTGCTCCTGGGTCCCACTGTAGGCCCTTAGGGAAATCTATGCCTAGCAAGTTCTTGATGATATAGGACATTGCTCCAAAGAATTCCATACGTCTCATAACTGTACACCTCACTCAGGACAGCAACTAAGAAAAAAAATTACCTAAAATTCGAGTTAAGTATTATTGGCAGCACAATTGCAGTAATAATTCACTCCCTAACTCCCACTAGAAAGAGGTAAATCAATGCCTCTTATTTTTCATTGAAATCTGTCTCTTTTGTACCCTTAATCATTTTGCTGCTCCAGTGGAACTATGTGCAAATTAAAACCCTTAATGAACTTGCTATCTTTGTTTTCTGATCTGAATTCAGTCAGAAAATGAAGGACTCCAGTCCCAATCACAAGCCAAGAGAAAACAAATGCATGTAATTCATTACCATTAAAACCTTAGAATCTTTACACTAATGATGTTGGGTAAGAAATGTTATCTTTGGGTAAGAGAACAGAAAAAAAAAAAAGTGATGGCATGTCTCTCAAAGAGTCAAGCAGGAAATATTCTGGAAAAGTGGGTCATATCAGAAAATCTTTGCAGTTGTTACGAAGCCAAAAAGATATTGACTGTTTTGTGCAGAGCACAGTTCTAGGCACTATGATGGGAAAGTGCAAGAAAAGAAGGCGGAAAGAAAATAGGGAAGGATTAAAGGCAAGAGGGTGGAACTTATGGCTAGTTGAAAGGAAACAAAACGTACTTCCTGCTTTTAAAGCCTTTATATTTGCACAGGCTTCACTCTCTGAATTATTTGCAACCACCTGATAATCAAAGCCGTAATAAAAGCAAAACTATTCTCCATCGCTAAATTAGCTAATGGTTAAAAGGGAGACAAGATGAAAGAATGTGGATTACCCACTCAAATTTATCATCAGTAAAATAATAATTCAAACCACAGGACCCAGAAGAGGATGATTTAAATAAGGATAGGCCTTTGCTTCAAAAAAAGAACAAAGCAGTTAGGGCATTCAATGAATAGCACAATGCAAGTGGCAGATGTCTTAATTACCTAACCTTAGCCGAGTTAAATTGTGTGCCTGCCCTTGCCAGTGAAAAATAGCAATCTAACAATGCGGCCAGTTGTTAATAAAGTAGTATTTAGAAAAAGAAAACAATTCCAGATTTAATATCATATAAAGGTAATGGCCTCATTAGGTGTGCATCAAAAAGATGCCTAACCAGTACCATTACTATTATTTATTAATAACAGCGGTATGGAACCCGATTTCACAGTGGCTGAGGTCAGCCTCACATGGATGACTCACACACATGGCCGATCTACATAAATAGCATGTGCTAAGATTACCATCTGGTATAACAATCTACATCACAAGACTCCACATTTCCTGTTACCCAGGGTAAGTAAATTTCAAGCATGAGGGAAAATTTTAGCAAGTTTCTCCAAGTACCTTTACTGAGAGACTAATGTGGCTTACACAGAGAGGAGGGGAAAGGAAATTATGAGGTAAAGGTTATTCTCCCTTTCATCTCCCCCTGACTTCCTCTTCACATGAGAGGAGAAACACCACCTTTGCAATTCTGGCTCATATCATCTATAAAATCAAATTTGTCTAATTAATCTCTAACAAAGGCACACCAGGCATACTGTAAGACACCTATTTGAAACAGCATTAAAAACAGGTGGCATGCATTTGAAAATCGCTTATTCCTTTCCTTGTACCTTTCCTCTTTTTTGATCCCTATTCTTTTTTCTTGTCCTACGTGAAGACATCGGCATACATCATGAAATGACACAAGAGAAGCTGTGGCCCCTGAAGATTACTTTGATATTTTGGATTTCCAATAAAGACACCCACATTTGAAACCATTTTCACACAAAACTAATTTTGTCTCGTGTTTAAGATTGTACTACCCATCAGATTGTTATTACTACCATATCTACCACCAGAGATGGGTGAGGGACCTTTTATATCTGTACCTGCTTGCATGAGGCCCTCTAGTGCGTGATCTAAACATCCCTCACTCTCTGAGAACTCCCCAGGGTGTACCAGTCTCAGAAGCCCTCAGATGGTCTTTCAGAGCATGGGGCACACCAGCATCTCTACTCTAGGTTTAGTTATTCAGATTCTTTTTATGTTTTAATGTAACTGAATTTTTTCCTTCACATTTAGACAAATCTAGAATTTTGCAATTCAGTTTATGAAAACAAAGATTACAAAATTCAGGTTATAATTAGGCAAGTAACAGATTTCTCTCTCTCTTTTTTTTTTTTTTTTTTAGCTATTTGTAAGAAAAGAATATGCATATTATACTCATTAAAAGTGTAAACCAAACAGATTTAATATAACAGGAGGAAGCAGCAAAACAAATAGTTTACAGCAACCTTTGCTTCTGAAGCAATGGACATATTATTACTAATAATATAAATTTCCTTTTAAAGTACGAACACTTTATAGCAGAGATCAACACATTTTTTTTCTGTAAAAGATAAGATAGTAAATATTTTGGGCTTTGTGAACTAAGAGGTAAAATAGAGGATGTTAAATAAAAGCTTATACAAGGGAGAATACAAATATCTACAAAATTTTACTAATGAAATGCAAAATATAATGTTAGTAATTTAGCACAGTTTTTTGTAATACCAATCTACTGATGAAAAGAAAGAAATTCTTTAAAGGGGGCCTGGAGGAAGTGATATTTTTTATAGTTGGGGTTCAAATGTAATGTTTCCCATTAGCAAACTGGTGCAAATGTTCATCTGCATCATTCTTAGCTCAGCGGTTATACAAAGGTCAGTGACAGGCTGGATTTGGTCTATGGGCCATAGTTCACCAACTCCTGTTTTAGAGTCTTGAGTGCTTTCAAAGGAGCAAAGTGTTCTTACATTTACTATGTCAGTTATGTCTCACCATAACTCCATGAGAAGCCTGGCTAGATACCTTATTCCCACCCTATGGATGAAGTTCCTAAAACTTCCACAAATGAAGTGGCTTCCTGAGGGAATATACACCAAGTAAATGTTGGAACCAGGACTTGAATTTGGACTTCGTAGCTGTTAAGTAGATTCCAATTTAGGGAATATATTAAGTCTCTTCTTCCTCTGATTTGCCAAGGTAAATATTAAATTAAACTCTAATGATATTTCAAGTATTGATATCACCCAAAAGATTTTGGAACCTCATTTTGGTAATGTTTACCAGAATATTTTAATGGTAGTCTATCTTCATCCTTAGATGTTTAGAAATGGCCCCAAATCTTCTCATGCCATCTCATAATGTAAACTTCATTTGAGTCACAAACAAGATTTAGCGATAATGTAATGAGATATTTCTTCTGGATGGGCCTCAAAAACCAATTCTGAAGACAATGTTTAAGCAGAAACACCCCCCAAAATATCTTTAAAGCAAAGACATCTTTATTAGATGAATAAATAGCCTTTCAGTTAATTGATTGTTATAGAATTTTAGAATTTACAATTTAGGAACTTTGAAAATAAATGTTTCCAATTTTCTTATTTATAGAAGAAGAAGGAAACAAATTTAGAAAAGTTACTTTGAAGAACAATGTTCAAATTGTGAAATCTAATGTTTGTTTTAAAACCTTTCTCTCAGTGGTAATAAACAATAGTGAATTGCTCTCCAGTACACATCTTGTAAATTACATTGTGTATAGTGACTTTAAACCAGGAAGGGTAAGATCTGGGAAGTTTGGACTTTTTAGGCCAAGCTACCGGTTCATACGAATTCCCAAAATCTCTTACAGTCAAAACCTCAGTGATACTATGTAAGATCAGCTGGAGTCAAAGCCAAGCTTTGTAAGTAGTGATAACTATTTACTGAGTGCTTCCTACATGCCTTGTAGAATTCTCAGCCCTGAGCTCATAAAATCTTCACAACAATCCTATATGGTAGTTAATGTTATTCCCATCTTATAAATGAGGAAACCTAGGCTTAGAGATGTTCACCTAAGTTCACATGTATAGTTAGAGACAGATATTGGATTCCCAGTTGATTGGTTAGTTAGGATTAAATCAGAGAAAATTATTAAGAGTGATATATATTTGACATCATACAGTTACAGGAATGGTCTAGACTATTTACTATTGCTTTTGCATTTGGTGCTGGGTTTAAAGTCAACAGAGCAGGCTGACAGGAAAGAAAGATAGACATAAAGTAGAGAAGAGCAAAGACAAACTAAATTCATGAGAATAAGCTGGAATCTATGAGGATGAACTGGAACCTGTGTTATCCTCTCACCTCTAAACCTCAACTTCAATGATATGTGTATAACCTGCAGAAGAACTGGCTTACTTTGCCACAATGCTCCATGTGATACTGATCAGGTAGCATTCTCAACTTCCAGTTTAATGAAATCATTACTGTGCTCACTCCTTTGGAAACTCAAACTTCTAGACCAGCAGAGCAGGACCAGGAAGCAAAAATTCCACTAGTTTATCTCTAGGAGAATAACTTATTCCCATAGATAGGATTTGCCATTCTAGGATTCGAAGGATTCGAAGGTGCATTTGCATAAATAGGTGAATTTTATTTATTTAATTTTTTTCTTTAATTTTTTTTATTTTTATTTATTTATTTATTTATTTTTTACTCGGAGTCTCGTTCTGTCGCCCAGGCTGGATGGAGTGCAGTGGCGTGATCTCAGCTTACTGCAAGCTCCGCCTCCTGGGTTCACGCCATTCTCCTGCCTCAGCCTGCCAAGTAGCTGGGACTACAGGCACCCACCACCACGCCCGGCTATTTTTTTGTATTTTTAGTAGAAACGGGGCTTCATCATGTTAGCCAGGATGGTCTTGATATCCTGACCTCGGCCTCCCAAAGTGCTGGGATTACAGGCATGAGTCATCACGCCCAGCCATAAATAGGTAAATCTTATCTCTGGCAGAAAGAGCATTATATATTGGTCAGTGAATAGAGCAAATAAAACATCCTAGAGGATATTACTCTTGTCTTCCAAGTTATTTACATCCAGTTGGCACTGTATCCCAGTCTTCAAAAGGCCATCTCACTGTTCTACAAGACCAACTGCTTTACAGTGATTGGGAACATAGAAAGACCAGTGAATTCCATGAGTATGAGCCCCATGTTGCACCTAATTTGCTGTAAACTGAATTGCTTTGTCAGCAGCAATGTGTAGTGATAACAGCATTCTGTGAGTTCATAGATGGTAGTATTGGCACAAGCACTACAGGAAGTTAAGGCAAATCTAAATCTAGAGTAAATGTCTGTTCTACTAATAACAAAGTGCTGCTGCTATCTCTAACCTGATGGAATTGATCCAATGTAATCAGCCTCCAACCAGGTGCCTTGTTAAACCCACCAGCTAGTGGTGTCATACAAGTGTTGTTCTTGCTGTTGGTAGGACAGACCGTTAGCAGTGGCTGAAGCCAAGTCAGCCTTAATGAGTAGAAATCTATGTTGCTGAGCCCATGCATAACTTCTACCCTTTCTTTTATGCCTACTTTCTTCATAGAGCCCCTTAGGCAAGGATGGGTGTAGCTGGAGAAAGAAACTGACTGAAGTCCATAAGACAAGTCATCTCATCCACCTGATTGCTGAAATCCTCCTCTGCTTAGATTGCTCTTTGGTGCAAATTCAAAGAGGCCCATCGACAAATCTTTTCCCCAGACCTCTTTGTCACTAATTTTCTAATAGGGCTTCTTCAAAGTCCCTAACGATCCAGGCATACTAATAGATACAGTCAATGAGTCACTGTACATCCATACTTTTTGCCCTTCTCCTTTCAAGCAAAATGAGCCACCATGTGCACTTCTTGAAGTTCTGCCTACTGGTAGGTTTTTTCCTTACCACCATATTTAGGGCCACCCCAGAGTGGGGCTACAGGGATGTAGCTATCTACTTTTGGGCACTGACCGCACATCATCAAGAACGATCTATAAACCAGGCTGAAATTGTTTCTTCTTTAGTCAACATCTGTGCCTTTGCATGTGCAATTTACCTTTGCCTTCAATACCTGCTTCAACCTGATCTCATTTATACCACTTTCCTTTAATAATGGAGCACTTCTATACACATATGACTTTTCTTTTTAAGAGATGGAATCTCATTCTGTTGCCCAGCCCAGGCTGGAGTTCAGTGGTACAATCATAGCTCACTATAACCTCAAACTCCTGAACTCAAGTGATCCTCCTGCCCCAGCCTCTCCCAAGTAGTGAGTAGCTAGAACTACAGGCATGTGCCACCAAGCCTGGCTAAATTTTATTTTGGTTTTGTAGAGTCGAGGTCTTCCTGTGTTGCCCAGGCTGATCTCAGACTCCTAGCCTCAAGCAATCCTCCAGCCTCAACCTCCCAAAAAGTTGGGGTTACAGGTGTGAGCCAGTGTGCCCAGACACACACGCACGACTTTATGAGACAAATATGTGTGTCTCCATAAACCCATAATCTTAACTATTGTGCTACACTTCTGTCATAACAAACAGGAACTAATATATTTAACATAGAAGGAAAGGTCAGGTGACCATCATTCTTTTCAACATTACTGTAGACATTTATCATGTTAGTACTTGTAATTACGAGTATAAAGCAGAATTAAAGGAAGAGCTATGACTTAAGCAGCTTCTGAGAAAATAACAATGGAGGATGTCTGACTTACACTCTTGGAGATAATGACCTGTGACTAATAACTAACTACACAGGAGAAAATGTCTCTCAGATTATATATAATTTAAATTCTAAATATCTTTTAAAATAAATGTCTCACAATATTTTTTTCTGTTAACGATGCATTCCCATTGCAGAAGAATAAAGGATTTGGTCTCTTCTTCACTCTTTAATTTTCTTCTCAGTCTTTCTAAAATAAAACTTTACACAGATTATGGTAATTGGTCAAAAAACATAACATTTATTCCATCACCAACCTCAAAACGTTCTGTATCATATGTTGACACGTTATAAACTATAGGTATTTGGTAACCTTGGTTGTCCTTTTGGGAGGTTCTAATTTGTTTCAGGCAGGTTTGATCCCTGAATTTATATAGAGAAAATAAAAAAAGAGAGAAGCAATTCCTTCATGAAGCACAAAAAAGAAACCACGTTGCAGGAAACAGAGTGCAAAGATGACACTGGAAAAGCACGGCTGTGATGTCAATGTTGCTGCTTCACCCATCATGGACCAAAGGAAGGCTCCATCTAAGTGGAAAGGTTGTGCACCTATGAATTAAGAGACACTAGCCTCATCAACATTGGACACATATGAATAACAAGAAGTAATTTTCTTCTAAAAAGTTCTAGTATTGCATTTATAAAGATTAAAATATTAAAAATGGAGTCAGCTATCCCTTGAATTTTCCGTCTCGTCTTCTAGGTGACTTTTACTCTCTGGGCTTCACGATGGTGGCTGTGACCTGCAAATCTTGGCTCTACTCCCTTAGTTTCTGGTATCTTGGAATTTCTCTAGGTTTTTTATTTTTATTTTTTTTCACTTTTCTTGTATGATTGTCCTACTCTGGCTACTAGTTGACATAAATGAGAAATGAAGTTAAAAATGCAGTCACTGTCAAGGGTATAAAAAAAAGAAGGAAGTGGTAACAAGCATAATCCAAGAACTGCAGTTACTGTCAAATGCAAGGAGAATCTAAGAATTGCAGTTAAGCCAGAGCATTAATGCTTGGCTTTGGAATGGATCATCAAATTTAGATAGCTTTCTTGCTGAACTCTAACAAATACTAAAATAAGTCTGTGCCCTGGGGATATCCACCAACTTATAGTTCTGAGAGGCCAGGCTGCATTTCACATTTTTCTTCAGTTGAGGTACAAAGTGGACAATCCACATAAATTAATGGAAAATCAATTGTATATGTTGAGTGTTGAGAAATGCCAGTGGGATGAGAAAAGGGAAGAAGAGATGAAGCAAGGAGGCACATTTCACATGTAGCCAGGCCTACAGGGCCTCCAATCAGATCCGTAATTCTATCTCCCGCACTTTAGATGATGCTTACAATAGTCAGGGTCACAACACGAAATCCTTTATTCCCATGGCAAATAGCATTTGAAAATGAAGCTCCGTGCAATTAAGGTTTGTTGGGAATTTTTTCTCTTTTCACATATGGCAATATTTATCTTCAAAGTCCTTCTCTTTGGCTCACAGGCTCCTTTATAAAGCAGCTGGTCTTGTGTGGCCTAATTGTGAGATGATTTGTTGTGTGATTCAGTAGCATTGTTTATTTGTTCAGCGGTTCAGTGGAATTTATAAACTGCATAATATTGTTCTAGACTGTTTTCCTTTTAGTAAGAAGCCACATTTCTCCAGCATTCATGACTGGGATATAATTAGGTGGAGCACTTGAGATATTTTCATCGCAACTTCCTCTGTTAATTAATGACATTAAATAAGAAACTCTTGCAATTAAATGAAAAGATGTGAGCAGAACATGGAAAGAGAACTAGAGTGATGAATCAAGTTGAACTCAATCTTTGTTTTGCATATGAGAGCTTGTAACAAATGCTCACATGTAAGTAATACAAGCTGTAAGTTATTTCTAATTAGTCCTAGCTGTTCTCAGGAAAACCGAATCGAATCATGGAGTCCTTTAGAAAAGATCTCTTTCGCTATTCTTGGTCTGTCCCTGAGAAACCCTCAGCAAATGGTCCCAGTTACTTGTCACATGTTCTTCAATGATGAAATGTCTCCAGTGCTGCCAGACCTATAAAAGTTCTAAAAGCAATTTGACCTTCCCATTTCGTTTCCTTTATTAAAAGAAGCTGCATGTGGGCATTTTGGTTTTTTTCTGATAGAATATTTCCAGATCAAGTATGAATGGAATTTTCAAAGTACTTCGGAGATTAAGAAACAAAGTGATAATATCAGGATCTGGGATGAAATCATTAAGATTTGTTGAAGCTCAAGAAGAATGGCTTGGGGCAAAATCAGGATATCACAGAGGAACAGCCAGTTAGCTATTGGTCAAGCAGTTTTCAACGTGACATTGCTTTAGTGAATGAGTCACAAGCCAGGATCCGGCCCTCAGACTTTGCAGCCCAGCAAACGGACCTTATCAATAATCCCAGACAAAGTCAGCATCTTGGGGAGCCACTCACACCCTAGTCCACAGGAGATTAATGTATAAGCCAAAAGATCAATTTACTAATTTATTATGGGTGGTATCTCTGTCCAGAGTCTTGAATGTTTGCCCCTCCTAGCTAAGGCATCCCCTTGCGCACGCTGATGGAAACATTCCCATCTTCCCAGCTGGGAAACTGGCTTATTAATCCGAATGTTGTTTGGTTGGCATGGAACTGAAACAAATGGAAGGGAAATGTCTCAAAGATCATGTCATCTAAGTGAAGATAGGGTTCAATAAAATTTCCATCATATCACAGGGAACAATCCTCTACACATATGTGTCCCCCAAATTCAGCAATTTCAATCCTCTTAAGATTGAAGGTAAATTATTAATTCTGTTATTCCTTTCTTCTTGTGCTGCATGTCTTTATTTAAAAGTTTAAGATTATTGTTAATTAACATCCAATTAATATTTCTATAAACCCCAGAAGACATGCTATCTATTTCTGTTATATGCTTATTTAATTTCTTTAAATTTCTAAGAGCAACCTTTTTTTACCCTATGTCTAAGTTTCTTGGGAAAGTTGCCATCATCCCAATGTATCATCTTTTTTTTTTTAATCTAAATTCTGAATTTATTTTTTCTCTTGAGTATTTGATGAAGGACAGTCAATAATTGCTAACTAACTTACCTTCTAACAGAGAATCTACATATATATGAACTCTTCAGAGTGAGAGTTTTTTTTTTTTTATATATATACTTTAAGTTCTAGGATACATGTGCACAATGTGCAGGTTTGTTATATACGTATACATGTGCCATGTTGGTGTGCTGCACCCATTAACTCGTCATTTACATTAGGTATATCTCCTAATACTATCTCTCCCCGCTCCCCCCTTCCCACAATAGGTCCCGGTGTGTGATGTTCCCCTTTCTGTGTCCGAGTGATCTCATTGTTCAATTCCCACCATGAGTGAGAAATGCGATATGTTTTTGTTTTGCTGTTCTTGCGATAGTTTTGCTGAGAATGATGGGTTTCCAGCTTGCATCCATGTCCCTTACGTGTAAGGACACATACCTCATAGCCTTTGTTTTATGGCTGCATAGTATGGGTCTCATGGTGTTAAGTATTTTGTGTTCCACATTTTCTTATGGCAGTCCTGTCACTGATGGACATTTGGGTTGATTCCCAAGTCTTTGCTATTGTGACTAGTGCCCCAATAAACATGTGTGCATGTGTCTTTATAGCAGCAATGATTATAATCCTTTGGGTATATCCCCAGTAATGGGATGACTGGGTCAAATGGTTGTATCATCTTTAGGATTCAGCCATTCACTAAAGATATATTCACTTATCTGAAACATATTGAGTACATGCTAAGTGCAGAGCACTGGGTTGGGCATAAAGGCATAAAAAGAAAAGAGGAGATAAGTCCTACTATCAGGAAACCTCAAATTCATTTAGGGAGATGAACTATACACACATGCATTCAAAAAAATAATATAGTGCAGTACATCACTTAGTGACAAATAACGTAGTCAAGTTCAAAGGAAGGGATAACTAGAATTGTTCAGAGAAAGTTTTTGTTTTGTTTTGAGACAGGGTCTCTCTCTGTCACCCAGGCTGGAGTGCAGTGGTACAATCATTGCTCACGGCAGGCTTGACTTCCCTGCCTCCAGTGACCCTCCCACCTCACCTCAGCCTCCTGCATAGCTGGGTCTACAGGCGTGCACCACCACAGAAGGCTAATTAATTAAATTAATTAATTAATTAATTGAGACAGTGTTTCACCATGTTGCCCAGATAATCTTGAAGTCCTGGGCTCAAGCAACCCACCCACCTCAGCCTAGCAAAGTGCTGGGATGACAGGCATGAACCACTGCCCCCCATTCAGAAAAAATGTTTAATGGAAAAAGTGGAATTTAGGAGAAAAACTGAATAAATTTCTTCTTAGATTAAGGCAAGTTTTCACAATCTAGGCACTATGGATATTGTGAGTCAGAGAATTCCTTGTCGTGGGGGCCTTTCTCATGCATTCTAGGATACCTAGCAACATCCCTGACCTCTACCCACCATGCCGATAGCATCTTCCCCTTAAGTTTCAACAACCAAAAAATCTCCAGAAATTGTCAAATATCTCCTGAGGGGCAAAATCACCCCAGGTGAGGACCATAAGGTTTAGGTTACCGGTGATGCAAGTGAATTATTCAACTGACCCTTAGAGATGGGTGAACAGTGCTCAGGGGAGAAGTTAGGGCTTTAAAGATTCAGAGCGGTGAGTTGGCAACACAAGGATGCAAATAAATAATTCCAAGGACTGGGCAAGAGGAGCATCTAAAGAAGAGGTGGGCCTGGGACTGGATATAACATAATTGTCGTTATGACATTTATTTTTTGCATGAATACTAATGTTTTATAAGTGCTTAAAAGTTCCCATCTTTATTCTAAATTGGTGACATTTTAAAATAGAGTTTTCTTTGAAAACACTACAAATAAAGGGGAGGGGTGGAGATTATCTCAGAAGACATCAAAATAATATCTCAGGGCCAGGTGCAGTGGCTCACCCCTGTAATCCTAGCACTTTGGGAGGCCGAGGTGGGCGGATCACTTGAGGTCAGGAGTTCCAACGTGGCCTGGCCAACATGGTGAAACCCTATCTCTACTAAATTACAAAATTAGCTGGGTTTGGTGGCTCTTGCCTGTAATCGCAGCTACTCGGGAGGCTGCAACAGGAGAACTGCTTGAAACTGGGAGGTGGAGGTTGCAGTGAGCCAAGATAGCGCCATTGCACTCCAGCCTGAGGGACAGAGAGAGACTCCCTCATAATAATAATAATAATAATAATATCTCAGAAGACACATAAATTTGTACTATAAGAAAAAAATGGATTATGAGAATGCTACCAACAAAAATTTACAAGGGGAGCAGAGAGTTTCCTCCTTACTATGTATAATTTTGCTTGAGAACTTGAAATCTAAACTGAGTGCCTGAAATATTATTATAAAGCACATTTCAAAATAGCAGTCGTCATAAGAAATGTCATTCACAGCTATCATCCAATACCTTTCCAGAGTGGTGTTTTTCCCCCGCATTAGGGCTGCGCATGAGCAAAATCCCAACCAACAATAGCCATTTGGTTTTCCCAAAATGCCTAATGAAACAAGCCAGCTCGGGAGAAGTAATTGTTATCTATGGCCAGTCTGTGTCTTTGCTAGTGACCCTGGAAAGGGGACCAAGAAAGAGGGCAGCTAGCCAAGGGGAGCCTGATCCCATAGCAGGCCTGTGTGTAGTCTGTGAAGGGAAGTCATCAGCAGGCTCACTGTCTCCCAGATATATTTTGTAATAATTCTAGCAGGAAGTGAGAAGGCCCAATGAGTCATGCAGAAATACATCCTTAAAAAGAAAAAATCCAGTTGACCTTTCCAACTTGTCCAGATGTACACCGTTTTTAGATTTTGCTTGTTTTTAACTCACCATACAAACAGGTACTGTGAGGAAACCCGGTTAGGTGTTGGTCCCAGGATATTCTTTTGCCTAGAGGGTGGTGCCCAGAAGCATAAAGGGGCACAGAGGAGAACAACGGATTCAGAGAGGAAACTGGGCTCTATCTGAAACTTTTACCAGCCTTGCGGAATTAGTTTCAATTCTTTTTATTTTGCTCTTTGCCTGGCCTCCAGCGTGTCAGGAGCAGCGGTGCAGAAACAATGCTGATTCAGAAAGTCTGGTTACCAGACATTCTGTTGGAAACAGAAATCCGAAAGGGATTCTGACCTGTGTTGAGGGGGCAAGCTGGACATGGCTAGGGCCTGCTATCCTTGCATGCAGAGGAAAGAATCAGAATCCCTTGAGTCAAAAAAAATCACAGTGCAAAGCAGACTTAAAAAAGAAAAAAATAAAATAAAAGTGCTCACTTTCCTTGGATTTTCAGTTTTGGGTTAGGCTCCAATGGGAAATGCCACAGTGGGGAAAATATTCTCAGACAATTTCTCCCCCCAACAACCCCGCCCCAGATAAAACCTTTTCTATGCAGTGATTCTTTCAAGCCACAGAGAAATGTTTAGGGTAAATTTTATTTTATCCAAACCCTTTATCCATTTTTCACCATTTATTCCTTTTCTTCCCCAACCATTACCATTTGTTTCCTTTAAACAAAGAAGAAACTGCTCACATGATGGCACACACTTGAATACCTCCAAGACCTATTCTTAGACTGATATATAAGGAATTTACTCACCACTCCCTTCAGTATTAATGGGCATTAACCTTTGGAATACAGTCTTTTATGTATGTCAGAGTATTTTTAAGAATGGGAAAACCCAGGATACAGATAAACAACAATGGTTCCAAAGGAGAGTTATTTTTAGACCTGACATCCCCAAGTGTATAAAGCTACAGACACCAAAATGGTTCTCACTCATGTGCCCCTCCTGTCACTTTTACAAATCACTCTCCACCCACCCACTTGGTCTGGTATGTTCGTGCATGTGCACAAACATAAACACACATGCGCACATACACCTCAGACCTCTGCATAAAATCCCACTGTCACAATCTCTAGTTTTGATCAAAACCCAAATCATGCTGAAGAGTAGAATTGTAACAGTTTCCCCCAGATAAAAGACCATTCTTGATAAGCCTTTCTCCTAAAACTTTTGTAAAAATATCTGGGATGGTTGCAAGTTTTTCTATACACATTTAAATGTTGGATGTTTCTCCAAACCAGTCTTGATCTCTTGAGGGCGTCATGAGAAAATGCTAGCGATGTTATCCTTCCTGCTGTTACAACCAACAACCAGCCTCTGAAAAAATGGACAGAGACTCCATTGAAAAGAATGGAAAAAGCTCACTTATGTGATATTGCATATAAAATCTGCAACGGAAAAGAAAGTAATAACACCTGAAAGTTTAATTCATTTATGCTGATCTAGAGCACTCTGTTGAGGTTCCACTTGGGACATGCAAAATTACATGTTTATTCCCCAAATGTGAGTCTGTCTAAAATATGGAGTACACTTTAGTGGATCTCTTTCTTTCCACTTATGTAGGGTATATTTCGTACTCTAAAGAACTAATAGTGTCTGAGGATAATGTGAACTGTTAGCCATATATATATATAGCAGCTGAATAGTTCTAACACCCAGAAGGAATCAATTTCTAATTTCTCTGGATGGTTTTACCAAAATTGTTCTAGGCATGTTTATGTTCCAGGAGCAGAAATATCATTGTGTTAACAACTTTAAAGATCTTAGTCAATTGAGTCACTATCTGGGATTTCTTTCCAAATAATCCAGTGGAGGAAAAGGGAAAGTGAAGAATAATGCAAATAAAGCAGTTGCAATTGAATAAAGGATACATGAGGCTTCTGTACTCTTCTTGTTACTTTTGTGTATGTTTGAAATTTTCCATGATAATAAACTTTTAAAATTTCCACATAGCCGTTCATTTATTTCCAATATTAACTCTTTGAGTGACTTTCAAAAAAGCACATTTTTCCAGTTTGATTTACATAATCAAAGCATACATATAGGTAGAAATCTAGTTTGGGGGCTTTATGGAGCAGTGTAAGCAATAAGACACCCAGAGACCCAAATCCCGGCTTCGCCACTTCCCAACAGAGATCCCAGGCAAAATTACTTACACTCCCTTAACATGGTGATTTTACAGGTAATTTGATGATGATGATAATAATATCTACTTTATCATAAAGTTGTTGTGAAGGGTAAAGAAGTTAATAGAACTAAAAGGGTCTTGATGCAATTGGTGATTAATAAATATGAGGTGTTTTTTCCATCAAAATCATTATTAGAATGTTAAAAGCCACAATTATTTCAAACTAAAAAAAAAAAAAAAAAAAAAAA
>NW_016804690.1:6345236-6352068 GCF_001698545.2 Rhinopithecus bieti
AAAAAAAAAAAAAAAAAAAAAAAAAAAAAAAAAAAAAAAAAAAAAAAAACAGAGTAAGTGCTTATTTAGGTATGAATTTGACCTACATGTATTAAGCACCATTTGTGTGCTTTGAACTGTGCCAGGCTCAACACAGAATAATATATAATCATTGTTTTAGAGAATCCTATAGCCTTGTGGTGGACAGATACACAAATTTATACACCAGTGAAGAAGAGCCAAAACAGGGGTGTGGATGTGGAACTCCTGGAGTCCTAGAGAGGACATTGTGAGCCCAGCCCAGAAGGGGTCACTGAGTGGTTAATCAGGCACTCAATTAGGGCATCCTACTGACCACTAAGCCCTGTTCCACAGTCTCCCAGGGAATCCATCCAAGCTCCTGGCCAATCCTTTGCCTCCCCTGGCCATATCCTAGGTAACCAACAGACAACCACGGAAACGGAGCATACACAGTGGAAGGAAACCAGAACAAATAACCTCTGGCATTTCCACTCATTTCAAGACAGTACATCTGAATTGTTAATAAACAGAGAACAGAACTGTTGGAAGGAGCATAGCAGAGTGGAGGGTCTAGCTAGAGGGGCTAGGGTGGGGATTTGGGACAGAGGGGGATATAACGGGAACACTTGAAAGGTTGTTTATTGCCAGTACATGGGGTCAGTTGCACAGCCCCTTGGCCATCAGAAGGCTGTCTCTTGCAGGCTTTGCCTTTAGGCAAAGAAGATGTGAAAACTGAAAAAGAGAAATAGCTGGCAGGGAGGAGAGTGTGCAGAAAAAGGCAATGCTCCAAATAACTTGCCCCTCCTATTTTCTATTGGCACTATAAATACCATTCTAAAATGTTACCGTAACTTAAGGAGTCTCTTTTAGGAAGCATTTGGTAGTGAGTCATCCCACAACTATGTATAAAGCTGAACACCCTGCTGTGACTCTGTGAAACTCCTCAACTGGCTTTTACTGGGTCTGTTTTGGAATCCCATCTCTGTGGCAAGGAAGGACATGTGCAATTTGCAGACAAGGTCACCTTTGCTGCCATGATCTCGCACACTGCACTTAACTCCTGTCTTGCCCAGGGGACTTCCAGGAGAGGAAGGGGAGCGTCAGAAACCTGGACGACACAGATACACTTTCAGGAGACGAAGGCAGGGGCTAAATTTAATGAATAAAATGTTTTTGGAACATGACATTTTTCAGATGACAGACTACAGACAAAAGAGAAATAGACCCAGGGTTCAAGGCAATGGACTTGAGACAATTGAGTCTTATTCCCAAACATCCTAGATGCACTTTTGCCCGGTGTCTTTGCTGCTGCAGCCGCCAAGCCGCCATCTTGGCCGCCTGCCTAAGTAAGCTCCACGCACTTCCCTTTCAGGCCTCATCCCCTCCACCCCGTGGCTCTTCAGAAAGTCAGCAAGAACAATCAAGGGCCCGCACTGTGCTGACACGATGCTAGCAAAATTGTCACATTAGCTTACACAGAGAGGGCCTTTCAGTTTATATGGAATCCTTACCAAACCCCTTGACATACGCAGTGCTTATTAGCTTTGGGTTACTGATGTGGTTTAATGACTCTATCTTTTGAATAAAGTTTATTTGTCAGTATAATAATGTATGTTTACTATGTGAAGATAATAAAGCAAAAATAATAACCCAAAGAGATAAAAACTAGTCTCGCATCACACAGAGATAGGAATGATGAGCCTTTTGGTCCATTTCTCTGCTGTATTGCATAGCAGCAGGTCAGCGCATAGGCTCTGGAGCTCATTGCCTGCTTTTGTATTCTTAGCTCCTCGTTTTAAGACCTGTATGACTTTGGCCCATCTACCTCTCTGGTTATCTCACAGTACTCACCTGAAAAATGGGAACTGTAATAAACTCTATCTCATAGGATTGTTGTAAAGACTATGCATATTAATAAATGCAAAGCACTTAATAACAGTGCCTGATAAAGTAAGCAGTATAGAATTGTTTGCTCTTCTCAAGGTTCAGCTGTTCTCTGCATGCACTTTTCTATTCTGCTTGCCACTTCAAATCGAACCAGATATATTTTTGTATATCAGCAATTCTTCATAAACATAATTTTGTAATATTTCTGCTTTCTAATGATAAACTATTAAATATTCGTGCAGTAAACTTAGAAAGTATTGAAAAGCACAAAAAAGAAAATGACAGTGTCACCAAATCTTACTGCCCTTAGGTAACAACTGTTAAAAATTTTCTATGTGTCTCATTATTTTTGTATATAGAGATATTGGCAAAATTTAACCAACAATTGTGAGCATTTTACATTTTACTAAATATTCTGCTTTAGCACTTTAATAGCTCGATTGAGGCATATAGTTTACATACTATAACATTCACTCAACCATAAGTCTATAGTTTGACAAATTTTAACATATTTATTCTGCTGTGCAACCATCACCAAAACACAGCTTGAAAACCCTTCCATCTCTCTAATGCAATGTGATTTTAACCACTATGTAATATTACCCTATAGGGTTATACTGTGTTATATATATTACATAAGTAATTCATCTAATTAAATCCATATTGTTGGGCCTCTGGATTATTTTAATTTTCTGTAACTATAATACTGTAATTTATGCCTGGAGTTATTGTGATTATTTTATTAAGATAATTTCTCACAAACAGCATTACTGGATGTGTGTAACTATGTATAATCATCTTTTTCTAATTTTAATTTTTGTGAATACATAATAGGTGTATATATTTATGGGGTACATGAGATGTTTTAATACAGGCATTAAATAAGCACATTATGGAGATTATGCATTTACCCTTTGAGTTATGAACAATCCAATCCACTCTTTAGGTTATTTCAAAATATACAATTAAGTTGTAGTTACCATCTTGTACTATCAAACAGTAGGTCTTATTCATTCTTTCTAACTACTTTTTTTGTAGCCATTAACCATCCCCACCTGCCCCTCATCCTCCCACTATCCTTCTCAGTCTTTGGTAACCATCCTTCTACTCTATGTCCATGAGTTGAGTTGTTTTGACTTTTAGATCCCACATATAAGTGAAAACATGCAATGTTTGTCTTTCTGTGCCTTGCTTATTTCATTTAACATAACAATCTCCAGTTCCATCCATGTTGTTGCAGATGACTAAATCTCATTCTTTTTACGAGTGAATAGTACTCCATTGTGTATATGTACCACCACATTTTGTTTATCAATTCATCTGTTGATAGACACTTAGTTTCCTTCCAAATCTTAGCTATTGTAAACAGTGCTGCAATAAACATAGGAGTGCAGATATCTCTTTGATATACTGATTTCCTTTCTTTTGGGTATATACCCAGCAGTGTGATTGCTAGATCATATGTTAGTTCAATTTTTAACTTTTTGAGGAACCTCCAAACTGTTTTCTATAGTGATTGTACTAATTTACATTCTAACCAACATTGTACAAGGGTTCTCTTTTCTCCACATCCTCGCCAGTATTTGCTACTGTCTGTCTTTTGGATATAAGCCATTTTAACTGGGATGGTGTATCTCATTGTAGTTTTGATTTGCATTTCTCTGATGAACAATGATGTTGAGCACCTTTTCACATGCTTGTTTGCCATTTGTATGTATTCTTTTGAGAAATGTCTATTCAAATATTTTGCCTATTTTTTGATGGGATTATTAGGTTTTTTTTTTTCTATAGAGTTGTTTGAGCTCCTTACATATTCTGGTTATTAATCCCTTGTCAGATGGGTTTACAACAATCTTGATAGTCAAAATTGGTTCTAAAAGGGTTAAGCACGTTTATGAATTAACTTCATTGCAGAAAGATGTTCATTTCACACATCTTCACCAGTACTGAGTGTTAACAATTATTTCTATTTCTTAATAGAGGAAACAGAAAGTTTAGTTCTGTGCTATCTAGTACTGTAGCCACTAGCCACATAAAGTGTGGCTTATTCAAATTGAGATGTGTGGTAAGTGTAAGATACACACTAGATCCTGAAGACTTTTGATGAAAACATAATAATATAAAATGTATTACACATTGGAATGATAATATTTTGGCTGTACTGTGTTAAAATATATTGTTAAAATAATTTCACTTGTGGGCCAGGCACGGTGGCTCACACCTGCAATCCCAGCACTTTGGGAGGCTGAGGCAGGCAGATCATGAGGTCAAGAGATCAAGACCATCCTGGTTAACACAGTGAAACTCCATCTCTACTAAAAATACAAAAAATTAGCCGGGTGTGGTGGCAGGTGCCTGTAGTCCCAGCTACTCGGGAGGCCGATAGGAGAATGGCGTCAACACAGGAGGTGGAGCTTGCAGTGAGCCGAGATCGCATCACCTGGGCAACAGAGCAAGACTCTGTCTCAAATAAATAAATAAATAAATAAATAAATAAATAAATAAATTCACTTGTTTCTTTTTACATTTTTAATATAAATTGGTCTCAGTTCATTTTCCATTGCTATACTTGAATACCACAGACTGAGTAATTTATAGTGCAAAGAAATTTTATTTCTTACAGATCTGGAGGCTGAGAAGTCTAAGATCAAGGTGCTAGCACCTGGGTGGGGCTTTCTTGCTGCATTGTAACATGGCAGAGGGCATCACATGGTGTGAGGGCAAGAGCATGCCAGCTCAGGTTTCACTTCTTCTTCTTATAAAGCTAGCAGTCCCATCATGGGACACCACTTTGATGACTCTATCTAATCCGAATTAGCTCCCAAAAGGCCCACCTCCAAACGCCATCCATAAGTAAATTTGGAAATTAAGTTTCCAACACATGAAATCTGGAGGACACGTTCAAACCATAGCAGGATTCTAGAATATTTAAACTATATATGCAGTTTTCATTCTACTCCTAGTGGAGAGTACTTTCTCTAAGATTAAATGATGTATCTCCAGTATTTATGTATCTGGTGAACAGCAAAACGAAAACCGGGCTAATAATGTCTTACAGCTTTGAGTCCAGAATTTTCCTACTTTATCACTGGAAGAAAGTTATAGCACTTTCTTTGTATAAAAGCTACTATTTATTGAAATGCTTTTCTGCCACGTGCCAGAAACTGTCTTAGCTATTTTATAGACACAATCTGTAATTCTTAAAGATATGTTCTCCTGGCCGGGAGTGGCTCACGCCTGTAATCCAGCACTTTGGGAGGCCAAGGTGGGCGAATCACGAGGTCAGGAGATGGATACCTTCCTGGCTAACATGGTAAAACCCTGTCTCTACTAAAAAAACAAAAAATTAGCCAAGCGTGGTGGCACACACCTGTAGTCCCAGCTACTCGGGAGGCTGAGGCAGGAGAATTGTTTGAACCCAGGAGGCAGAGGTTGCAGTGAGCTGAGATCATGCCACTGCACTCCAGCCTGGATAACAGAGCAAGACTCCGTCTCAAAAAAAAAAAAAAAAAAAAAGATATGTTCTCTTTTCCTTATTTTACAGCTGAAGGAAAAAGAAGTTCAATGTTGCCTTTCTACATAAAGAAACTATCTCACAGCCCTCAAATCGCTGATTTCTATGATTGTGTTACTCACGGACCATGATCTCAAGGGAGAAAAAATTACATTATGAAGACAGGAAATACAGATAAAACACAAGAAAACATACAAATATGTAAAATGAAGCAAAACTCTATTAATAAGAACACACTAATTTAGAAATTGTGATTTTCATATGGAGACTGAGCTTGGCACGGTTTTCATTTTCATTAATGTTAATTTTTCCTTTTATTTGTATTACCCATGCCTTGCCTATCTCCAGAAAAAAATGAGTTGCAACAAGAAGAGAGGTAACAGAATGGGGTTTAAGTAACAGACAGCAAAGGAGGAAGAAGGAGAAAATTCTACCTGGCAACCTAGGCTGGGCTTAGGAAATTCGCCTGTGGTAAGCTATAATTTAGCTCTGAGTTCACTGGCAGCCAAGATAAAATATAATCTATGCATTGTATTCTTTTTTTTTTTTTTTTTTTTAGACGGAGTCTCGCTCTGTCCCCCAGACTGGAGTGCAGTGGCGCAATCTCGGCTCACAGCAAACTCCGCCTCCCGGGTTACGCCATTCTCCTGCCTCAGCCTGCCAAGTAGTTGGGACTACAGGCGCCTGCCACCACTCCCGGCTAATTTTTTTGTATTTTTAGTAGAGACGGGGTTTCTCCGTGTTAACCAGGATGGTCTCGATCTCCCGACCTCGTGATCTGCGTGCCTTGGCCTCCCAAAGTGCTGGGATTACAGGCGTGAGCCACCGAGCCCAGTTTGCATTGTATTCTTATAATCTCATTTAAGAAAGTTTCCTGCGACATCAGGAAAGATTTGTATTTTATTAACAGTTGACTCTTATAGTAATACAGAAATTATTATGTGGTATTTTATGTGTGGGGCCATAAGGAACATAATAGAGATTATATTTTAAATTTTTACCCAAAACAGATGTTTCTTTGGCAACCATTTCTCATCTTCTCTCAGTGCTGTCCAAGTGCATAATGATTTGCTTTTAAAATTGAATAGGCCGGGCACGGTGGCTCAAGCCTGTAATCCCAGCACTTTGGGAGGCCGAGACGGGCGGATCACGAGGTCAGGAGATCGAGACCATCCTGGCTAACACGGTGAAACCCCGTCTCTACTAAAAAAAAAAAAAAAAAAAAAAAAAACTAGCCGGGCGAGGTGGCGGGCGCCTGTAGTCCCAGCTACTCCGGAGGCTGAGGCAGGAGAATGGCATAAACCCGGGAGGCGGAGCTTGCAGTGAGCTGAGATCTGGCCACTGCACTCCAGCCCCGGCGACAGAGTGAGACTCTGCCTCAAAAAAAAATAAAATAAAATAAAATAAAATAAAATAAAATAAAATAAAATT
>NW_016804690.1:6352296-6530515 GCF_001698545.2 Rhinopithecus bieti
GAGACTCTGCCTCAAAAAAAAATAAAATAAAATAAAATAAAATAAAATAAAATAAAATAAAATTGAATAATATTTGTAAAACCAAATTTAAATCACCCCCACATACAATAGATCATCCTTAATTTAGTAATCTATTATTGCTTTATCATAAGTCTATGTGGGTTTTTGGTTTTATATTTTAAATTTCTGTGGATAGTCTACGTGGTTTAATGTAGTATTTTATTTTGCTACTATATATAATTATGATGTATGCTGTTTCTTGTTTGTTTGTTTGTTGAGACGGAGTCTTGCTCTGTCACCCAAGCAGGAGTGCAGTGGCACGAACTTGGCTCACTGCAAGCTCTGCCTCCCTGGTTCACACCATTCTCCTGCCTCAGCCTGCCAAGTAGCTGGGACTACCAGGTGCCCGCCACCACACCAGGCTAGTTTTTTGTATTTTTAGTGGAGACGGGGTTTCACTGTGTTAGCCAGGATGGTCTAGATCTCCTGACCTTGTGATCTGCCCTCCTTGGCCTCCCAAAGTGCTGGGATTACAGGTGTGAGCCACCGCGCCTGGCTTGTTTGTTTGTTTGTTTTGAGATGGAGTCTTGCTCTGTTCCCCAGGCTGAAGTGCAGTGGCACGATCTGAGCTCACTGCAACCGCCCAGGTTCAAGTGGTTCTCCTGCCTCAGTCTCCCAAATAGCTGGGAATACAGGTATACAGGAATACACCATACCCAGCTAATTTTTGTATTTTTAGTAGAGATGGAATTTTGCCATGCTGGCCACGCTGGTCTCGAACTCCCGACCTCAAGTGATCCACCCGCCTCGGCCTCCCAAAGTGCTGGGGTTACAGGCATAAGCCATCGTGCCTGGCCCAACAATGTGTACTGTTTCTTGATAGAGAGAATGTATAAATTCATTCTGCTTAAGGAGAGAACATGAATTTTTAAAATAGTGCCAAGACAGCATGTTGACAGTGGTATCAGAAAGAATTTTTTTTTAACAAAGCTTGAAAAGATTGCACTGAACTTATTAAACATACGTGATAATAATTTAAAACTCTTCAAAAGCTGTTTACATACCAAAAGCTGACCATTAAAAATAGTTCTTCTGTGTCTTATCTACATCATTTGTGTGATTTCCCAAAGCCTCTATTATATAACACTTTGTTCTAGAGTCACTGCATACTGAATACTTGAAAATATTAACATTGCATTCTTAAATCATAGCTTGCATTTAGACTTTCTATCAATTCAAATGGTTCAATGAATACATCCTATAATTATACTTGCCTAGATAATCAGGGGATAAAAATAGGTCAGTGATCAGAGAATCAGGCCCTTAGAACTGTGGAAATTTCCACAACCATCCATGGAATAGACTTCTCTTTTGAACTCCTGGTTGATTTTTTCCAAAGATCATAAAAACCTTGAAATAGCATTTTGTTTGTGTGAGAGACTTAGGTAAGAGTTAATGGTATTTGTAATTAGAAAATGATGTCACAGCACCTTCTCCAGAAGGGATTTTGGTTCACTACATAATTTGTGCATGTAGTATATCTGATGGTTAGTCGATTGTCGTGGAGGTGGGGGCAGACAGATTTTTTCCATGCACCTCTGTTGCACTTTATAGTGTAAGGGCTGCTTTCAGGCTGTGATGTCACTGGAGGTGACTTGAGGTTTTAAACTATATTTGTCTGAAATGGTCCCTGAGTTTTGCAAGTTCAACCTCAGATGGTCCATGTTCAAGTATTATACCACTACGATCAACCTCATTTAGCCACACTGCACAGCATCCAATACACCATATGTCCCACCTAGACTTGTGGAGGTTTTAGGCAGAAGACATAGTAAGAGAGTACAAGACAAGACAAGCTGAGGAAGAAACTTCTGTTTGAAGGCTTCATGTACAACTTCAATTGGTTCCCTTTATTGGTAAAGTTTTCCTTTTGTTGGTTTTCTTTCTGGTCTCTTGGGGACTTGACCAATAACTCATGGAATGTGTCAGCTCTGATTGCCTGTGTGGATTGGCACAAGTCATGCCTCAAAATTGGAATGTTGTCACATATAACATAGTCCTGCAGGGGGATAAATGTGGCCTGGAAAATGTTTTATCCAAACATTCCTTAAAAGCAATTGTGTTCTGCCATAGTAAGAGGCAGACAACCTTTAAGAACCAGCTGAGTGAACTCCCAGGATGCCAAAGTTTCAACAGGTGTCAGGACACTGCTCTCTTCCCCTTCCCTTAAAAATGGAGATGACTTCCTTACTCCAAGGACATCAGACAATGGCCAATTGCCCTCTGGGGTACTGTGGCACAGTTGTAGTCAGGGCAGCTTTCCAAAAGAAGTGGGTAATTGGTGAGTTGTGAGGACAGATGAGGGATCTATGAACCTGGGCTGGCTTTGGTGAGTGCTTCCTAATTGATGAGTAACTTACGCAAGTGTTGCCTGATGGCCAGGTAATAGCTGTCAAGCAAGCTCCATTGGAATGGGTTTGAGGAAAGCATAGAAGCTATCTGTAGGGGGAGATTTGTTTTTACGAAGCATGCCATGAGGTAAGCATATAATATGATTAGGGAGAAGAAGAGTGGACACAAATATCTGTGGAGCACCTATTGCGTGCTAGGCACTATGAGTTGACATTTTCACATATTTTATTGCAGGACTCCATATTACTTACATTCTCATTGCAATGTCTGTTTTCTTTAGAAATAAATTGTGGCAACCTGGTCCCTGGCCACCAATTAAGTAGTAGACTGGGCTAGGCAGACGAATCAGTTCTTTGCTTATTCATTCTCCTTTCCTCTGCACCAGGCGGACAGGTGCTGGGGAGGAAAACAGATGCTTGAACCAAACACTACAACATAGTAGGGAAAACATTCATTTCAAATGTAGTAAGCTCAGATAATGTTCCTCTTACCTCAGAAATATTCCTCATTAAAGGTGCATATGCAGTTACCAAAACAGTTGTTGAATATAGAAAAATAACAATTATTATTTTGGCTACCTAAAACTAATCAACTCGTTAATTTAATTTTTGGAAAAAAAATGTGGAATTGAATTGCTCTTTTTATCTGGAGAGACTGAGTTGGCTGGGGACTACTAGCAAAGCCAAAACTATCAGCTGGGGAAGGATAACCAAAAGCTGCCACCAGGGATGGGCTCTCTACAAGAGAAACATTCAAAAAAGTTCCCATAGAAAACTTCAGGCCCACAGGAAATGTCTAGTTGAGATGATGGATCACAGACTGCCCCAGTCGCCAGACTTCCATGGCAACCTTTTGCAGGCACCATCATGTGAAGGAACAATTCTCCTTTTTGTCCTAGGATACGTCTTTTTTGGGAAATGACAAACCGTGATCTTCTAAACATTTCATGTTTGATATTTGACATTTTCCCAAGACTTCCAACCCTGACCTTGCCATGCAATAGAATGGGGAGAAGGACGCTTCTTTTTTTAGAGATGGGCAACATTGCCTTTAGAGAGCTGGGCAGATATACAACCATCTCCTAACAGAGCATGGAGCTGATATGATTGAGATTCCTGGAGAAGTGAGTATGAATCTGTTACCAGACCATATCACAGATTCTTATCTTCTGATAGTAGTTCAAATATTTGCAGTTATCATGAAAATATCTTTCATTGAAATGGTCTCATTTTTGTGAAGACTTCCTCGTACACTTATATCCCACTTTGTTAGACAGTAATTGACAAATGCTAGCATTGTACTGCATTAGACTTACCTGGAATATATTTCTTCTTTACTATAAAATTCCCTTTCTATTCTCCCAAATGGCCTGACCCAGTGGGTTTGGGATACACCTGAAAATCTGTAATTTTAGAAGCTGTCCAGGTGACTGTTGTGTGCCCTGGTTTGGGATCAGCAAGGAGAGGAGGAAGTACCCATCCGTACAGAAATGTGTGAGCTTTGCTCTGAAAGTCTACAACTCTAGACATTTTCAAAGTGTCTTACAAAGAAGACCGGGTTACAGAGATTGATCTAATTGACTCAAATTTTTCCCTATTACTGGCAGAAACATCTGGCCTTTAGCAGGTTGGTAAAACCCATTTTTCATTCAATTTATTATTCCTTGAGTTTCCTCAGAAATAACTATTAATAGTCACTCTCTTCTGCATTTCGGAGTTAAATTGTTATAGGTTGAATTGTGTCCTCTCTAGAAAGGATAGATTGGAGTCCTAACCCCTAGTACCTCAGAATATGACCTTATTTGGAAATAGGGTCTTTATAGAAGAGATTCAATGAAAATGCAGTTATTAGGGTGGCCCCTAATCCAATATGACTGATGTCTTTATAAAAGGGAAATTTGGGCACAACAACAGACACATATTGAGGGAAGACAGTGTGAAGAAATGCAGGGAAAAGATGGCCATCTACAAACCAAGAAAAGAGGTCCTGAAACAGATCTTCCCTCACAGCCCTCAGATGACACCAACTATGTCAACACCTTAATTTTAGACTTCCAGCCTCCAGAACTGACACAATAAAACCTTGTTATTTAAACCACCTAGTTTGTGGTACTTTGTTACAGCAGTCCCAGCAAACTAATACCTAAACATTAGTGGCCCAGCCTCCATATTTCTTCCTAATAAACTTAACTTTTCTCCTGTGTAATCGTTTTTTCTTTACGTAGGCAGTCTTCCTGGGAGAGTAGCTACTCCCTGTTGCTCTTCTTACCACAGAAGCCAAAGGACTCAGATTCTTTCCCTAAAATCCCATGTTCTAGCAAAGGAACTGGCCCATGACCTAAGTTCAGCCAATTGATTTCCTTCTTTTGGAACTTTCCATCTTGACTGAGGGAAGTACTGAGTAAGGAAGTATTAGGAGACCATGCCCATAGCCTCCACAGAGCGGTGGTGTCTCTCTCAGCAGTGACTCCCCTGAGGCTATGGTCTGAATACTTGTCCCTACAAAATTCTTATGTTGAGATACTAAACCCCAAGGTAATGGTGGTAGGAGGTGGGGCCTTTGGGAAGTAATTAGTTCTTGGAGGCAGAGCCTTTAGGGATGGCATTAATGCCCTTATAATAGTGGCCTATGACACGCTCCATGGCCCTTCTACCATGTGAAGATGCAGTGAAAAGATGACCATCCATGAACCGGAAAGCAGGGTCTTATCAGATACTGAACCTGCTGGTTCCTTAATCTTAGACTTCATAGTCTTCAGAACTGTGAGAAATAAGTTTATATTGTTTATAAGCCACCCAGTCTATATGATAGCAGCCTGAATGTACCAAGACATCCCTCTATTCCTACAACAGTCAATTGGATTTCCTCTTTTCTGCCTCTAGTCCCTCCAGGGCTTCCTTGATCTCTGCTAATCCCCAAGTCTGTTTTCCCTGTGTCCTATTCATTCTGTGAACTTCATGTGAAATAATCAAGTCGGTTTTTTATTTTTTCAGTTTTGGCCCACCAAAGAAAACCCCCAAAACCCCAGTTCATATGGTTTAGCCAGAGTCATTTTTTTTTGTTACTAGTAACCTCAATATTTCCAATGAACCTCACACATATGTTACAACCTAATAGTATAATTTACATGTGTCTGTCTTCCCAGAATGACTGTATTCTCAATACCTGTAAAGTCATTTGTAATTTTTGTTTCTGATTCTTTGGTTGCCCTGGTGTGTTTTTCTGTGATTGTACCAATGAACAGGAAGCAAGCATCTATTCATTAATTCAACAAATAATTATTGAACATATTCTATATGTCAGATTTTGTTTTAGATTTTAGGTTCTAGGTTTACCAAATAAACAAAACAGGACTTTACAGGTCAACCAATCCAATGCTTTTGTCTTATTGACAAAGAAAGCACTGAGAAAGTTAGGTGATTTTAATGAGTTCCACAGTATGTTAGTAGCAGAGTTGGAGCTATAGTCCCATCCATGCCCTTTTTCAATTTAGCAAACATTTGTCAAATTGCCATAAGCTCAATTGTGTACTAGAGGCTGGAAATAGGATAAATAAGGAGTTGTATTAGTTTGTTCTCACACTGCTATGAAGAAATACCTGAGACTTGGTAATTTATAAAGGAAAAAAAGTTTAATTGGCACAGTTTCATATCGCTGGGGAGGCCTCAGAAAACGTACAATCATAGTGGAAGGCACCTCTTCACAGGGCAGCAGGAGAGAAAATGAGTGCCAGTAGGGGAAATGCCAGACGCTTATAAACAACTGGATCTCGTGAGAACTCTCACTCTCATGAGAACAACATGGGGAATATCGCCCACATGATTTAGTTACCTCACATGGTGTCCTTCCAACAACACATGGGGATTATGGGATTATAATTCAAGATGAGATTTGGATGGGAACACAGAGCCAAATCGTATCAGGAATGGTCTCAAATAAGAAGCATAGGACTGGGAACACTCAGTGATTTTAGGGAGGCCCCTGGGAGTGGGGTCCGACAATTTCAGAAATCCAGCACAACAGGGCAGATACTGAGAACAAGGAGAGACTTTTTCCCGCCACATCACTTCTGCAAATAGCACTTTGGCTTTTAAAGACTCCTATTGAAAGACAACGGCACAATGAGAGTCCTTGACTGAATCTTTTGCTTGAAGTTAAGCCCAGTTGACCAATTTGTTCTGTTTTTATCTCTACATTTGTTTATTGCTGTGATGGTATACACAGGACATCAAACTTGACTAAATGTGTGGCACACATAATGTCAGTGCTCAGGGTCCCCAACTCCCTTTCTGGCTCAACTCCATTTGTCCCTCCGGCCTTTCCACTTCTATCTTGCCTTGAGTTATTCAATGGTGGTCTCACTATTCCGGGTCCCAGATGGAGATTAAATCAAAATCTATTCTAGCATGTTTCGGTTGAAATTGTTTCCTGTGCTGCCCCATTGAGGATATTCATATTTAAAACTGTATATATGAATGTATGTATATTCTTGTGGAAAAATCCTACAAGAATAATTCCTCATGGAAAACTCTCAGAGCTTGTAACAAAGGGGTAATATTCAGGGGGTTGCTGGACTTCCTTGGAACTCCTTGGTGCCTCTCCCACCAGTTTCTTCTGAAATTTCAACTTTCAGAAATTTGAGTGGAGCCAGTGATTTCTTGGAAGGCCAGGTTATGGACAAGGGGAAGATGTGCACACACGGTGATGTGAAATTTGATACTTTACTAAATGAACAACTGCCACTTGATTTAACATTCTCCCAGTTTTCTGTAGAGTTTAATTTGGTTCAAATGAAGAAATTAGTGTTACACCCATGCTTGAGGACAAGCCAAACTGCATGACTTCACATCGCTTTTAGAGCAGTATTGAATTACATAACTTCTTAGCTTGTTTGCTCCCAGCAGCCTGAGATTCAGGATTTTCAGAATTGAGATTTGGGCCTGAGGAGAGGGTTTCCAACTCCAGGGCTGGCCAGACCTTGGTGATGTCACCTGAGGAACACATCTGTGTTCTTTCAGTTGGGTTGGCATCTATAGGAGAGAAAATCCCATGTTGGAGGGAAAGCCTAAGAGATTATATTGGGCCTCTTTCCTTACCACTAATTTTTTGTGTTTCTGTTTAATTATGTCTGTTCTCTTAGGCTGAATGATTTTCCTAGTTCTGATCACACAGCACAAAGTCTCTCTCAGTACATTCTGTTCCTTTTACAAGGTCTCTGCCCAATTACAGGAACACACTCATCTCTTCTCCAAACAACCATTACTTGCTGAAATAAAGAAACTAACTACAAAGTATTTCAGGGAAATAAAGACTCAATCAGAGAAAAACCTAAAGCAACACTTTCATTTAGAAAAGCCAATTAAAAAGCATGACATTTGCAATGTTAAGTAAAATTATTTGTATATATTGATATAATTACCTAATATTTATATTATTTCTCTAATCTCATCAGATCTAGTTATTATGCTCCAAAAGAGGCATAAAAATAACATTTCCTCTACTATCTCTGACCTGACCTGGCATGTTAGTAAAATCAGGGTCCTAGTTTTCTTTGTTCAGCACAGAGGATGTGGTTGCAGAGACAAAGGAAGGACTAGAGAATAGAGTGATGATTTAGTAGATTAGCAAAAAGAGATGCAATCTAGTTTTTGCTAGAATTACAAGGTAATAGTCTTTGATAGAACAAAGGCATGTATTAGCTAAAGTTCAGAGACAGGTTTGCCATGATGTGCTTGAATTCCTAGTCTTTTGCTTTTATGGGCCCTTTCTAAGACTTTGAATCTAATTTTGTATTTGAAATTTTGCTTCATATTTTTTAAAGCAATCCCTCTCCCACACACATTATATGTGTTTCAGGGAGTTTACAAAGCATAGGTCTATCCATAGTCTAAGGCTTAAGTCTAAGCAAAAGGAGCACAGCTCAGCTTATTCCCAGATAGAAAAGTAATGTCATCTCAAGACTAGTGACTACAAGGAACAGTGAGTTTTGGCTTTTCTTTTATTCTCCCCTAAAAATGGTAGAAAATGTTGTCACAGGTACATTAATGAAGATTTCTAAGGGCTGAAATCATTTCATACAACAGCCCATCTTGCTTAGGAGTAGGTTGTGCTGTTCCACTTAGTGGTGCTTTGCTTGTACATAACCATCAGTTTCATCAAGGACTTTGCCAGTGGGGCTTAGGTAATATTTGTACTTTCATTACCACATTTTTCAGTCAGCACCACCTTTTATGTTGAATTCTATAGAATGTGAATATTCAACAAATTTTGACCTACAAAAACTGCATTTTCATAAGGTATGACCTAATATAGTTCAATCATATGTAAATTACAAAAACAAAGACTGGTAATATTATAGATAATGGGAATCATGTAGTCATTGTTTGTAAACAGAGCTGCTTTCAAATTCTTCGCCAGAGGTGTCTACTAGAAACACAAGAATACAAGACGCAAATGTGAGCCACATATGTAATTTTAAATTTCTGGTAACTGTATCAAATAAGTGAAAAAAAAAAACAGGTAAAACTAATAATATACTTTATTTAATCCCACATATTCAAAACAGTATTATTTAGACATGTAATCAATATAGAAATCAATATAAAAATACAAAAAAATTACATTCTTTTTTGTACTAAGTCTTCAAAATGTGGTGTATATTTTACACATCTGTCATATCTCAATTCACATTAGCTATGTTTCAATTGCTCGATGGCCACATGTGGCTAGTGGCTAATATAACAGACAATGAAGTTCCGGACCCTTCACTAACAAACTGAGTGGTCTTGGACAAGTAATTTAAGCATTCTGAGTCTGCTCACTTCCCTTTAAAATGGAGTCATATTTTTTTAAAAAACTACATCCTAGGATTAAATATGAGATTAAATAAATTAAAAGAGAGCAGTGTCTGGTAGATACTTAGAATACTATAGCTATCAATACTGCATTATCATGTTAGGGAGTGGGTCATCAAACTAGCCACTGTTCTCTTTTACTTTGAATTTTAGTTGGTGGACTTCAGCAAAGCTTAAAATGAACATTTTCCCTGTAAATAACTTCTGTCAGTCCTGTAACCAAAAGGTTAACATATAGAGTTATAGAATATTCTCAGGAATTACTGATGTCCTGATCAATTTATGAGATAAGGGTCTGGAGATTTTACACATTTAGTATCAAGGTGGAGAAATATGAGCCCAGGTTATAGTCTGGAGGTTAAAAGTTCATTACAAGATTGCCAAGAAACCAAAAACAGAACAGGCTTGGAAATATTGTCAGCCTGCCTGCCATTTACTCAGCCAATTACAGAAAAAACACTAAGCAAGGAAGCTTTTCGCGTGTCCATTCACTTAACAACGACAAGGGCACTAAAACACACTGACAAAATGCTATAGATCAAGTATTCTCATCTTCATTTTAAAGCTAAATAGAGGCCCAGAGTTGCTGACAAATTTGCCAAAGTTTGTAAGGCTGTTAGGTGGCTCTTTTCATCTCTCTGATTCTATGATACCCTCTATTCTTACTCATCAATTAAATATAATGTTGCAGTGATAGGTCTGGGACTAGCCAGGCTGCACAGAAGCATGAATGAATGAGTTGGGTGACAAACTTCCTCTCTCTATGAGTTTACTATGAAAGATCAAACACAGATGAGATTGCAGACAAGGGAACCATTTTCTCTTCTCCCTCAATACTCGAATTGATGGTTTGTTTCTAGATGGTGTTTAGACAACATAACAGGCACACACTAGTTCTTTCACTAGACAAAAAGCAAGACAACCAGATTGAGTCACAATTACTATTTTTATTAGTCCTGTTTATTAAGAGATTGGCAACTCATTTGAGGAGTCTGGTCTTGTAGGTAACAGCCAAAAAACTTGGAGGAAATAGGGTGGGATTTTTTGTTTGTGGTGCAGTGGTACCAGTGAAACTGACAGGCGAGTAGCTGATCCCAAACAACCAACCCCAAAGAGCACGTGGCTCTTGTTATATCTGGCTGGCTCAGCAACTATCCAAGTTATGGGGCTACAGGGGATACTGTCTAGACCAGTTCTTTTGGCCCTGGCGTTGGCAGAACATAGAACCAGAAAGCCAAAGCATGGTGCAAACATCTCTCTGCATTTTTTCTGGTCAGCAGTCAAGCTGGATGGAAACTAAATCTCAAACAATTACCAAATACCAATAAATAAAGGAATAAAAAGACTGCACAGGGATTTCTTCCATCCTTGATGAATATGGCCATCTTGTGCTTTAAAGCATGACTTCTGAAGTGACTATCCTTAAGAGAGAAAGCAGAGGGCAATGTGAAAGGTGGTATGACTTTTCCAGCTTGAGATAGTCTTACTGCATCACAGGTGTTTTCTAGACTTGATGATGGTACTGATAGGAAAAAGACATCCATGTATCATTGAAATAATTTATTTACCACTAGAGCACCACAAAAACAGACATACATCGTGTTAAAATACAGCGTAATTGGTCATCAAAATACAAAACAGCTAATCTTATATTCCATTTTTTAACCATGCCAACGATCAAATTGTACTGCTGATTAACACAAAAATAATTGCTGCCCGCTTGCATACTAGCACTTCCCCCCTTCCTTCCCACCTCCACCCCCCTCCCATGGCAATATTTACTTATGGGAAATAAAGACCTTATAGAACCCCCAAAATTAAAAAAAAAAAAAGATTCAAGAGATCTTAAAATAGAGCATTTAAAATATTATCAGTGCATTCATGAGGAAAGACAAAATAATACAAAACAAAATGTCATCCTATCTGAGAGGAAAATACCTGCAGAAATAAAAGTGATTTACACCTAATTAATAGAAAAGTGGAAGACAAAAAAAATAATCAACACACACTCAAATCCGGGATTGGGCTACATCCAACACAAGGGCTGTTTACTATTATGGCATCTCATCTCTTGCTTTTCCAGTTTTCAAACTTGCAAATCCAATTCTTTACTTTAATTAATGGTCAGGAAATTCCAAAAAAGAAGTAGACCATATCAAACAATTTCACTTTGGGGAATCCAAAGCCTCCTTATGCTGTTCTTTAGGTGAAACTGCAAATATTCCATTGCTTTACCTATTCATTTTTATTGTAAAGCTAAATAAGTGACAAGTGACAAACTGACATATTCTATAAACCCCAACATGAGGATACCTCTTCTGCAATGGTGTGGCAAATTATTTATTAAAGCGAGGTAAACTTTAGCCTCAGATATAGATAAGTCTCACTCAGAGGAAAGAAAGAATTTTTTGATCATAGGAAAAATTGGCTTGTGCCTTTTCACCTTCAAAGAACATTTATAAAAACCTTAACTTCAGTGAAATACACAAAATGACTTATGCTAACCTGGACTTTTTTCCCCGTTTGAAAAGTCGACTAAAATGTGTATCTTTCCATTTCCCCCTGAATATTAAAAGCCTGACTAAAGAAAAAGAGGTTTCCTATGAAGTGTCCACTTTGTAATAACAATAGGATTTTATGAAAATATTGATTAAACCAAGGTAGAGAAACTTTTCTTAACGAAATCAAGATTCTGAATTTCAGTTAGAACCTTAAATCCTTGCTAAAACTAAAACATTTTACCTCAATTTTCTATGTATCTGTAACATTCCTCCTTTTCCTAACATAAAAGTTTGTTAATGTCTGACTTGGTTAGTAATGATGCTTGGAAGATGAAGGAAGACCACTGAACTTGAATCCATCTTTTTTGTAAAATAAAAAAAAAGGACAAGTAGATCCAGGTAGCTTATGTCATAATAATGAACAAAACACAAAGCACAAGTAGGGCAAATGTTATAAAAAATGCATCTGTAGTGCAAGTCAAAATATAGGGGCTTTACTCAAAAGTACTGGCCAGCTAAAAGAAACATACATTTGTGAGTGATCATTAAAAAGAGCCCAAATTTAAGTCAATCTAAATCGTAGTTGACATTATTACAGAATATAAAAAATATGGTAAAAATTTACACATTACACATAAAGTAGTTAATGTTTTGATTTAATAGTTTGCAAAAGAGATCCGCAGATGTGTTTTCAATTATGCTGGCTTCTATATCCATCTATTTTAATAATATAGGTATGGTTACATATACCAAAACAAAGGAAAAAACCTATAGCATAGCTATACAGCAATATTTTAAGGTCTGAAGTTTGACCAGTACATGTCAAAACATTTCAACATTTCACTGGTTTACTAAACTGACAAAGAACCATTTACAATTAAAAAGAAAAAAAAAAATCTTACAGACTTATTCTGACTGAAAGTTTCTTTTATTAACAGGCTTTTTAGTTTTTGGACCTTACAAGAAGCTTCCTTAGGCAGCTGGTACATAACATGTGTTTTCAGGGTCTTTATCTTAATGCAGACTTTCTCGGTCATATAATAACTCACTTGGGTTTTCATCCCATTAATATGACCTCTTTTTTTCTGGCTCGTTTGAGTTCAAGTTCCTTAAGCCATCCATGAGTTTCTGGCAAAGTATTTGGTCTCCACTTTATACACCTGTTTTATTTTCCAAGGGCAATGAAACGTTCATTATATAGTAACACACAATAAATAACTCACTGTTAACTCTAAGAGTAAGAATGGGAAGGGTGCCTATTGCATAGCAATACAGAAAAATCAAGTGAGGCGTGGGATAGGAACGGTACGTACAGCAACTCCACTTAATGGGATTTTCCTGTTTTTTTTTTTTTCTTTTTGTTGTTGTTGTTGTCGTTGTTCACATAATTAACACTAATAAATTCTTCCAGTGTTTATTTTTTCTTTAAAAAAAATTTGCTTCTTGTCTCTCTCACTTACAAAGTAGGTGAAATGTAGAATAAGGCCTTCAACTTTTTTTGTGTCAGATGCCAGTTTTAACAAACAGAACACAAAATTCCTAAGTGTCTGAACTAGTACCGCCTTTTCAAAACTTTTTTTAACACTGACGAACCAAGGCTCTCTTACGTTTTCTTGTTACAAGCATCATCATTGTCGTCGTCATCATCATTATCATCATCATTGTAATTTTGGTCTTGCCACTTTTCCAAGAAGTTTAGCTGCATTTGCAAGACTTTACAATCATATTAGAAAGCTGTTCAATCTTGGGTGTTTTGCCAATGTAGTAGAGAATGGTTAGAGGTTCTAAATCTTGGGACACGCAGCAAGGAGAAGCAGATGCTTCTGGATTTATGGTATTATATAAGCTCAGGACCTGAAAGGACACAGGAGAGGAGAGATATCATAGGGAAAGATGGAAAATGAACACAATTAGTTTTTAAAAAACAATTCTGCATTGTTATCAGTCACAGCACTGAGTAGGTAATTTGAATTATTTTCTGTCGTTAATTTCCTAAATTACAGTCAAACTGGTATGTGACCTTCGCAATCATCAAAGTAATTATTTTCCCACACAGAACTCGTTTTTTACACATCTTAAGCAAATGATTCTATAAGAGTCAGATTGGAAAAAACTGCTCATTCAACAGATTTTCCCAGTTTTTCCAATAAGTCTTTCCTCTGATCAGTGCTTGGCTGCACATACTTCCTAGGTCTCCACAAAACTTGATCCTTGTAGCATTTGGTCTTTATTCTACACTACTCTGTAAATGAAGTTGTTTCTTGAGTATACGTTTCAATTCCATCTAGATTAAGAGCTCACTTCAGGTCAGGAACTCTATAGACTCTGCTTTTATCTTATAGCCCCAGTAAGTCTTCTCTGGACAAAATGAGATTCATGTACTAAGTGAAGAAATGAATACATGAATAAGTAGAAGAATAAAAAGTTTTATCAAAGCTCTCATAAGAGCTTTAATCTACCCTTGGGTAGAGAAAAAGACACCTGTAAGCAACGTGAAATCTTTCTACAGACCGGGCACAGTGGCTCACACCTGTAATCCCAACACTTTGAAGAATCACTTGAGTCTAGGAGTTCAGGACTAGCTTGGACAACACACTTAGACCTTGTTTCTTTAAATAAGTAAATAAGGAAGGAAGGAAATGAAATCTTTCTATGTTAAGTGTCTCCTCAGGCCAATTTAAGGCATCCTCAATTTTCATTAAAAAAAAAAAGTCTCTTTATTTACCATTGCTTCATAGACACAAGGATGCTAGAAATGACATAAAAGCGATCTCTAAGATCTCCTATGAGAAAGAATTATTCACTTTCTTACATTTTGCTTAAAACGATCATAATCATAATCACAATCATAATCAACCCTCCATTAACTTTCTATGTGGTAAATAGTAGTTGCTGAGTTGGAGGAGTTAACGGCAAGTCCGAAAACAGGATGAAGAGACGGTTCTATAATTAGACTTATACCTTTAACTCCATTCTGTATCAGAGGGGTGTGCGACTTTTACTAATGGAAGTATGTAGGTTCCCCACTGATGATACAGAGACATTTCCAAGGATGCCATTAATGTGTTAGTCAAACAGCAAGTGACCTTTTCCTCGAGATTCACTGCAATTTTTTCAGCCTAAGACAGAAGATCTGTTCAGCACAGCAACACTGACTACTTTATTAAGCTACCTCTGGCTTCTTGGGTAACTGTCCAAACCACATATTTGTGACCATGACAGTTATTCTTCCTCTCTCCTTGAAAAACAAGCGTGGTCTCAGCCTTCACACACTCCCTCTGTGTATCAGAGAGGAGAATTATGTTTCTACTTGGCAACAGGGCCTTGCCCACATTACAGCTACTGCTGCCGCAGCCCAGAGGAGGCAGCCTGGCCAGAGAGCTCAGACAAAGGGACAGGCATGAGCAAGCTTCCCTCACATGGCCAAGCACACGGTCGCCCCCGAGTGCCAAAGTCTACAGGGGAGTTGGGAAAACAGCTGAAGGAAGGGGAGCCATATTTGTCAATTTAAATTCCAGCATATGCAGTCATTTATAAATAAATATACTTTATGCTCCATGAACACATGATTTTCATATGAACTAAAGAGGAATTTTATAATACAGATTGTCTAAAATAATTGATAACCCCCAAACTCATGAATTCAGCTGAATGTAGTATGTGATCTTTCTGGCAACTGATCCATTTTCCTACCCTGCAGTGAAGGCAATTTTTCTAATGCCTCTTTAATAGGGAGATTTACAGAGGCATAAAGAGGAGAATAGAAACCCTAACGTTTAACCATATTTTAGGAATTAAACCCAGTAAGACAGGGCAAATGGAAGCCTGGTTATAAAACAAGGAGGCCTATGTGCCAAGCCTTGGTTTGTCACTAATTTTCTCTTTGGTCTTGGGTATCATCTAGACTACATGATCTAGACCTCAATTTCTTTTCTTTTTTCTTTTCTTTCTTTTTTTTTTTTTTTGAGATGGGGTCTCACTCTGTCACCCAAGCTGGAGTGCAGTGGCACGATCTCGGCTCACTGCAACCTCTGCCTCCCGGGTTCAAGCAATTCTCTGCCTAAATCTCCCAAGTAGCTGGGATTGCAGGCGCCTGCCACCATGCCTGGCTAATTTTTTTGTATTTTTAGGAGAGATGGGGTTTCACCATCTTGACCAGGCTGGTCTTGAACTCCTGACCTCGTGATCCACCTGTCTCGGCCTCCCAAAGTGCTGGGATTGCAGGCATGAGTCACTGTGCCTGGCCCCTAATTTCTTTAAGAAAATGAAAGAGTTGGATAAGATGTCCTTTCTATCTCTAAAATCCTGATGAGCCATCAGGAGGAAGCATGTGAACAAATATCATTATTACATAGAAAAACTCTTCTCTAATCTTGCTGGAAACCCATACCATCCAATCTGGGAATTACCTTCTGAATTAACTCTATCTTCACTGAAACAACTTGATAAAATACTCAGATTCTCATTTACTTTGTGTTACATTTTAAAAAAGTAGAGAAACTAATTTCAAGTCATTTTTACATATATTATCTTTTGTACTTCATATCAACTCTTGCATTTGGCATTATTATTTTAAAGATGACTTTTAATACAGACATTCCTTCTTACTGACAAGAAACTGAGGTTTAGAGATGTTAAACTACATTCTGACTGTCATACATTAGTAAATTGCTAGTGTATTTACTAATAATCAACACTCACTGGCATTAACTGAAATGCCCAGTGTTCTTTCTAATATAACAGTCCCTGATGACAGCAGATTTTTTTTTAGACAGAGACCTGGGTCCTGTCACACTTTATCTATAAATGATACTATGTGACATATTGATTCTAAAAAGGGTGTGCTTTTTTTTGGCTATTTATGCTTATAGCTGTTAAAAATATAAAACTCATGGAGGCAGACAGTAGAATGATGGTTACCAGAGGCTGGGAACAGGGTAAGAGTGAAGAGAAGTTGATTAATAGATACCAAAATACAGTTAGATAGAAGGAACAAATTCTAATGTTTTGTAGCACAGTAGGGTTACTATAGTTAATGGTAATTTATTGTATATTTTTAAATAACTAGAAGAGATGATCTGGAATGTTCCCCAAATGAGGAAATGATAAATTTTTGAGGTGATGGATATCCTAATTATCCCGATTTCATCATTACACATTGTATACATGTATCAAAATATCACATGTACCTCATTAATATATGCAAATATGTATGAATAAAAATTACTTTTGAAAAAAGAATATAAAATAAAGAAAAAATTAAACAAAACTTCCCTCCAGTTGTTTATAACTGGGCAGGTGAGACCTGTGGTCTGAAACTGATCAGTGTCACTTTCTGATTTCATCTGCAGCCTACATTCTTCCTCCTCATCTATTAGGGGAGTGCGAAAGTAATCGCGGTTTTTGCCATTGAAAGTAATGGCAAAAACCGCGATTACTTTTGCACCAACCTAATAAAAGAATTTCTCCAGTACCCATACATGTGTGATGGTAAAAGGGCACCAAGTTAATTACAACTCATTTGGAAATACTATCAGTAGGTGCACATGGTAACCCAAGAACAGAGACAACAAGTAAGCTGAACACTCACCCTGCTGTGCTGAGTGTCTGAACTCCATAAATACGGGCATGCTCCAGCACAGAAGTTGGCATTGTACCCTTTGGGTTCGTGTATCCATTTCCACCCTAGATCCCTCTTGAAATCAATGTAAAGTGGACGTAGGCAGCAATTATCCTGCACATTTCTGTTAAAAAAAAAAAAAAAAAAAAGCAATGGAGATTTTAAAGCTGATTCACCACCCTCACTCTACCACCACCTCACCCCAAACCAGAAAAATGACTCATTCATTTATTCAACAAACATCTAATGAGCAAATACCATGGGCCAGGTGTTTTTTGTTTGTTTGTTTGTTTGAGACAGAGTCTCGCTCTGTCGCCCAGGCTAGACTGCAATGGCATGATCGCAGCTCATTGCAACCTCCGCCTCCCGGGTTCACGCCATTCTCCTGCCTCAGCCTCCCAAGTAGCTGGGACTACAGATGCCCGCCACCACGCCCGGCTGATTTTTCATATTTTTCGTAGAGACAGGGTTTCACTGTGTTAGTCAGGATGATCTCGATCTCCTGACCTCGTGATCCGCCCACCTCAGCCTCTCAAAGTGCTGGGATTACAGACGTGAGCCACCGTGCCCGGCCCATGGGCCAGGTTTAAATGGCTTTATTGTAATCTTAAGTGACTTTCATGATACGGTGTTGTGTGTGGTGATCTGCTGGACTACTTGCCCTTATGAGTTCTATACCCTGACTTCCTTGTCTGTGACCTGGAAAATCATACCTTTACCTTCAAGTGACCAGATATAATCAGGGAGTGGCTGGGCATGATGAAGCCCTTTCCAATCAACACTGGGCAGTTCTGCCATCCAGCCTCTATTGCCCTTTCAAATACAAAATGAAAGGAGTACAACAGCAATTTTCAAAGAACCGTCTAAGGCATTTTCCTTTGAGAATCGATCCTTTATTTCACCACATGTTCCCCAATCTAGGAATGAACCAGAGATCAAGAAACATGGAGTCTTGCTGAGGGCAACCACTGGATCTGGCAACCAAAAAGTGCCACTTTACTCCTGGCATCTGACATTTTGAGCCCTTCATCAGTGAGGACCCTTCCCTGTCCTGTACCTCTCAAAATAAGGAAAGAGCCCTCCTCTTATGGAGACCACATAAGAACATTCACATTCTCCCTCCATGCACTCATGTGGGAATGGGAAATAAATTCTTCTTGCTTCTCTCATATGCTGTTGCTAAAGGTGTGACACATGGCATTCTTCAGCTGTCTCATCTCTG
The DNA here is from genome assembly GCF_001698545.2 of Rhinopithecus bieti. Taxonomy (NCBI): domain Eukaryota; kingdom Metazoa; phylum Chordata; class Mammalia; order Primates; family Cercopithecidae; genus Rhinopithecus; species Rhinopithecus bieti. The sequence goes on from NW_016804690.1 coordinate 6,370,906, forward strand.
TTACTATGACAGAAGTGTGACTATGAGCACTCGAACTTGGTGAGGGTGAAGGCATCATACAGATGGTGGGTTTTCCTTGATTAAGAAGTTGACATCACGCACCTCCAATAAGCTTTTATTTGTTCTGAGTGGCAGAGAGCTTTTTTTCTTCTTCAGTGCCAAAGAACTTCAGAGGAATGTTGGGGAAAAAATTCAGGGGGCTAGTTTTCTCCCTTCACATTTGGTTCACTGCTAAAGACCTGATGAATATAAGCCTCTGGGAAGAATGGTGGTATGAGATACAGGAGCTGTACTGCACTCTATCTGGCCTTAGCAATGAGTTCCACTCGGGTCAATACACGGTAGAAGAAAGGGCAAAGGCAGTGTAAGAGTTAACAGATGCAATTACTTGATTTTATTTTTATTTCCTTTACCTAAAGCAATAGGCCGCATCCAAAGCACGCTTCTTCCGCCGGTTGGTCTGTTGTGACTCAAGTCTGTAGGAGGGCAATAACATTAGCAGGAGATGTGGGGTCTTCCCACTGTTTTTTTTCCTAGTGGACTTTATAGTTTTCTGATCACCACTGGTATATGTGGAGGTGCCATCAATACCTTGAAAAAATGCATTTGGGTAATAAACATTTAGCTTCACCTTCATCAAATATAATCAGCCATATTTTTTTCCTTTGTATATTGTCACAAATAGCAGTGATGACCACCAAAGCAGCATCAGCTGGCAACAGTCATTCCCCATGGAAATAGATATGGCACAACAGGACTTCGACTAACCCACGTGACAATTAACACTTCTAAATGGAGCTCTTGTCAGAAGGCAGTTCAGTGTCAAAGCCAGGGCTGTTGGTTATGAAAGTCACTACAGAAGCAGTCTTTGACCTATAGTCCAAGGGCAATCTAGGCAGTTTATTTTAGTCAATCCTCAGTTTAGGCAGTGTTCAAGTCCTCAACAACTGAACACATGGCAATAGAACATGCCTTGTCACCCGCTGGTTAACACTCTTCCTAAGACTACTAAACTCAAAAGACTTTCCTAATGAACATAAACTGAGACTTAACTGAATTGGAGTGAATTAGGTTCAAGTGAAACAGAAGTCACCCTTACCTAATGCTATTTTGGGAAGCTGTGAAGAAAGGGCTTTTTCATTTATTTTATGGCATCCTCAACACTTTCCTGATTCCATCTAAGATTTAGAAACATGAGCTCCCCAAAGCATGCTCAAGAGACTGCCAGTTTAAGCATTTAATCTCCACACTCCAGAGAATCATGACTAGGTTAGAGACTGAAATAAATCTCTAGACCTCTGGGAGTATTTTTCCATGAGCGAGCACTGCTGTAGTCTTCTAAAAGTGGATGGAGGTCCTGGGTGATGTTAGGACGGCAGGGAAATCAATTCTCTGGCCTGGCATCGTGGGCAGACGCTGCATTGGCACATGGGCACAGATTTCCTCTCACCTCTCATCATCCAACAACTCATCATCTAATACATGAAGTGACTTGAACCCTTGGTATCTCCTCACTCTCCATGACTTTTGTCCAACTTACTTAAAGGTGAGCATGGGGAAAGCCAAAACCTTTTTATGTGTTTATAAACTAATATAAAATTCTAATAAGGAACCCATTTGAAATATTGGGTATGGGCTAGAAAAGGTGGAATATTCTTATACATGGAAGGTTAGTTATGGGAGCTGTAGCATGAGGAGACTCCTTTCTTCTGTGAAATATGGTTGTCAGTTCCTGACATTTGGCTTGGGGGATTATCATTGAATTTTCTTAAATACATTCTATCTTTCTCTATAATATCAGTAGAGATGGAAAGTTGATTTGCTACAATGAAGAACAAAGGTCTTAACTTACTACCAGAGGGTTAATGAGTTAATAATCAGTTATTATTGACCAAGTCATCACTGGGCATTCAGAATTATAAGCAGGGAACCTATCCCGTTCTTCCAATCCTTTTTCCCTTCACATAGGTATATCCAACCATATCGTTGTCCAAATGAATGAAATTCCCCAGGCCTCACCAGTCTCATTTTCACATGCAAACTGATTTTATCCCCCATGAGATTATCAATATAGACCCTTCCCTCCCCCACCTCATATGACCAAGTTTCGGTTACCTGCAAATCTTGCTTCTAGTTCTTCGCTTTTATTTGGGATGATGTAATTATTAGATGGTACAAAAGTGCAGCAGGGACAATGTAAGCTTATTTTAAATCCCAGGTTCCTGTCTGGAAAACATTAAGTCAAGGAGGTCATTTTTATGTGTGTCTATACCCTTAAATCTGCAATCAATTTAAAGTAACTTAGGGATACCAAACATCTTGGGAGGAAAAGAGAGAGTGGCCTGTAACCTTTATGGTGAAGCCATTCATGAACAGCATCAGTTACATCGAAGGAAAGCCATTCGCCTTCTGCTCTTGTTTTCACAACTTTGCTGTCAATGTAGCGCTGGGTTGGAGATGTTAAGTCTTTGGACTTGAGAATCTAGAGGGAAAAAGAGCAAGAGAAAAGGCTGAGTTGGCATTCTGACAGCATGACTAAACCAAAACTATTAACAGTGTTCTAATTCATTATCTAAATTTAGCTCTACTATAGTATAGCCATGTATTGTCATCTCAATAGCATGGTCACATGCATAAAAACATAACACCAGGCTATTTGCCATGAAAAATAGAGCTTCTAAATCAGCTGCATGTTATGATAAAGGTGACAGGAACCATAAAGCCAAGTGTCTTAAAGAAAGTGACAGTAATTATTTTACTTTGCTGACATAAGCTTTGCAAGGTTTCAGCCATAAATTCTATGCTATTAAGTTAATGGTTTTCTTGTTCTGCTTCCCTACTTATTTAATTTGGGGAGTTGGGGTACAGGAAGGGACAAGAGGAGAAGTCCAGTTCAGAGGACCCAGACTCACTCTCAAAGGCCCTGAATTATAAATCTCTTTCTAATAAAGAAAGAACGGTCTTAACCTTGGTTTCCGGATCCGTTGCCATTAAAATATGTGTCATGCCTCAGCTTTTGAGGTAAGTCCCTGGCTGGGATGTTTTACTCTTAATGTGACTTGTTATGATTTATAAAGATATTCCATCTCCTGTAGACTCAGAATGAATCTAAGCAGAAGTTGTTTAGTATTCTGCATAGATGAATGTCTAAAAGCAAATCAGCCTAAACACTGAGACTTTAGAAAAATGTATTTATCTCAGGCTGGGTGAGGTGGCTCACTGTAATCCCAGCACTTTAGGAGGCTGAGTTGGATGGATCAGTCGAGGTCAGGAGTTCAAGACCAGCCTGGCTAACATGATAAAACCCTGTCTCTACTAAACACAAAAATCAGCAAGGCATGGTGGTGGGTGCCTGTAATCCCAGCTACTCGGGAGGCTTAGGCAGAAGAATCACTTGAACCCAGGAGATGGAGGTTGCAGTGAGCTGATGAGCTGAGGTGGGCACCACTGTGCTCCAGCTGGGGAAAGTGATGATTCCCTCTCAAAAAAAAAAAAAAAAAAAAAAAAAAAAAAAAAAAGCAAGAAAAAGAAAAGAAAAAGTGGTTTTTTTTTTTTTTTTTTTTTTTTTTTTTTTTTTTTTTTTTTTTGAGACAGAGTCTCGCTCTGTCGCCCAGGCTAGAGTGCAGTGGTGCGATCTTGGGTGACTGCAAGCTCCGCCTCCCGGGTTCACACCATCCTCCTGCCTCAGCCTCCAGAGTAGCTGAGACTACAGGCACCCATCACCACTCCTGGCTAATTTTTTGTATTTTTAGTAGAGATGGGGTTTCACCGTGTTAGATAGGATGGTCTCGATCTCCTGACCTTGTGATCTGCCCGCCTAGGCCTCCCAAAGTGCTGGGATTATAGGTGTGAGCCACAGCACCTGGCCAAAGAAAAGAAAAAGTTAAAATTTTGAGAAAGGTGTATTTATCTCAAATGAGTAAAGCGCAACTGCAGTATGTTCCTAGGTTTCGACAGGAAGTGAATATTTTAGGTGGTTTTTTTTAAATTCTATTTTGAAATGATAGTGTTTTAGGAACTAAATCATGATTCTAAGTCTACTAGAGCTATAGTAAATCCCTACTGAAACCCTGTATCGTGCCTTTCCTCAGTACTTAGGGGTTCAAGCTCTCTCATTTTTGTACTACTCTTTCTGATTTTTGTACTACTCTAACTGTTTTGTGGTCATTCCATACCAACGGGCTTGGTCTCTCCAGTAAGCTCATAAAACTTCTCAGGTCAGGGATCATGTCTTCAATTTGATGTCATTTCAAACCATAATACTCAATTGAATCCATGTCTATTAAATGTTTATTTCAGTATCTAGAAGATTTATTAACTCTCCTTTAATCCTTATGAAACAAAAATGCATCATTTTCCCACTGATTTGAAAATGCACTTTCCTTCCATGTGTTTACATGATTTGTTTCAGGTACTTTGGCAACAAATGCTTCCTGAAATACTTGTCATAATGGTAGACTTTTTTTCTGGATTAAGTAAGTATAGTAAAGGAAGGAGATTCATACAATTAGACCCTTGGGTGCCCTCATGAATTTTACACAAGTCCTATTCTACAGACCTGCCCCTGTGGTCCAAAAATTCCACTAAAAGAAGAGAATGTGGAGGCAATAATGACTCTATGATAGGCAAGACATGCTCTTGGTGAATTAAAGAAAGCAGATAAACATGACTTGAGGGCTGAGCACACTACTCTCTGAGCTTGGCACACATTATTTTATTTTATTTAATTCTCAAAATATTCCTGTAGGGTAGATTAAGGAAACAAATTCAAGGACGTTAACTTGCCCAATGCCTCCCAGTGAACAAGTGTGAAGAGAGGATCCAACTCAATCCTGAGTCATTTTCCCACTTCAGTGCTGGATTTTTAAAGACCAAACAAGTTATCTAGTCAGGAAAACATTCAATGATAGAGGCAAAGATTTTTAAATAAGATTAAAATGAATGTTGGTACAAGATGAAAATATAAGATGGTGGAATGTATACACAATGAATGTTGGCAAAAAGCTATAGCTTTAAAGATACAGCTTAATAGCAATCCATCCCTTGGGAATCAAACCTTGCCTTGAGAATATTCCCAGTTGGGAAAATAAAACATCACTTATCTAATTCTGAATAAGTGGTATAATTAACCTACTATGGAATAGCAATGATAAAAACAATGGTTGAGAAGAAGTTTTCAGGCATTTTGATCTGCCTCACTGACTAAAACCTGGTAACATTCACAGAACTCATCGTTCTGTCTTTAAATTCTTCCTGTAGCTAATCTGCAACAATGCATTTTTACATAATGCTTTGCATATTTCTGTACTGCTAATTAGCACAGTGTATATCTTATTCCTATAGCTCACACTTAGACATACTACCTAGAACTGAACATTGTCACCATTGCTGAATTAATTACTTATGATATACATGTCAAATGTGTATGACATTGTATATATGTGTGTGTGTGTGTATATGTATCTATATATATGTCTAGTGTCACTAAAGACACAGAATTTTTTAAAATTATGACCATATCAACCAAATAAGCAGAAAAGACACATAATGCCAAATCTATAGAAATCTTTCACCTTACAGAAAAGGAGTACATTTAGATTATCTTGCCTGGAAAGAGTCCAAAGAGCAGCAAAGAGACTCTGAAGCTTTTTCTCTTTTAAATCTCACTAGGAGACTTATGATAAGGGCTTCCTCAACCACAGAGCACTGGTAGGCTCAGACAATGGACAACTTCATCCCCTCACTTGAGTGAAAGGTCCTCTGGATCTTTTTCACTAGCTCCAGATTCAAGAACAGGCCACATATGAAGCACCCATGAAATACAGTTAGTTAGCCACATAATTCTCAAACATAGTGGCGACTTTTGTCTGGTGGATTTGTTGTCTTGAATTTCATGGCCAAAGAGTTCTTAACCCACTTGTTGCATGTTAACTCCATTCTTCTTATCCAGTCCTTAGTGGAAACAGGAAACAGCTGCTTTCCATCACTCAGAGAATATCCCTCATATTCTTGGAGACTATGATTAAGTCCCCCTCAGCGTGCTTGCTTGCTCTCTCTAAACTAAATAAACCCAGTTCCTTTAGACTATATTTAGAGGGGTAACTTCCCAAACCTTTAATCATTTGGGTTGCTAACAAGGATGAATGATGCTATATAAAAGTATTCCTCCTACAGCTTCATGATTTTGCTTCAGAACTGTCTAGAAAACCCTCTAATCACATCGTAAAGTCTTGAATCTTAACTTGAAAGGTATCTTCTTCCTAAGAATAGGCACGACCTCACTGGCCTCTGTTTATCTCCCATTTATCACCCACACTAAATTGAACTGTAAGAGAAGAAGGCATGGAAAATCAACCTGCTGCTTACATTCAAAAGTTTATACAAGAAGTGACCGGCTCAGTCAACTTCCCATTCTATTTTAGCCTTTGCTGTCTGTCTTTCTCTGGTCTCTGAACAACAAGAGTATTGAATGTTAGCAGTTGTGGATATGTAGCTGTTAATTGTTTTTCTAGATTCGTGAGTCATTTGCTTCTAAATTTCTTCATACTTTTTTTTTTTTTTTTGAGACAAGGTCTCACTCTGTCACCCAGGTTGGAGTGCAGTGGCATGATCTGGGCTCACTGCAACCTCCGCCTCCCAGGTTCAAGTGATTCTCTTGCCTCAGACTCCAGAGTAGCTGGGACTACAGGTGTGTGCCACCCACCCCTGGCTAATTTTTGGTATTTTTAGTAGAGACAGGGTTTTGCCATGTTGCCCAGGCTGGTCTCGAGCCACCCGCCTTGGCCTCCCAAAGTGCTAGGATTACAGGCTTGAGCTACCACTCCTGGCCTCTTTATATAGCTTATCATGACTAAGATAATTTAGTTGAATAGTAGAAGCTCTCTTAACTGGCGTCCCCTTAACCGGCCAGAGTAACCAGCATTCTCCATTAATTTCATGTTTTACAATATGTATTGGCTGATGCCCAAAGCACACTGCTGATCATTGGGGAAAGTTACTCTCCAAGCACTTCCATTCTTACCAGTTGAGTTGTATGCTTAACAAATATCAATTATACACATTTCTTTTTTTCCCTAGAACGCATGAAATGATACACATTTCTAAACCTGTTTATGACACTTGGACTTGTTATTGTAATTATGCAAGTTAATTAAATGGTCTAGAAACTGATGAAATGCAGGACCAAAAGTAAAGAGAGCTGTTTCTTCTCTGAAAGTCAAGTTGACTGTCTTGGAAAGTCTTCATAAAGACAAGTTCCTGTAGGAAAGAAGTTTTTTGGAAAACAGTTTGGTAGTTCCTCAAAAAGGCAAACATTGAATTATCCCATGATCCAGAAATTCCACTCTTACATATATAGCCAAAAGAACTGAAAGCTGGCACTCAAGCAGTACTTATACATCAGTGTTCACAGTAGCATTACTCACAATAGTCAAAAGGTGAGAAAAAAAAATTGAAGTATTCATCAAGAGATGAATGCATAAACGAAACATAGTACACTCATCCACTAAGATATTTTTCAGCCATAAGAAAGAATGAAATTCAGACACATGCTACACGACATGGATTAACTTTGAGGATTATGCTAAGTGAAATAAGCTGACACAGAAGAACAAACACTGTGATTCCACTTACAAGAGGTACTATGAATAGGCAAATTCACACAGATAAAAAGCAGACTAGGCCAGGCATGGTGGCCCACGCCTGCAATCCCAGTACTTTGGGACGCCAAGGTGGGCGGATTACCTGAGGTCAGGAGTTTGAGACCAGCCTGGCCAACACGTGAAACCCCATCTCTACTAAAAAAAAAAACAAAAATTAGCTGGTTGTGGTGGCACACGCCTGTAATCCCAGATACTCAGGAGGCTGAAGCAGGAGAATTGCTTGAGCCCAGGAGGCGGAGGTTGCAGTGAGCCGAGATCGTGTCACTGCACTCCAGCCTGACCGAAAGAGCAAGACTCTGTCTCAAAATAAAAAAGAAAAACAAAAAAAAGAAGCAGAATAGAGGTTAGCAGGGGTGTAGAAGGTAATTAGAAGATATTGTTTATTGGGTACAGAGTTTCTGCTGGGGATGAAAAAAAGTTCTAGAAATGGATAGTGGTGATGGCTATACAATATTGTGAATGTACTTAATGCTGCCGACTTGTATACTTAAAAAATGGTTGAACTGTGATGTTTATATTATGTATATTTTATCACAATAATTTTTTTCAAATTTTAGGTGCAAGAGAGACAGCTATAAAAGAAATAATATGACAAAATTTAGAATAATCCTGCACTCAGGTTGCTCAGCAATTGTCCTTAAATATTTCTCTCTGCTTCAGAGAAACTAAAGATAGAAATTGTAGATGATACACTATGAATGTGATTTATACAAAAAAAAAAAAAAATGACATGGATTGGCACATCCATGTCAAAGAAAAGTCCTTGGCCTTTCATAAAAAAAAACTCAGCCTCAGCATGTGAATGTGTATGTATACATCCATATGTACACATATATATATTTGTTTTAAGTTTTAAAAAGTTAAGGTTTGCATCTCTCTCTTTCTGTTTCTCTCTCTTATGTTTTTCTAATCCCTTGCTTTAACTGATTTTTTAATCTTTAAGTGACCAACAACTGTTTCTGGCTGAATTAGAAAAGAGGGCTTCTTATGTATTGAAAATGAGATTTAGCTGTATCTGGCTTAGCTGCCACCCACAGTGATGTTTGAATGCCACCTTCATTGCATTACTGATATATACTCATTAGACATAATATGTGCGAAATACCCACATATCGCCTTCAGCAAGGCTCTAAGCTCTTCATTGAATTACCAAACTCCCTACACAAAAGCATCCATTCATTTCTCTGCCATTGGAAAGCAGCCAACCAGGGAGTGGATAAAGGTGAAACTTACTGATGTTACCCAATAGTTTCAGGGGGAAAAAACAAGTAGAAGTCTAGATGCAAAATTATAGCCAGAAGAAATTTTAACCTTAAAAAAAAAAAAAGCTGTAAAACAACTCAGGATTTGGGTTAGACACTAAGGGCAACATCTCTTACACATCTATGAGACATTGCAAAGAGTTATTAAGAAAGCATTGGGAATTCAATGTTACTTTCCATATTCATACATCAACAGACCCACAGGAGACCATGGGGCAATTCAATCAGACTTCTAATGCAAAGGGAATTTAACTATAGCGCTGTAGAGAAAAATTGACACCAGGTTCATTAGTGTGGGCCTATCTTGTTTTTAAATGCATTTAATGTTTTTAACGCTTTACATATGTTTAATCATTAAATATCTTTAAGTGTATTCAATGTTTAAATGTATTTAAATGTTTGAAATGTTTGCAGTGACTTGCAAGGAGTGATGAACAAATGATGAATCAAACATTCACTCTGCTGGCTATGAGCATGAGTCTCCCAGATCTGCCTGACCTCAAGTCATTCACTTCAGCGTTATGAAATACTAGCATTGGCAAGGCACTTGGAGGCCATCTGCTTCAATCCAATACAGTTCATTCTCTAACATCTCTTTGTCTAAAGGCCTCTCATGACCGTGAACTCACTATTTAACGAGAAAGGTCATCCCCGTTTTGGACAATCCATATTGTTGAGATTCTCCATTACCTTGGACTTAAAATTTCCATCAACTAGTCTTCCTTAACAATAGCGCCATTGCCTCATATTTGTACAACCATTGTAGTTTTTCAAATATTCGAACACTTTGCCATGTTTTTGGCCCTTCACAGAAACCCTGTGGGATGAATGTCATGGCCCTTATTATCTGCATTCTTAAAGAAACAGAAGCCCAGGCCCGGCGCCGTGGCTCACACCTGTAATCCCAGCACTTTGGGAGGCCGAGGCAGGCGGATCACGAGGTCAGGAGATCAAGACCATCCTGGCTAACACAGTGAAACCCCATCTCTACTAAAAATACAAAAAATTAGCTGGGCGTGGTGGCGGGTGTCTGTGATCCCAGCTACTCGGGAGGCTGAGGCAAGAGAATGGAGTGAACCTGGGAGGCGGAGGTTGCAGTGAGCTGAGATCGGGCCACTGCACTCCAGCCTGGGCGATAGAGCGAGACTCCGTCTCAAAAAAAAAAAAATCCTCTTAAAAACTCCAGATATAGTCTAACAGAATATGGAGATACACAGAACCTGTCAAATGTGAAGAGGGGAGTAGCTATTGCTTCCCTTGTTCTGGTCACTACTTTTAATGCAAACTATTTACTTTTGGCAGCAGCCACATCACACCATACAGTCAGAGAAATTTTTTGTAAAATAAAACCTTTGTTCTTATTCACAAACTGTTGTTAAGTCAGATTTTTCCACTCCAGATCCTTTCTGGAATGAGGTGGAACAAAGAGAAAGAAATAATGGAAAGCAAGAAGGGAGGGAGGACTGGTCTTTCTAGCCTAGTGGTCTCCAATGTTAGCCTGCTTCAGAAACATCTGGAGTGCTCATTAACACAGATTGCTAAGCCGCATCCCCAGAGCTTCTGATTTAATAGGATGAGGTGGAGGCCCAAGAATTTGCATTTCTAACAAGTTCCCAGGTGATGCAGAAGCTGCTAACCAGTGATTACTCTAAGAACCACTGCTGTAGCCTGTATTTATATAATTCATTTTTCAAACGTAAATGCAAATTACACATACATATCTGTTAATGCTGAACTCTATTATCTGACCCAAGTTTTAGCTTCTTGGAATCTCTCTGAATTTTCAGTTTGCTATTCAATGCATAAGCTACTCTTCCCAGCCACAGAGCATCAGCAACAGTGCAGCCAATGTCTTCATCACATTAGCGATAACAATGTCAAAATCATAAGGCCAAAACCAGAACCTGTTGCTGGCTTCTTAGTTACCTCCTTCCTGGTAGCCATTTCTGAAATCAACACTCTGTGGTATGTTGTATACAGCAGAAAAAAGTGGAATTTCGCTTATTGACTAAGAGTCCTGACCATCTGGGCCACCTGACAATCAATCCATTCCATTTACTCAGGGGTCCCTAAGAGTTCTCTGAAGAAGCCATGAGGGCTGTGCCAAGTGCCTTTGAAAATCATTAGCATAGTGAAAAGGTCCAGAGGCTTTGGAGTCAGACAAGCTAAACTATGGCTTACTGGATCTATAATTTTCTCATCAATGAAAAGGAATAATAAAATCCACTTTGGATGCTTGTTGAGAAAGTCAAGTGTCACAGAGTAGGAAGAGCATCAGTCACATTGTCTGGTATTCAACAGTGTGAGTTATTGTTATGATTATGCTCCTTACCTGGTCAGAAACTTTCAGAGGCTTCTAATGCCTAGTGAATAAACTCCAGATTCCTTAGTTTAGTATTGATAACACAACTGGCCACCAACTTATCATCCCAGACTTGCCTTTCATCCCTAGAAGCCTAATCTAAACAATATCTCTAAAACATGGATTATGTACTCCAAACTTTGGCTTCTGACTAGTAACCCTATCAGAATGCCTTTCTCTCCTCCAGTTTTCCCCTTAAAAAACCAAAACAAAACAAGCCTTTCCACTCTTCAAATCCAAACTTGAAGTCCAGTTTTTCAATGACATGCTTACTTTCACTCTAAACTAAAGTCAGGTCCCTTTTCCTAGTTCCCCATTCAGTGCTACAGGGTTTGCTGAGCATTTGGTCCCTTGTGCATAGTGGCTTCAAGGGTAACCCTGGATGTGTGGAAATGTCCATTTCCTCCAATAGAATATTAAGCCCATAAAAGATAGAGGGAAACATAAACTTATTTAAATCCCCACAAACCCTTATATTTTGGTTTGCTGACACTGGTAACTTAAAGAATACATATTCATTGATTAATTTTGGAGGAATCTGACTCTCTAGGTCAAAACCCTGTTATTAAAAACGAAGATTTTCTCTCAGGCAGACAGGCACAGAGAACACACTCCTGTGAGCATTTCTTGGCTTAACCACAGCAGGAACAAATGATTCTCCAACACATCATTCCCACATCCATACTCTGGAAAGATTTCATTGGCTTTGGAGGAGCCTTTTACCCTCATTCAAAGTAATGATAATAATAATAACTAATAATATTCAAATATTTAATATGATCAGTTAATTTGTTTGGTCAGTCATTCATTCATTGCCGAGCATCTTGTATGCACCTGAGTCCTCATTTATTCATTTGTTTGATTTTATTTTATACCTCACTTCCCCCAGTTTAGTTCAACGAATATTAAGCACTGGCTGTAAGCAAAGCATTGCATTATACGTACACCCTGAGACAATAAGATGGACCCTGTTCTCAAAGGAGTGCATTGAATAGTAAGAGAATATAGACATCTCAACAAAAACTTAAAACAACGTGTTCATAGGTTACCAGGAAATGTTACAGGCAGGGCATCTACCCTTGCCAGGTAGATGGGGTCAGGGAAGATTTCCTGGAGAGAGGAGAGTGTAAAAGGATGACTATGAACATCCAAAAACCAGCACTAAGAGAACACAGTCCAGGTAATAGGGACGTGATGGTTCATTAGAAAGGAGAACAAGGCCAGGCGTGGTACCTCACTCCTGTAATCTCAGCACTATGGGATGCTGAGATGGGAGGATCGTTTGAGCCCAGAAGTTTGAGACCAGTCTGAGCAACATAATGAGACCTCATCTCTATGAAAACATTTTTAAAAATTAGCTGGACATGGTGGTGCACATTTCTAGTCCAAGATACTCAAGAAGCTGGGACAGGAGGATCCGTTGAGCCTGGGAGGTCGAGGCTGCAGTGAGCCAAGATTCTACCATTGCACTCCAGCTTGGGTGACAGAGTGAGACTCTGTCTCAAAAAAAAAAAAAAAAAAGAAAAGAAAAAAGAAAAAAAGAAAGAAAGGAGAACAAATAAATGCATCCTCCACTTTTATCTTTTCTAACAATATATACTAGGATTTAGGGAGAGTTGGCTTGATAGGTGTATGAGTTTCCTAGAACTGTAGTAACAAAGTACCATAAACTGGGTCGCTAAAAACGACCAAACTTATCCTCTCACAGATCTGGGGGCTAAAAGTCTGAAATCAGGGTGTTGGCTGGGCCATGTTCTCTCTGAAGCCTCAAGGGAGGATCCTTCTTTGCCTCTTCTAGCATCTGGTGGTTTGCTGGCAATTTTTGGTGTTCCTTGGCTATAGTTGCATAGCTTCAATCTGTGCCTTCATCTTCACATGGCAGGCTCCCTGTGACTGTCTTCACATGGCTGTCTTTTTATAAGGACACCAGTCTTACTGGATTAGGGACCCACCCTCCTGCAAGATGACCTCATCTCAACTAATTATATCTGCAATGACCCTATTTTCAAATCAGATCACATTCCAAAGTACTGGGGATTAGGACTTCAACATATCTTTTTTAGGTGTAGGGGAGGGGACACAATCCCACTTCCAACAGTACGGATTCATAAATCATATTGTGGGGAGTATAATGCTAAATCTACGAGCTCCTTCAAAGCAAAAAATGTTCTTTCTCTCTCTTATTACCCCCACAGAGTCTTTTTCATGGCAGCTTACACAATCCCTGCTTGGTAAATTCTTATTAACTAACAGACTTCATTAGAAAGACACATTTGATCAAGTGACAAATAAGCCCCCAAAGAGTCTTTTCTAGTGATAAAAACAAACAAACACAAAACAACAACAACAGAAAACTGCTTCTTGGATTTTATACCCACCCAGAAACCCACCACAGAGATTATATATATCAAGGACAGAAAGCATCATCAGACAGAATAAGCAACTTAATACTGTATTTTACCCTTTCTGTTTATTTCATTATGAGAATGAAATGAGGGAGAGAAAGCAAGAAAGAAAATTTCCAACTAATAGCCAGTGGAGGCTTATAGAGAATCAGAACTGGGTAAAGTGGTTTTTATTTCACAGAGGCACAAACGGAGTTCTCTCTTTCTGTCTAACTGTAGCCTCCTTGATTACGCTGGGTCACTTTGGGGGTGCCTACCACACTGACACACTGCATGATTATCCTTCAGAAGTGGCTTAACCCGCCCAGTACTTATCTTGCTTCTGCCATCACCATGTCCTGTAATTGCCATGGCTCCTTTATAATTGCATCTGTCTAAGAGGTCGTAAGTAATGCATACCTGGTAAGAGCTTCATGAGGGCCTGCAGTCAGCTCCCATGGAATACACATCAGCCTCAGAAGACTGAGAATACAAGTCTCTTTGGAACTCGGATAGCTACACTTCTATGTCACAACGTGAACTCTTTCTCTTTACAGTACAGAGTATTGCACATTGATATATACCTCTATTATACATACCCACATGCAATTATGATAAAATATGGCATACGCAGACCTTTGATGACCTTTATGGAAATGTCAGTAGATGTGCTTTCAAGTTACACACGTATATACACATGCTCACACACACGCACACACACACAGGAAAGTCTCTCCTCTGTGATGAAAACACCTTATAATTCCCTATTGTTTCTTTCATTAAAAAAAAAAAATCTTTACAGATGAACCTCTGTGCTAAGTGCACATGTGCATAGCAAGTAAATACATTTCTCCAGGTCGAAGGGATGAAGGAGTCCTTTGTGTGAATAGAAAGTCTCTTGGATGCTGCAGCTCAGTAGCATTCATGAGACCATCAGGCACAAATCACACAAAAGAGAAAAGGATTCAACTGGACTAAAGCCACATCAGTATAGACCAGGAGAGAGAGGGGTGCAGTACAATATGTAATGGCAGAATTTGAAGGAGAATTAAATCAAGACCGTACTGACTTTTTCTTAGCTGAATTCCTACAGTCTTTGAGGCTGTACCACACAGCCCAGCACTATGACAATGATCTAGCTGTTTCCTGCCATTGAGGGAAAGACTGTCCACAAGACCTCAAGCTCTCTGGAGCCATATCTTCTAATTTTTATTTGACCTCCCCCTTCCAATTCCACTCTGACTTTAACACTAACATATGTGCACTTGGGGAACAGACTTCTAACACTCGATTTCTACCTCCTGGCACCTATAACACATGTGGTCTGTACTATAATTTAAGTGAGCACTTTAATTTAGGGCATGTGACTATAAATCAACAAGCCCAGATAAGTAAGTAAAGAGTCTGTTTTTTCTAAAAACATCAAGTTTATGGGGTACCCAAGAATATCAGTTTCATTAATTTGTTACATCACTTTATTTTATTTTTCACCTACATGGTTATTATCTATTCATATTAAATACTTTATCAGAATTAGCTCTGAATAAGTCATAGAAGAAGCATACTTATGTACATTTCTTTCTTCATCAATATTTAGATATCTTTAAAACAAATGGAGCAGAATTTCCAAATCCGAAAAAAAGAGTGATGCTTCTCAATAGAATCCCTGCATAAAGTTACAGACTTATTTGAAGGATGTTCCTTGTAGTTGAGTCTTATTTTGACATTTTAGTTAAATTCATTCAAAAACACTTATGAACACCCACTGTGGACCAGACACATCTCCAGGAGTTTATGGTTAGAGGTGGAGATAAGATTATAAACAACATAAAGATGGAATAGATCAAATATGGCAGACAATGAAGATTATCAAAGAGAAAAGCACAGTAGACACTGGGGCTAGGATGTGTTGGGAAAAGTGACTCTGACATCTTAGGTAATGGTGGCCAAAGAAGGTCTCCCTGAGCAGGTGATCTCTGAGGAAAGACCTGAAGGAATAAAGGGAACCAACCATATGGGTAGTTGGGAAAAGCACTGTGGGTGGAGGGAACAGTGGCCACAAGCCACAGGAAGGAGTGAGTGCAGTGTTTGAGGAAGAGCAAAGAGGTCATTGACACACAGGGGAGCCCTAGGAATGAGGGGAAAGTTATGGCTGAGGGGCAGGTGACTAAGGAACAGGTCAGAGCCAGCCTCCTAAGTCATGGTAAGGACTTGCCTTCTACTCAGGGTGAGATACGAAGTCACTGCAGGGCTTTAAAGAGAGGATTTTGATCTGACCAACATTTTATCTGGAATCACTTTGACTGCTATGCTGTAAACAGCTGCTGAGGGGGTGTATTAGTCCATTTTTATGCTGCTGATAAAGACATACCCGAGACTGAGCAATTTACAAAAGAAAGTTTATTGGACTTATGGTTCCACATGGCTGAGGAGGCCTCACAATCATGATGAAAGGCAAGGAGAAGAAAGTCACATCTTACATGGATGGCAGCAAAGAGAGAGAGCTTATATAGGGGAATGCCTCTTTCTAAAACCATCAGATATCATGAGACTTATTCACAATCACAAGAACAGCATGGGAAATACTTGTCCCCATGACTCAATTACCTCCCACTAGGTCCCTCCCACAACACATGGAAATTCAAGATGAGATCTGGGTGGTGACACAGCCAAACCATACCATTCTGCCCTGGCCCCTCCCAAATCTCATGTCCTCACATTTCAAAACCAATTACGCCTTCTCAACAGTCCTCCAAAATCTTAACTCATTTCAGCATTAACTCAAAAGTACACAGTCCAAAGTTTCATCTGAGACAAGGCAAGTCCCTTCTGCCTATGAGCCTGTAAAATCAAAAACAAGTTAGTTACTTCTTAGATACAATGGGGGTACAGGCACTGGATAAATATAGTCATTCCAAATGGGAGAAATTGGCCAAAACAAAGGGGCTATAGGCCCCATGAAAATCTGAAATCCAGCAGGGCAGTAAAATCTTAAAGCTCCAAAATTATCTCCTTTGACTCCATGTCTCACATCCAGGTCACGCTGATGCAAGAAGTGGGCTCCCACGGCCTTGGGCAGCTCCACCCCCATGACTTTTCAAGGAATAGCACCCCTCTTGGCTGCTTTTATGGGCTAGTGTTGAGTGTCTGTGATTTTCCCAGATATGTGGTGCAAGCTGTTGGTGGATCTACCATTCTGGGGTCTGGAGGATGGTGGCTCTCTTTTCACAGCTCTATTAGGTGGTGCCCCAGTAGAAACTCTGTGTGGGGGCTCCAACCCCATATTTCCCTTCTGCACTGCCCTAGCAGAGGTTCTCCATGAGGACCCTGCCCCTACAACAAACTTCTGCCTGGGCATCCAGGCATCTCCATACATCTTCTGAAATCTAGACATAGGTTTCCAAACCCCAGTTCTTTACTTCTGTGCACTCACAGGCTCAACACCATGTGGAAGCTGCCAAGGCTTGGGGCTTGCACCCTCTGAAGCCATGGCCCGAGCTCTGTGTTGGCCCTTTTCAGCCATAGCTGGAGTGGCTGGGATGCAGGGCACCAAGTCCCTAGGCTGCACACAGCACAGGGACCCTGGGTCGGGCCCACGAAGCCACATTTTCCTTCTAGGCCTCCAGACCTGTGATGGGAAGGGCTGCCGTGAAGACCCCTGGCATACCCTGGAGACATTTTTTCCCATTGTCTTGGTTGCCATTTGGCTCCTCATTCCTTAAGCAAATTTTTACAGCCAGCTTCAATTTCACCTCAGAAAACGAGATTTTCTTTTCTATTACATTGTCAGGCTGCAAATTTTCCAAACTTTTATTCTGTTTCCCTTTTAAAACTGAATGCCTTTAAAAGCACCCAAGTCACATCTTGAATGCTTTGCTGCTTAGAAGTTTCTTTCACCAGATACCCTAAATCATCTGTCTCAAGTTCAAAGTTCCACAAATCTCTGAGGCAGGGGCAAAATGCCATCAGTCTGCTAAAACATAGCATAGAGTCATCTTTGCTCCAGTTCCCAACAAGTTCCTCATCTCCATCTGAGACCACCTCAGCCTGGACCTTATTGTTCATATCACCATCAGCAATTCAACAGGTCTCTAGGAAGTTCCAAACTCTCCCACATTTTCCTGTCTTCTTCTGAGCCCTCAAAACTGTTCTAAACTCTGCTTGTTACCCAGTTCCAAAGTCAATTCCACATTTTGGGTATCTTTTCAGCAGCAACCCACTCTACTGATACCAGTTTATTGTATTAGTCCATTTTCGCACTGCTGCAAGACTGGGCAATTTACAAAAGAAAAAGGTTTATCGGACTTACAGTTCCATGTGGCTGGGGAGGCCTCACAGTCATGGCAGAAGGTGAAAGGCACATCTCACATGGTGGCAATCAAGAGAATAGAGCTTGTGCAGGGGAACGCCTCTATTTAAAGCCATCAGATCTCATGAAACCTATTTACTGTCACAAGAGCAGCATGGGAAAGACTTGCTCCCATGATTCAACTACCTTCCACCTGGTCCCTCCCACAACACATTGGAATTCAAGATGACATTTGAGTGGAGACACAGCCAAACCATATCAAGGGGCCAGGGTGGAAACAGGGGACCAGCCAGGAGGCCACTGCCATGGCCCAGGTGACAGACAAGAACTGCTTGGACAAGCATAGTAACAGCAGAGACATGGGAGGTGGTTGGCTTTCAGAGATATAAGAACCAGTAAAATCAGTTGAATGACTTATCATTTTCCTCTTCCATAGAACTTTGGCAGTCTTCAAAAATCAACACTACCTTTCGCAAATCTGGATTTGTCCCCTTTGAGGGAATTCTCAAGTATGTATGCTAGGCTCTGCCACAGTTCTAGAACAGGGGTTCCAAAAAATATCCTGGGTACTGTTGGCATTGAGAAATAAACATACATGCTCCCTTGAAACAGCTTTTGCCCTAAAGGAGGTTACAGAAGAGTTGGCATACTGAACATTTACAACATGAAAAAAAAAAAAGGAATCTTATTAAAAATCAATTGGGAAGCATATATCAAGCCTATTTGTGTGGTGGTGGAGCAGGAGAGGTAGTAACAGGACAGGAGATGAGATAAAAAGACACCCCTATTGGAGTTAGTCATTGTAATCATTCTTCAAAAAGAGAAGCAAGACAGAGCACAGCCCCCAGCTCAGCACTGCAGCTCTTAGCATCTTGATAAAGCGAATGTACACAGTGATAAAACAATGGCTGTTCCCCAAAACCCTGCTCTGTCCCACTGTTAACAGAAAACAGATCAGACCTTATCCAAGCAGAGATGACTGACACCACTGTGGTGGAGTGGTTTTAGATCACAAGCCAACCTTAGGGGGAAATATGAACCATGTTCAAGATGACAAAAAAAATCCTGACAGTAACCTACTCCTTCTGCATCTTATGTGCCAGACACTTAACCTAGGTGTTCTCCTCATAGGAACTCATTAGGCAAGAGCTGTTATCTCTGTTTTCAGATGAAAAACTGAGGTTCAGAGAAAGGGTTGACTGGCTACCAAGGTCTTCTCCTTTCCCAGCCTGAGATGCTCATCTGCACCCTTTTCTTTTTTCTTTTCTTTTCTTTCTTTTTTTTTTTTTTTGAGACACAGTCTTGCTCTATCGCCCAGGCTGGAGGACAGTGGTGCAATTTGGGCTCACTGCACCCTCCGCCTACTGGGTTCAAGCGATTCTCCTGCCTCAGCCTCCTGAGTAGCTGGGATTACAAGCACCCGCCACCCCACCTGGCTAATTTTTATATTTATAGTAGAAATGCGGTTTCGCCATGTTGGCCAGGCTGGTCTCAAACTCTTGACCTCAAGTGTTACACCCGCCTCGGCCCCCCAAAGTGCTGGAATTACAGGCGTGAGCCACTGAGCCCGGCCTGCTCATCTGCAACTTAATGAGATGACCACAAGCTGAGTGAGTGGAAAATATTCTTGAAGGAGACCCTGACAAAAACTCCTGGGACAGCAACCAAGAACTCAGACCCTACAGCAAGAAGGGCTAGGGGAAGTGGTTCATTTTTAGCAGATTCTGAGCAGATCATAAATTTCACACTGTTTCTTACAAAAGTTCAAACTCAATGCTCGGAAACTGTAATGATAATAATAGTAACCATTGAGGATACAGATACTGTGCTAGAAGTTTCCATGCATTATCTCTATGCCTTACAAAATCTTTGCCAAGTAGGTGCATTTATCTGCATTTTACTGGTGTGGAAATAATGTTAGTGACATGACTTCCTCAGACTCCCCAAAGGACCAAAGCTATGCCTTGAACCCACCCTGATCAACTTCAAAGTCTGTGTTCTTTCTGCTAGTATGGAATCATGGTCAAGAGCATGACCCCTGGGGTCAGACTGCCTGGGTTCAAATCCTGGCTCTGTTTCTTCCTACCTGCCTGGCCTGGGCAAGCTACTTAACGTCACTGTGTCCCAGTTTCCCCAGTTGTAAAATAAGGATGAGACCAGTACCTACCTTAGCACACAATAAGCACTGCATGTATTAGCGATAATGATCAATATTGTTACTGAGTCACATTATAATAAAAGAATAAGATTATTAGATAGTATTGGATATTCATTAACATTTATTTGAATACAGTGGAGAAGGGCTGCTGTTCATTCTACTTTTTGGGGGGTCTTGTCTGCTGACAAGGTTAACACACTTGTGCTAATGTTATAACCTAGTACAAATGATAACAATCCAGTTTCCTTATGAGGCATGCACGCCATTTGATCAGTTTGAAAAAAAACCGGAGATATTAATAGCCTTGTGCAAACAAAGTGTTTATTATACCTCATGTTTTTTTTTTTTTAGGTGGGTTACTATGCTATGTATGTCTCCAATGTGGCGCCGGGGACAATCTTCTTAATTGTAGATTATATGCTGTAAAATTATGTACAACAGGAGCACAGTATGGCTTTTTGTTTGTTTGGTTGGTATTCTTTTTTCAGTAGCACTTTTGCAAGTCTAATTTAACAGACAGTTTTTTTGGCTGACCTCTTTTTATTTTATACCCCCTTGGGCAATATGAGAAATGAAAGCTGAAGTGTGTGTGTGTGTGTGTGTGTGTGCGCGCGCACACACATGCACAACCACAAGCACATGCATGTGTTTAGGGTTAGGAGAAAGGGATAATTTTCATTAATCCCATTAGTGCTGTGCTCCCTGGTATGATAAAAACCCCACCTTTCAATTTTGCAGCATTAGGATCCCTTAAACGGTAGGCCTAGGCCATCTACCCTGAACTTTCACTATGAAGCCTTAAGAATGTGCATTTTAAAATCTGTTGCAGAGATGTTACATATGTAATGTCCATTAAAGGTAGCTGATGATTCACTCCCCCCACCACAATCTTTGCTTACTTATTTTGTTCCACAAACATCAATTCACCCTATCATCCTCAAGTCTGAAAAATCATTTAATATTTACTATACAACTTGAAGCCAAAACTAAATGGATGTAAATGACTTAGGATTTCACCACTGTTTTATATATCCTTGCAACTGATAGCCTCTAGAAATGACATTTCATCACATTTGACAAGCTGGTTACTGTTTAAATGCAGATTCAATGAGGCATTAAAATCCTAAGGAAAGAGGTCAGAGCAAATAGGAGAACAGATTTTATTTTACAGATGCTCCTCGACTTACAATGGGATTGTGTCCTGATATCATACATATGAACAAAAGTAAGTTGAGTCACTTTTACACCATCATAAAGTTGCAAAAATCAAAAGTAGGGGATCATCTGTACTTTTCACTTGCCAAAGTCTTGTGAGTTTTCTGTAGAGAGGGGGGTTCCTTTGCCATCCTAGGGGTGGCTTCAACTGAAGCTGGAGTTCAGTGGCGCAATCTTGGCTCACTGCAAGCTTCACCTCCTGGGTTCACGCCATTCTCCTGCCTCAGCCTCCTGAATATCTGGGACTACAGGTGCCCGCTACCATGCCCAGCTAATTTTTTGTATTTTTAGTAGAGATGGGGTTTCACTGTGTTAGCTAGGATGGTCTTGATCTCCTGACCTCGTGATCCACCCGCCTCAGCCTCCCAAAGTGCTGGGATTACAGGCGTGAGCCACCATGCCCAGCTGAGATGGGTTTTCACCATGTTGTCTAGGTTGGTCTTGAACTCCTGGGCTCAAGTGATCCACCTGCCTCAGCCTCCAAAAGTGCTGGGATTATAGGTGTGAGCCACCGTGCCCAGCCTCTGGATCTAGTTTTTAAGAGGACTTGCAGCTTCTGCCTTGGACATTTTCACACTTGAGTCTCCATCTAAGAAGTCAGACTACTCTTCTGGGAAGACCACATGGAGACAACTGAGACTATCAGCCCCATGGGAAAAGGCAACATTTTAGTGATTTTTTCTCCTGATACTGTAAGATGTAGGAACCCAATACATCACTCTTCTTCCCCCAGGGAGTTATTTTTGCATGATTTTATTCAGTGGTCTGAAGCTAATAAATCGGTCTTAAAAACAATCTGGCAACTGACTTTCACAGGTAACTCAGGAGAGAGCTCTTCCCACTGCACGAGTCAAAGACATAGAAGTCAAAATCTAAGCAGTGACAGCAAAGGAAGGGAACTAACACATGTGGAACATGCACTCCCCACCTGGCAGTCACAGACATTATTTCATTTCACCCTCACAATAAACCCCAAGCTAATTGGGAATTACTAAGAAAGTTAGGTCACAATGCCCATATCATTGCATACTATGCCATGCTGCCTCAATAAGGTAAACGGGGAGGCCAGACGTAGTCATCAAATCCTGGGACATGAGTGTGCACACTGAAACATGAGGAAGGTCGTTCTGACAAAATACTATGCATACCAATTAACCAAACCCACTCCTATTTCAATCTAGTCTATTCTGATATCTCTGCAACAAATATTGTTGGGTTCAAAGGAATCTCTTGATTCAGGCATATGGCTCAGTTCCTTGGAATTATGTGTCTGCCCACGAAAGGAGCCCAACCAAGATGGCAAGTTGCCCACAAATTCTCACAACTCCCTTTCTGGCAGGAATGAGTTCTGAGGCATTTCTCTGGATTCTCCAGCTTTTGCTCTAAAAGTACCTTGGGTATATCTTTATTCATATACAGATACCACTTCCATGTACATTTCTTCACAAGACCCTGAGCAACCAGAAGGTGGAGGCTAATTTATCTCTAGATGGCTGGCACGAGGTATGATGCTGATGCCAGGAGGTGTACACTCACAGTCTGCTGACTATTACTTTACTTTACACAGTGGGTTAGTGTTCGAAGATTAAAGATGGCTGCAATTTCTTTGACACATTTCCCATTGATATATGGGATCTATTTCCTTTCCCTTTGAATCTGGGCTGCCCTGCAGTTGATTTGATCAATAGATTAAGGCAAAAGTGATGCTGTGTCATTTCTGGGCCTACTATTTTTTTTTTTTTTTTTTTTTTTGAGACCAAGTTTGACTTTGTCGCCCAGGCTGGAGTGCAGTGGTGCAATCTCTGCTCACTGCAACCTCCACCTCTTGGGCTCAAGAGATTCTCCTGCCTGAGCCTCCTGAGTAGCTAGGATTACAGGTGTGCCACCATGCCTGGGTAATTTTTGTATTTTTAGTAGAGATGGGGTTTCACCATGTTGCCCAGGCTTGAACTCCTGGGCTCAAGCAATTCACCTGCCTCAGCCTCCCAAAGTGCTGGGATTACAGGCGTGAGCCACCACGCCCAGTCTATGGGCTTAGTTTTTAAGAGGACTTGCAGTTTCTACCTTAGACATTTGCACACTTGAGTCCCCATGTAAGAAACCAGACTACGCTTCTGGGAAGACTACATGGAGACATCTGAGACTATCTAGGGGGAGGAGCCCAGCTGAGCCCGGCCTTCCAGTCATCCTACTAAAGTTCCAAGCATAGGCACAACGCCATCATCAATCCTCCAGACCAACACAACTGTCATCTAAATGCCGGCAAGTGACCCCAGCCAAAGCCACATGGAGCAAAAGAACATCCAGTCAAGCTCTGATCAAATTTCTGACCCATAAAAACTTGTGAAGTACAACAAAATGATTATTATTTGAGGCCACAAAATTTTGAAGCTTGTTATGCAGCACATAGATAACCCAAACAGTGGTATGAATCTTACTATTCTGGAGGTGGTAAGGTTTTAAACGAGAAATGAGTATTGAAAGGATGTGAGTTGGTGAGAAGAAACTAGAAATACTGGAGAGCTCCAAGTCCTCTGAGGTTAGCAAATTTAAATATAAGTATTCTTTGGTGGTACCAAAGGATTATTTAGGGCCACGAAGTTATGGGTACCCTTAGATAAGTCATTAAGTTCCCCAGGCATTTCTTAATGTGTAAAATGGGGATTTATCCAACTCCAAGATAACAGGTGTTCTTGCCCATACAGGAGATGTTCAACTTGAAGGGAATTCTCCTTCCTATTTTCTCTCCCTCTACCTCATAATTCTGGTCATGATTTTAATCATACATAGAGGGGAAATGGAATCAAAGAAAAGTGTGTTCAAATTTATAAATGGGCTGAGAGCTATAACAGCTATCATAGGTTTGAAGGTATTCCTAGAGCACTGGAGTTTTGTCCGAACATATCACAATAAAGGCTGCCTTTGGCATAAAGCTTTAAAAATATGGCAAGGATCATTACTATCTAATAACAGTTGTTTTTCATCTTTGTTTCCTCCTCTTTCCCTTCATCTGTCAGACACTTTATCCCTCTCATATTCCCTCCATTATTGTTATACATGGGAAGCTTGTCTTGTCTTGATCACACCAGTAGATGCTATTTAGAGTTTGTTAACTTGAAAGAGGTTAGAGAAAGCAGGAAAGAAAGCTTTTATTTTACTATCATTCATTAATGTTCTGACAGACTGTTCTGTAAAGAGAGCAGGGTAATGAAAATCTTAAGTTCACAAGCTTTTAGGTTTAAACAAGCTCAGAGTGACTTCAACAGAAGCATGGGTTTCCTAACTATCCCAGGTGGAGAGAAATAAACCTTTACGGCTCTGGACAAGACAAATCCTGAATTCATGTACAGAATTGCTATCCTAGGTCCATCCAGCCTCATATTGTGACTCTAAAACAAATACCTGGAGGTATTTTTATGAGACAGAATGACCCAAAAATTTGGGCTATATTTTAAATCTGTGAATTCCAATTGGAAGATCCAAATCTGAACAATCACATGTGAATCACCAGGAGAGTTCTTTGAAACAAACATCTGTGCCGAGGCAATTCTCATTTTCCTTTCCAGAGAAAATCAGAATCTCCGTGAAAGAAACTGTGGTTAGTCTTTGTAAAATCTCCCCCAGGTATTCCAAACCTGGTGTAGTGCCTATGCTCACATGTAAGTTCACAGGCACGTGTGCACACATGTACACACATACATACTCTCCTCCCGCTGAATATCAGTGTCCTGAAGCATCCTAATAAATCATCCAAACAACCATGTAAATGACCTGAGAAACTTTTCATGGTCACCCTGTCTTCTTCTAGGGAGTAGGATGCCAACTGTGTGTCAAGTAATACAGTAATCAAAGGGTATTCAAGAACTTCAGAGGCTTTGTTCTTCTGAAGAGCTGAGCTTTCCAAATAGCTGAAGATCTGCCCACTTAAGTACCAGATCTTTTTTTTTCCAAAATAATATTTCAGCAATTTTGGATGTTAAACTCTGTAAAATCTATTGCATGTGTTCAGTTTCCTGACTATAATTTAACCTCGTCTTCATAATTCAAGGCTATTACCATAGGCATCAATTCCTATAATGGGACTAGAGATGGGAGTTTATTACCAAAGACTACAAAGACCTCCAAATGGCAGCTGAAGACAAAAGGAAACTTGGAGAACACCATGCTAAAAATGGGACTCCAAATAAAGAGGTCAGAAGCAAAAGTCAGAAGCCAGACAGGAAGCCAAGCAGATAAAGAGTGGGTTAACTATAAACAGGGTAAGATTTAGAAAACTTGTCCACAACAGGCATTGCTTCTGTGGTCTGATTATCTGAGATAGCATTACTGTGATACACTGGTAAAAATCTTTAGTCTAAAGCAGAGGTCCCCAACCTGGATGGTACCGGTCCATGGCCCATTAGGGGCCCGGGCCGCACAGCAGGAGGTGAGCAGCAGGCAAGCAAGCAAAGATTCATTTGTGTTTACAGCCACTCCCCATTGCTTGCAGTACTGCCTGAGCTCCATCTCCTGTCAGATCAGCGGAGGCATTAGATTTTCAAAGGAGCAAGAACCCTATTGTGAACTGCACATGCTAGGGATCTAGGTTGCACGCTCCTTATGATAATCAAATGCCTGATGATCTGACACTGCCTCCCATAACTGCCAGATGGAACCGTATAGTTGCAGGAAAACAAGCTCAGGGTTCCCACTGATTCTACATTATGATGAGTTGTATAACTATTTCATTGTATATTACAATGAAATAAACTGCACAAGTAATGCTCTGTGGAAAAATTGTATTCCATGAAACTGGTCCCTGGTGCCAAAAAGGTTGGGGACTGCTGGTCTAAAGGACCTGCTGCTGATGTCACAGTGTCCTCCTCTAGCTCTCCTCTTTTAATTTAGTGCTTCTAATTTCTTGTGTCCCTACAGATAGTCAACCCAGTTGAAGCAATAAAAGGTAAGAGGCTGCCTTTCTGATCCATCAAAAGTGTGTGTGTGTAGTCTTCTCTTCGGGTGTTCAAGGATCTCTGTGACTTGCTCTCTGGACCTTGTCTGTGTTTCAGGAGGTGTATAGCTGAGCCCCAGAAAGATAAAAAATTGCCATTATTTTATGTTTTTCTGCTAGAACTTTCTCCTTCCAGATGCCCATGTATAGTGACAGTGAACGTGCCCATGCTTCTCCAAACTAAAAGCTTCCATCTTGGGCCGTTCCTCTTTCAAGCATGGGACTCTAAGCCATGCAGATCATGTCGCTTGTGTCATGGAGCAGCCAGTGCTGCAGAAATCTCTGAGACACATCTACCAAGAACTCACTAAGGTCCTCTAAGTTGCCAGCCTCAAGAGAAACACCCTTTCCTGGAGAAGGGTTGGGCCCTGGGAGGAAAAAAGTCATTGGCAAGCCTGTTGGCAGAGGCTACTCCTCAGAGGACAGGGTCAAGCGGCCACAGAAAAATAGTGACTTAGCAGCTTCCATTACAGGTAACAGGACCTAGGTGACCCTGCCTTCAATTTACTGAAGCTAACTAAAGTAGGGCCAAAGAGAGCAACCTATAATGCTATCGTCAGCACAGAAGGAAGTTTAAGAGTGATTTAATTGGTAAAAAAAGAAAAGAAAAAGGAGATACAATCATATTTATTGTTTGTTTGCTTAAATCATCTTGTAATTTATCTGGCTACCCCTAATCTGGCTTTTTTTCATAGGAACCAATTTTTGCTTTCCCTCCAAATATTACTTCATCCTCTAGCCTCGTTTGTCTTATTATTCTTCTATTCTGGCTTATCCCAAGAGTCAGAGAAAGGGAAAAGTTTGCTAGGAATAGCATAGTATGTGGTGAGGAGACAGAAGGACTTGGGAGTCAGAGGTGGATTTGTATCCCAGCCCTGCCATTTCCTACCTGTGTGACCCTGGCCAAGTTACTTAATTTCTCTGGGATTTAGCATCATTCTCTGTGAATGGAAAAAGAATAGAATAGCAGAAAGAATATTTCATTTTACGAACTCCATAGTATAGCTGTGAGTATCACTGGAAACAATACTTCCAACTCTTTGCTCAGCATAGTGTCTGGTCACACAAGCATGCTCTCTGACCTTGGGGTGACGAGCAATGGCCGGCCCATTGGTGCTACCCAGAATGCGAGTTAGGATTTAAAAGTCTCCAAAAACAGGTTCTCAAGGGCCTATTTAAATAAGTAAGAATTATTCTTCATGAACACACATGTGAACTACTACTTTAAAACTGGGGCCAGGCACAGTGGCTCATGCCTATAATTCCAGCACACTGGGAAGCTGAGGTGGGATGATCGCTTCAGCTCAGGAGTTAGAGACCAGCCTGGGCAACAAAGCAAGACCTCATCTGTACTAAAAATTAAAAAAAAAAAAAAAATTAGCTAGGCATGGGGATGCACACCTGTAGGATCGCATGAGCCCTGGAAGTTGAGGGTGCAGTGAGCTATGATTGCACCACTGCATTGTAGCCTGGGCGACAGAGCATGATGCTGTCTCAAAAAACAGAAAAAGAAAACAAAACGACTGCTTTGAGTATTTTAAACTATTCTTCAAGTCTCATATTCATTTGTATGGTAGTTCTCCATTTTCATAACGAATACAAAGAAAATTTTGATCCTAATGATCACAAATTCCAAATGATTAGACTCCAGAAAAACCAGAGGTTTCTGCACATAGATGCCAATTTCTTTTTCTCAAGTAATCTCATGTTTTAATCATATTGTCATATATATATACCCCTTATCACGGGGATCCCAAGGGGTTTGTTCTTAATCCTCTGTAGTGTCACTCTACACACTATCTCTGGAGGGCCACCTTCTCCCCAGTCTCTCCTCACCTCCAGGCACTGAGCACTATGTACCAGGTACCCTCAGCAAGCCCATTCAAGACTGTCTTTGCAGTGACTGCCCTTCCTGCCAAGAATGATGATCCCCCGTCGCGTTTTAATAGATACTTCTCAAGGCCTCACCAAAATGTCGGCTCCCTGGTGAAATTTCCCCACCTATACCCTATATGCGAGTACCACTATTCATATGGCATCAGGATGTACTTAAATTGCCTGTTTATAAGGCTGCACCAGACTCAGGATTTTTCTAGTAGCTCTTTAATGTGCACAAGAAGCACCTGCGAATCTTGTTAGAATGGGGATTCTGACTGTGTAAAGTCTAGAGTGGGGCCTGAGATTCTACATTTCTCACAGCCCCTAGGTGATGCCGATGCAAATGCCCTGTAGACTACACTCCGGTAACAAGCTTTTAAGAACATCTCTGAAAATCTCAGCAAGTTGGCATTTCATCATCATCATCATCATTATATTTTGATGCTGCTGCCCACCAACTCCAACTCTACTAGAAAGATGAGAATAGGAGACTTCAGGACTGTGTGTGTGGGGGGCGGGGGGCATTGTATTGGGTAGGTGGATTGGAGACTGTGGGTAGAATTAGAAAGGAAAAGGAAACGGGATAAGGTTAATAAAGACACAGGAGGTTGCAAAGAGAGGAGGAAAAAAGTGAAAAAGACAGGAAGAGAGAAGACAATAAGAGAACAAAGAGAAAATCATAGAAAAGGAGAAAGAAACAGCCATAGGATGAGTAAAGGAAGGTCAGATGACTGCTTCCCAGGAAGGAATCAGACCTATATTATCTGACTTTACAGTTTAAGGGGTTGAATTCTGGAACCAAACCCTCTCAAGAGTACATACTCCAGCTGTTCATGCAACCGAGGAAGTGCACTCAGAACTTCAATACTGCATTCTAAAGGGTTCTTCCCTCCTGAGTGATTAGGAACAAGTTATTACTATAACAGTAATAGCAAATGAGGGCCTATATCATGATTGTGACTACATAGAATGGCTTATATCAGCTAAGAAAATCTAAGACACTAGAATTCTTTTGTGCTAAGACCTCAAACTGATTGCCCATTACAACAACCTAAATGAGCCAGGTATGGTGGCTCATGTCTGTAATCCCTAAACTTTTTGAAGCCAAGGTGGGAAGATTGCTTGAGGCCAGGAGTTCCAGATCAGCTAGGGCAACATGGTGAGACCCCATATCTACAAAAAGTTTTTTAAAAAGATAATCGGGTGTGATGGTGCACTACTGCAGTCCCAGTGACTTGGGAGGTTGAGGCAAGAGGATTGAACCCAGGAGTTCAAGGTTGCAGTGAGCTGTGACCATGCCACTGTGCTCCAGCCTGTGACAGAGAGAGAGAGATTCTGTCTTAAAAAAAAAAAAATGAACATTACCTGATACAGCTCAATCCGTTGTTCAGGCACTCTGGCTTTTGGATTCTGCAAACGAAAGACTCTGAACTCTGCTTTCACCAAATTGGAAGCATTCTTCTCCATTGCTGAGACGTCAAACCGAACAATTCTGAAGTAGGGTCTGTAGAAAGTGGGCGGGATGGCATCTGTAAAAAGTTAGGGCAATCATTGAAAATGATAAAATCCATTGTGCTTTCAGAAAAGACTGTAGCATGAGATAATCCCAAGAAGCCATAAGGAAAATATCTACAGAATAATTTAGTTTCCGACGGCCAATTTAATATCCTTAACAACTTAACCAGAAAAAAAAAGAAATAAAATAAACATGTGCATTTAGTTATAGGAGTAGCAAATTAATAGAGATTAACAAACCACTTCCAATTCCATTTGAAAGCATGCAGTTAACCCCATCCTTTGAAGGCTGACAGAGTGGTGGAAAATCATAGATGGTTTTGAATTGGGACAAGTTTATGACAGTTGATGCCTGGAGAGAGCTGACAGGCCTGCGTACACTTTAATCAGATATGCCAAGAAAACAGTTCCTAGTGGCCAGCAGTTTGCCCATGTATTTTCTTTTCCTTGAAAGTTTGGCATCCAAATAATTTTTTTTTAACCAGGCTCATATATCGAATCTCCTTTGACTTCAATATTTTAGTTTTTCACACACATATGACTTAACACATTCTCTAGTCAAGTTATGATGAGGAAATCTGAATAAACAAAAGTATAATCCACATACTAACTTATACCAGATCCAGTATTAGAATTCTTTATGCAGGATAATCTCTGTTGGCGGGAGGTCATCCTAGCTAATGAAGAAAAAGAATTGGCACAAATTCCTTCAGTTCTAAACCATGTAAAATACAGAGTTGCTGATGGCACATGACAATTTAAAGCTCCTGGGAAGACCGGACACAGTGGGTCATGTCTGTAATCCCAGCACTTTGGGAGGCTGAGGTGGGCAGACCACTTAAGGTCAGGAGTTTGAGACCAGCCCTGGCCAACATGGTGAAACCCTGTTTCTGCTAAAAATACAAAAATTAGCCAGGCGTGGTGGCATGCACCTGTAATCCCATTTACTCCAGAGGCTGAGGCTGGAGAATTGTTTGAACCCTGGGAGTGGAGGCTGCAGTGAGCCGAAATCGCAACACTACACTCTAGCCTGGGCAACAGGGTGAGGCTCCATCTCAAAAATCAGTCAATCAATCAGTTAAGCTCCTGGGTTGCTTTAGAGTTGTGCTGGTTTTTGTTTTGTTTTGTTTTGTTTTGTTTTGTTTTGTTTTGGAATCTGCCAATGTCTTTGAATGTGCAACTGAGGCTAAACCAAGACCAGAGCAGGTCCTATTCTAACTCCATGCTTTCAAATACAATATCCATTTATTAAGCACATACACTGTGCAGACCACTTGTTACAGGTATGTTTCTACTATCTTCTTCCAAAATCTCCTATACACTTTCTTTCCCCTTTCCAGGGTGTTTCATCCAACTCTAGTGGCTCCATTTATTTCTATCCACTCTTCAATTATCTGACTTCATTACAAATAATCATTCACAGTTGTTCATGTTTCTTTAAAAATGCTTTTATTACTTCTGCATTGTGTTTGTTTATTTTGTTTCCCCTGTGAAATTTTAAGAATCTTGAGGGCAGAGACTGGATTTTCCAGGTCTTTCTTCTTTCCCACGTATCTGGGGCAGGGTTCTGTAAACATGGAGTTCACCAAATACCCTGTTGGCATACTTGGTCATCAACAGGAGTCTCTTGAAAGACTCAGGCATCTGACTGTTGGCAACACTAACTTCTTTTTAAATAAATGAGCCATCTTGCCGATCTTAAAATAGACATAAATACCTTCCATGATTTATTGGGAAATCCATGCCCTGACGATTATGCTGAAGAAAAAAAGATGCTAGGAACACACCAACATTTTCTCATCTTAAGACCTCTGAATTTTTACCTTCATAGGAACGTTCTCCCAACCCATCTCCTTCCCCTGTATATATGTGTTTCTCAGCACACAGGCTCATGGAGAAGCAGGGAATTTCTACACTAGTCTGCTCCATACTGGTTCATAAAATGACTGTGTAAATTGAGGCTTTATAACCCATGAGTCAGAAGTCTCAGAAACAAACAAACAAACAAAAAACCCCCAAAAATCCAAAGTATCCAGGTTTCAAAGAAAAAAAGTATTCATGCAGACATGGTGATGATCCACTGCATCACCACTGCGAATTAGTTGATGGGTGGCTTCCAGGCCAGGGAGCACTGGTACACGCAGAAAGGCTTTTGGAGTCCCCTAGCACAGCATTTTGACAAGGTAATTGCTGAGAACAAATACTTTTTCTCCTCTGGAATATGCCCGCTCCCATGATTGGAACAGCTGGTCCTATGCTTGACCAGCTCAGCTGAAAACAGGCCAGACACCCAGAGAAGGCTAGGCCGGTATGGGGCCAGGCTTTCTGGCTTTGCCCACCCTCTTGGCCAAAACCTTCCACAGGCTGATGGCTGCATTCATCTTCGCATAGCCTCCGCATTAGACAGCAGAAGCTTCAAACATTCTTTGAAGGAGCATCCTGGAAGAGCGAAGCTAATTCAGCGTGTTTCCTGTCATTAGGAAGAGTAAACATCTCACTGAATTTGTGGCCCCCCCGCCCTCCGCCCTTTCAGTGGAATCCCTGCAGGCCTCTTCCACTTTCACAAGCACCCATCTTTCACACCCGCCCGCCTCAATCTTATCCTTCCATCAAGTTTGTAAATAAGTGCTCTTGAGATTTATTTTTATCTCTTTTGTGTTTATTAAACTTTGGACCATTTCCCCCTCCCCCTTTCCTGGTCCTCTGCCCATCCACACTCTTTCTTTTTATGGCTGCCTCAGACCATGAGGTCAATTTTGTTTCTTCTTCTTCTAAGCAAATCATCCAATGATCCTGTCCTAGGCTTTTGAGCTTTGAAGGGGCGTTTGCAAATATTTACAGGAGTAGCTTGCTAGTTAAGTACAGTTGTTCAGCTGGGCTTCCTATACATTGGCAAACAGCCCTCCTCCCCTCTGGCTCTTACAAGCATTTAGGCTGTTTATATTTCAACTGTCTAATAACACAAATCTGCATTTTTGGTCCTTGTTTTATAAGTAGAAGTAGCTAACATACACAGTGAAAGCACTGCTGAGCAGCCTCCATCAGCCACTCTGCTTTGGTCTTGTAACCACAGCGAAGCGACCAGGCCAGGAGGAGCCGGAAGCCTTCCCTGCCTATACTCCTGCTCCAGTGTGTGGGAGTGTGGTAAAAACTGTCAACTGAAGAACCGACTACCCCTTCCAGGGGTCGATGCCAGCTGTCCTGTGCTGTCATCTGCCCTGGGTCACAAGCCCCCTGGCTGGCTGAGGAACGTGAGCAACTGGCCAAATGTTTCCTCATTTGGAAAAAACAAAATTGCTGTAAATTGCACTAGCAGTCTTTGACCCTGCCTTTACTTCATAAACACCCTATACACGGGGCAGGGAGACCCAAAAAGGCCCCTCAATGCCCAGTCGGGATGCAGCAGGCTCCCACCCTCCACTGAGGGAGCTCGGGGTAGGGGCTTAATGGCTTGTGCAGCTCTGATCCACCCACTTAGTCTTGGAGGGATGGAGCTTTTTCCTCTGCTTCTTCCAAGAACTAATTTCCCCCTTTGGAATGGGAGTTCTTGCTAAAGTCCTCTGTAATACACATCCCAGTTCCTATTCCATTGCCAGGTGGTCAGGTACTTGTGCTTGACCTTTGCCAACTTATCCACACTCACATCCTGGCCCGCTCCCTTCTCTCAATTTCTGACCTACTTTTTCAGTTCAATCAAATCGATTTTCCTTCAACCCTTTGGATTTCACACCAGGAGGCTGATTCTGGTCCTCCTCCCAGGCTTTCTCATGGGCCTTCCTCCCAGGGAAAATTTTGCACATAGAAGATTCCAGTATGTCATCAAGTGGTGTCCCCCTCACCTCAGCCTTGGCCACACATGCCAAATCATATTTTGCGGAAGGAAGAGAGAGAAAAAAAACCTGAGAAAATCTAACTAGTCACTAATTTCCAAAGTAACAGTATACAAAAAACTTAAATATAGCACTTAATCACATACTACTGTATATACATTATATGTTGACTTATATCTGCTCCAAAAAATTTACCAACTTATTGTATGTAAGCACTTTGAACTCACAAATCTTTCCTTATAGTTTTTCTCCACAGTCCAGGGTGGACTTCATGAGAGTGTGGCCAAGCACAAGTGCACAGGGTCTCCATCCTCAGAAAGGTCTCATACCTGAATTTAGTGCTCTGTGGCCTCTCTAGTCATCATCTTGAAATCCTCAATCATTTCATCTTTGAATTGATGCTTTGTAAATGAGGTCTTATGGGATAGTGGAGCATGCACAGAGGGCTGGGGACCTCAGCCCCGGGCCATCCCACCTCCTGTCACCTGTCCACTTGCCCAGGACTCTCTGCCTCTTACCCCTTGCCCTCTGGTGTCCCCAGTCTCACCCTGCCTTCCCTGCCCCACCCAGTGGCCACCGTTTTCCTCCAGCCAGTGAGAGTTGGGGTCAGGCACACAACCCATGCCATTTCAGGGCAGGGCCTGGTGGCAGCTGTCCCCACCACAAGCTGGTAGTGCCACAATATGTTCAGGGAGCAACCCAGTAGAAGCATGTCTCTCACCCACTCCTTTTTAAAAATTTTTTTCAATACTTTTGGGGTACAGGTGCTTTTTGGTGACATGAAATAGTTCTTTAGTGGGTGATTTCTGAGATTTTTGTGCACGCTCTTAATTCAGGTACCAACCACATCCCAGTGCAGAGTTTGCAACCCTATGGGTTGAAGTGGCAGTCCCATGGGAAGGGAGATACCTGGCTCAATATGTCATCAATCTTGTGGGCTTGTGGCAGGGGGACCCCAGCAGCTGCTGGGCTACACGCTCCAAGTTTTAGGGCAAGGGTCTCAAGTCCCTGTGAGAGTCTCCTGTCACTCTAGGAGCATCCCCATGCCCAAGCGAGCACAATATCAAACAGCACATGAAAAAACACCGCGACAGTTGGAGAGAGAGAGAGAGAGACAGAGAGAGGGAGACCATGGAACAAAGGAAAAAGTTTTACATTTTAACATCTTCAATAGTACTCTTTTCCCTTTTTTTGAACAAGAGACCCCATATTTTAATATTGAAGAAGGATTCTGCAAGTTTTGTAGCTAGCCCTGCCAAAGCCTCATATAGTTACAGGATTCTTATGTACTGAAGGATCTTCAGGGCTACCTGAATTCTAATCCAGTTAAGAATGAACTGGTTGAACTGAACCAACCAGTTCCCAGCTCTGTGGCAACAGGGATATTATCTGGCTTTTCTGAGCCTGTTTCTTCATCTATATAATGAAGTAAATAATTTTCTACCTCATATGTAATGGATCATATTGTCAGGATTATATAAGTAAGCAGATGGAAAGTTGGAGCGCTGGGTCTAGCACAAATTTCCACACAGTTTCCTCCCTGCCTCCCTTCCCATCCTGCAACAAAGCTGCCAAGTGGTCAGTGGGCCTTTCGTGAATGCCCCCGAGAGAGGATGCTCTGACTAACTGACAGACTTAATTAGAAGAGGAGAGAAAGAACAGGAGGAGCTAAGTGTCCTGGGGCAGTTTATAAATGACACTATATACTCTAATTCCTTTCCACTGAATAGGGAGAAATTCTAGTCACCAAAGTTCTCACAGACTCCCCACGACTATCCTTTAACATTTCACCTGATTTACTATAAGCCTGACCATCAGAAAAGGTGACAAGAGAATCCTAACTTTCCACTAAACAGCTCTGCATCAAGCAATTTCACCTCTCACTACAATGTTCATATTAGGACTATTTTTATTAAAAAGGTTAATTGACATTGGTACAATACTATTAACTAGGCTTGGATTTCTTCAGTTTTAAATGTTCTACTTTTTTAATTTTAATTTTGTGCCTAGCTAGTAAGGGTGTATATATTTATGTGGTACATGAAATACTTCAATACAGGCATGCAATGCCTAATAATCACATCATGGTAAATGGGGTATCCATCCCCTTTGAAAACGTACTATAGTTGTGATTATCATTGGGAGAAGCTGTTGAAGGGTACACAGGAACTCTCTGCACTATTTTTGCAATTTCTTGTGAGTCTAAAATTGTTTCAGACCTGGCACAGTGGCTCATGCCTATAATCCCAGCACTCTGGGAGGCCGAAGTGAGAGGACTGGTTAAGGCTAGGAGTTTGAGACCAGCCTGGGCAACAAAGCAAGACAAGACCCCATCTATATTAAAAAATAAAAAATTAGTTCTGTAATGTGGCAAGTGCCTGTACTCCTACCTACTTGGGAGGCTGAGGTGGGGGAATCACTTGAGCCTGAGAGGGTGAGACTACAGTGAGCCATGATTGAGTCACTGCACTGAAGCCTGGGAAACAGAGTGAGATCTGTCTCTAAAAAAAATTAAAATAAGCCATGCACAGTGGCTCATGCCTGTAATCCCACCACTTTGGGAGGCAGAGGCAGACAGATCATGAGGTCAAGAGATCAAGACCATCCTGGCCACATAGTGAAACCCTGTGTCTACTAAAAATACAAAAATTAGCTGGGCATGGTGGCAGGCACCTGTAGTCCCAGCTACTCGGGAGGCTGAGGTAGGAGAATCCGTTGAACCCGAGAGGCAGAGGTTGCAGTGAGCCGAGACTGTACCACTGCACTCCAACCTGGTGACGGAGAAAGACTCCGTCTTAAAAACTAAAATAAAATAATTTCAAAATAAAGTTAAAGAAAAGGTTAATAAAAAACAAAACCGAATAAAGGTCTTACAACGTTACTCATACATGATGAGTTCTGAAACAGAATGTAGATTTGAGGCTTGCAAGAAGTCCCCCAATGATGTCTAGGGTTCAGCCCTTCAGGAGGGCAATGCTTCAGCTATCTATCTATTGTTTATTCCCTCTTAGATTGGTCACACCACAAAACTGGCAGAGAGAAAGTGTGTGTCTCTAAACTTGCTTGTAGGTGCTTGGGTCAAGAACCTACAGGTATTCGCTGTATTTGCTAAAGCAGTGGTTCTTAAAGTAAGATTCCCAACCCACGGCATCAGCCTTGACTAGGAATCCGTGATAAATGTGAATTATCCAGGAAAGTCTGATGCACCATCTCATCAAAGTTTGAGAACCAATGGGTGACTACATATTGGTTGACTCCTAGCTGGTGAAACCAGTCCTAGCTAACAATTAAAAGCAGATTGGAGGCCGGGCGCGGTGGCTCAAGCCTTTAATCCCAGCACTTTGGGAGGCCAAGACGGGGGGATCACAAGGTCGGAGATCGGGACTATCCTGGCTAACACGGTTAAACCCGTCTCCTACTTAAAAGAAGAGCAAAAAAGAACTATGCCGGGCTGTGGCCGGCGCCTGTAGTCACAGCTACTCGGAGCTGAGGCAGGGAACATGGCGTGAACCCGGGAGGCGGAGCTTGCAGTGAGCTGAAGTGAGCTGAAGATCCGGCCACTGCACTCCAGCCCGGGCGGCAGACGAGACTCCATCTCAAAAAAAAAAAAAAAAAAAAAAAAAAAAAGCAACTTGTAAATCAGGGAAAAGAAGGAGGCCTTAGTGGTTAACACCAGCTTTCCTGCAGTCAGCATGACCACAGCCTCAAGAAGATGAGCACTGGTCTCAGGTGTCCTTGTGGGAGATTTCCTCCAAGATAAGCCAGAAAGTCAGTAGTTCAAAGTGAAACACAGAAGGTGTGGGTATGAACGTAATTGGAGTGGCCTGGAGGTTTTGGTTATCCTCCTGCCTGAGGTACTCACCATTACTGAACATCAAGTCACAAGCTAGTCCCCCTCCTAGGGGAAAGCTAAACGAGGCTTACAAGCAGGCACAGGTTCCGCTGATTAACGGTATTTCAGCAGGTGGTCTGCGATTTAGCAAACTCCTTGAGCAATCCTAGTGTACCGCGTCACCATTGAGAACTGCTGGAATATAGGGACAGAAGGAAAAGAATCTACAAAGAAATACAGGAAAGACAAGGAGGCACCTAAACTTTTTTTTTTTTTTTTTTTTTTCTTTTTTTTTTTTTTTTTGAGATGGAGTCTTGCTGTGTCACCCAGGCTGGAGGGCAGTGGCACGATCTCGGTTCACTGAAAGTTCCACCTCCCAGTTTGCACCATTCTCCTGCCTCAGCCTCCTGAGTAGCTGGGACTACAGGCACCCACCACCACACCTGGCTAATTTTTTTATTTTTTAGTAGAGACAGGGTTTCACTGTGTTGGCCAGGATGGTCTCAATCTCCTGACCTTGTGATTCACCGGCCTCGGCCTCCCAAAGTGCTGGGATTACAGGCGTGAACCACCGCGTCCGATTTTTTTTTTTTTTTTTTTAAGATGGAGTCTCGCTCTGTCGCCCAGGCTGCAGTGGAATGGCGCAATCTCGGCTCACTGCAACCTCCCCTTCCTGGGTTCATGCAATTCATCTGTCTCAGCCTCCTGAGTAGCTGGGACTACAGGCGCCAACCACCATGCCTGGCTAATTTTTTGTATTTTTAGTAGAGACGGAGTTTCACCATGTTGGCCAGGCTGGTCTCAAACTCCTGACCTCAGGTGACCCACCGCCTCGGCCTCCCAAAGTTCTGGGATTACAGGCTTGAGCCACTACACCAGGCTCAAGCACCTAAACTTTTGATCAGGCTTTATACCTAGAAAAAAAGAGTAAGACAGATAAAAGAAGAAGAGTTCTAAAGCTCTTAAACTGGAAAAATAGGATTCCTCTATGATTTGCAGTAGTAGTCTGCCTTGACTGCACGTTTTAATCAACTGAGTAACTCTGAAAATCCTGATGCCTGGGTTGAAGTCCCTAAGAGTCTAGTTAATTGACTGGGGTGGACTTAGTTCTAAGTTCCTCAGATGATTTTAATGTACAGACAGGATCAGCACTCCTCACTGAAGGAAACTGGTAGTACTCAAATTGAAGAAGGGAAGACTTAGGGATATCAAACCTCAAGGGATTTCAAATATTTCAGGGACTTAACTTTCTATATAGCTAAGGAGCCACAGTTTGACTCAATATAAAAATAATTTTCTAATAATTTAGAAGATTTAAAAAAAAAAAGAAAAACCAACAACTCACTCTCTTTCAAGGTTGTGAGAGATCACACCTCACTGGTCTCACTGGAAGAATCTGTGTACTCACAAGACGCATTATGTCCCAAAAGATGCAGTGGAGCTTCCTGAATGTGGTGGCAGGGTGAGCTAGATGGCCTCACAGCCCACTTCCAGCTCTGCCATTACATCACGCTCTCCACTGATGGAGCCTCCAAAAATTGTTTTTCTCCCCTAAATCCCACTATGTTAGATATTTGTTCACTCACCCCCTGCATCAGAATCACCTGATGGGCTTATAAATATGCTTGTTACTTGGTTCCATCCTAGACCTACTGGGTGAATAGTAGGCTATTCTTTTTTATACTCAAGTTTGAGAACTTCTGCCCTAGACTATGATGGTCTAACCACAATGCACTTGACCAGGCTTCCCTTCTGGTTACTCAGTGTCATGAACTAGCTAGAGAGGAATAAAAAATATCCATCCTACCTTCCCTACTCCAAAAAGAATGACCTGATCTTACTGCAGACTCAGAATTCTATTTTATGTCCCCTTCTCATTTTATAATAGCTTTACTAACTTCATCACTGCAAAGGCCTTTTTTAACACCCATTTCACAGATAAAGAAATCAAGAGTGAGGAAAGTGAAACTTTGGGCCAAAGTCAAAGTGAGGCTGGCCTTTGAATCAAAAGCTTTTCAGCACAATATCCTGCCTTCTGTGCAAAGGAGCCCTGAGTTGAAGGCATGACTACCACGCCAGGCAGAAACACCAACACATGCAGTGGAGTGTGGTGGCAACAAAAATACAAATAAAATAACAAGGCAGCAGTTCCTCCTCCGCTAGAGATAAGTTTGACCTTGCAATACAGCTTGAAAAACTTTATTGCAAGCCCACAGTATTTTCATGGATACTCCCTAAGAGAATGAACCTGATGTGGAGACCTGGGGGCTCACCCAGCATGAAAGTTTCCCAGTGAGAGGCACCTTATTAATACCAGCATTGCCCAGGGTCTTTCAGATCCCCATACATTGGTGCCTAGTGCTGCTGTTCTCAGTGGTATCCCCTGGCTCTTATTCTCAAGCCCCTAGAATGAACAGAACAAACCCCCCATTTCCCTTTCCAGAAATGACTGTACTTTTCCTGCAGCTCAGCAGTGACTGGTGTGGACTTCTGACATACTTAATGAGTGTGTAGTGGCCCCTCATTCCTGACATCCCTAGCTTTGAAGGAAGTTGTTTGGGGTTCATTAGCCATTCCCCAGAATGTGACAAGACAAGCAACCCACCGAGTGGTTGGAGGGCAATAAACTAGCTACTATTTGTGTGTGCACAGACACAGCCAGCAAGAAACCAAGACAATTGTGTTTTGGGGTTTTCTGAAATTTGTCTTGGCATACTGGATATGGATTTTATTTCACTACCACATCCCAAACACTGCTGACATTCAAGTCACAGCAATTTAACATAAAATGACTGAGAAATAAACAGCACATCAGCGGTGGTTTCTGATTTTCTCTCCGGCCATCCCACCTATTAAATGTAACACAGCACCAGAGCATCTGCTTTGTAAAGACAGAGTCTCTGAGAGGGGGATGGTATCAGACTTGACGAGCTGTTGGCAATGGTGAGTCTTAATTGTGTCAGCATCAGCTTATGTGACTTGGCCTTCATCTAACTGCTATTTGAGACTGTGCGTACTGTCAGCATGAGTGTTTGGGCTCCTTCTTACACTGCAAAAAAAGTAAAATAACAGTGGTGCTGGCCCATGGTGTTTAGTTTTCTTGAACTGTGTCAGACATGGGGTTTCCAGTTTCTGTTCCAAAGTTTCCATCATCCTCATAAAACCCCACCTACACAGAGACACCTATTTCACTTCAGTTCCTCTACATTTCTCATCAGGCTCAGGGCTGTGCAGGCAGTTTGTGTAGGGTGTACTGGGTGTTAGCAGTAAAAGCATTGAGTGCTGAAAGGGCAGGCTGACTATTGCTATTAAGAGGCCAATGCCTAACCTAGGGGAGTCTCAGAGCCCATGAGCATGAAGAGTATGGCTGGATCCACGTTTTTGGGCAGGTAAAACGTGAATGTCATGTGTCCCTTCCCAATGGCCTGAATGGGGAAGGCAGTTCTCACACTTGGAACAGGCCACTGAAGCAGCTCTTCTCTGCCATAATCTCATCCCTTAAAGCACATAAATTTATCTTTTTCTTTTTCTTTCTCTCTTCCTGTCTTTTCTCCTTCCTTTGCTCCATTTTCTTTCTCTCCTCTTTTTCTCACTTCCCTTCAATCTGTGCTTTCATTTGCTGTGATATCCAGGGAGCAAAATGATCATCTTTTTGGTCCTTTCATGGCTTTTAATGAGGCCAATGACCCCATGACACAGATAACAATATACTATTCTAGAATGCAGCAAAGGCTTCAAACAAGATCAGTAGAAGGAAGCCAGCCTGTATTGATTCCTTTAATGAACAAAACTTGGAAATTTAGGATCTCATCCTTAACCTTTTAATACATTAGAAGCACATGTTATTTTGATCCCTTTTACAGATTAAGAAACTGAAGGTGAAATCTTTGCAGGATGACACCAAGCATTTGCAAAATAGGACTTAAACTCTACAGCTCTGGACATTCTTGCTCAACATTAGACATTCTTGCTAATCCCTGCAAAGAAAGCATTCTTATCCCACAACAAATAAACACCAACATTCCCCTTTCCAGAAACAAATGCACTTTCCCCTGCAGCTCTGCAATAACTAGTATGGACTTTTGACATGCTTAATGGTGTAGCGAGCGGGTCCTTATTAGCCCAAAAATCTTTCTCTAATCTTTTCAAAATTATAGCAGTGATGCATGTAATGGCCAATGCATGTCTTGTACTGTGAGATTTTCTTTGTGTTTTCTGTAAGCTTCTTGCTTGTGGCCTAATTTTTCTGTAAGGCAATTGCCTAATTACTTTGAGGCACTGTGCTGATTTGTTGCTCTGCCCTAAAGCTTAAGCTAATAAGTGGCAGGGCACACCCTGCTAGGATTACAAGCTGTTTACCAACTTAACCAAGTGGCATGGGCTGTTATTACTAGCATATTAAATTAATGGCTTGAGAGTGAATAAATATGAAGAGGAATACATGGTCTGGATTATCCAGTTTTAGAGAAGTGGAAAGCAAATACAGCTGATGTTCAGTCTCTCTGCAAGTCTTTATTGAAATTAGAAATGATAGCACACAAAGGGATTGCCTGGCACCTATTAGGTGCTCTCTTTTATAGGCATCTAACATTTCTTACTGCAATTTTCTTTATAAGACAAGACAAGACAGTTTCTCTTAGAACCCTTCAGTGACAGAGATCTTAGAACCCAGAGAGGTAGTCCACTTCAGCCTCTGACCATTGTTCCAATGGTACAAGAGTTCTTCCCTATCTTGGGCTGACAGCTGCTTTCTATAAGGGCTGCACCACAGTGGGTCTAATTCTACCACATAAGATGATCTATTCCCTTTCCACTCGGTCCTACTTATACCAAGCCAGTTTTTTGTTTGTTTGTTTGTTTGAGACAGAGTCTGTCATCCAGGCTGGAGTGCAGTGGCATGATCTCAGCTCATTGCAAGCTCTGCCTCCCAGGTTCACTCCATTCTCTTGCCTCAGCCTCCTGAGTAGCTTGGACGACAGGTGCCCACCATCATACCTGGCTAATTTTTTTTTTTTTTAATTTTTCTAGTAGAGACGGGGTTTCACTGTGTTAGCCAGGATGTTCTCGATCTGATCTTGTGATCCGCCTGCCTTGGCCTCCCAAAATGCTGGGATTACAGGTGTGAGCCACCGCACCTGGCCGGTCAAGCCAGCTTTTGAAGCCAGTTTTTGCATCTTCTCTTCTTCATCTCCTTTCTTCTGAAAGCAAACATCCCCTCTTTCCTTTCACGTTTTGTCATGAAAGCCATTCACTTATTCTAGTTGTTCTCTACTTCGCCCCAATCTTAAACCCGAACCATTACATCTGAACATAATTCTCAAGGCAGAATGAAGTAGAACTATCTATCACCTTCTTTAGTGTGGAACTTATGCTTTTCTGAATGCATCCCAACACTGAATGACTCTTTCTCTTTATTTTTTGACCTTTGCACTCACATCACATATTCTCTGTATTCTGAATGTCTAATAAATTACAAGTCTTTGGTCTTTTCCACACAAACAATTTTGCAGATGTCATCATCTTATGCTTACACCCTGTGCAATATTTACAATATACTCCTGTTCAGTGTATACTTATTTGATGTGAGTCCTCATTTTAAATATGCTGAGAAGGATTTGAAGTCTGATTTGGTGAACCTGTGAATTCACGTGTTAAATGACACTGCAGGGCACAGTGTTGTATAATAAAATGAAGGATCCTTGATGCTATTTCATTCGATCCCCAGAACTCACAGATAAGGAACAAAGGTCCTCAAGTCAAGTTTGTTTAGGTGGAAAAGGACCTGAATTCACACTAGAACTTATTCCTTCTGAGGTGCTTCCTCTGCACCAGGCACTTTCCACTGTGCTGCTCAACACCAGGGACACAGCCAAGTCTACGGGCAGGAGGCTCTGGACCTGAACAGGCACCCACCACCACCACAGTGAGTCTTCCAGTCTGCCCAGTGGCATATCTTCTTCAGGCGGGACCAGTAGGCCAGTTGTGTCCTACTGCAAATCATCAAGGAAAACAGCTAGTGGGACAGAACTCAGGAAGGTTCTGGAACCCATCTTGGCCCAGAATGCCCATCCTCTATTAATGAGCACTCTGAGGGATTTGTTTCAAAATATACTTCCTTGAAAAGCTGAATGGAAAGTCTGAATTTTTCTTTATGCCAAATGGTAGCCCTCTATGTAGAATATAAAGATAGTAGGGAGTAAGCATTGCTTGGAAGAAACGTTAAGTTACCAGATATCCCTAT
This sequence comes from Rhinopithecus bieti, assembly GCF_001698545.2. Lineage (NCBI taxonomy): Eukaryota > Metazoa > Chordata > Mammalia > Primates > Cercopithecidae > Rhinopithecus > Rhinopithecus bieti. Next base: position 6,414,543 of record NW_016804690.1, read on the forward strand.
TAGCACTTCAGTAGATGGCCATTTAGTGCCAGAAAGAATATTAAGAGTTTCAAATGATGGTGCTTTCTTAGGGTTGGTAGATGTATTCATTAAGGGTGTGCACTCTTCCCTCATCCTGTTTGTACTGGCAACACAGCTATGGGCAATTAAGATATGGGAACATACAGGAATTATAGGAATCCAGATGAACTGTGGCATGAACGAGTTCTGGAATGGAGCCAGGGGTGTTATACTTGTTTTAAGGAATCATGTTCATTTGGGTGCTAAGCAGCTTTCTGTTCTTCAAGGTTGGGCCACTGTTTGTGAGAGGAAGAAAAACAGCCTTTAAGAATCTCCACTGCAGAAGTAGACCCTGGCTAAGTGCTTTAAAATGTTTAAGTGTGTGTTATTTCAATTCAATTGAACTAGCTGAGAGTAAGCCCCTATAGTTTACCTTCAATCTCATTATTTTTGTGCACAGAGGCTATGAAATGTCCGAATTTTAACCTGCTCTAGGGACACTGGGAGACAAAACTGATGGAAGAATGGCAGCTAGGGTCTCCAAAGAGTTAATCCAACCAGTCCCACTTTATTGGAAAGCACAGTAGTTTTGAGAATGGAAGGAGAATTCTTAAGATAAAAGTACTTTTTTTTTTTTTTTCTTTGGGGAAGCTTAAGATCTGTCATATAGCTCATTCTGTTTTCTTTAGGAACCTTCGAGAAGCCATTGCAATGGAGGTGCAAGAAAACTCAGATGGTTTTCAAAGCTTTCCTGCTTTCTTTTCTCACTGGTGGTTGTGTAGACCAGGGGGCAGGACAAATGCTTTTAGTTAGTCCCAAGTCAATGGCTGTCCTGTGCTTACTAAAAAGCATTTACTAAGTCCTCTTTAAAGAAGTGTTTCTTGATTAAAGTCAGTGGTTTATAAATATGTGAGGATGAAAGCAAATAGAACACCATAGTGGAGTGGTACATATATAACAAGAATTAAACAAATAGCAAATGAAGGTGTAGAGATGGGAATTTTACATAAAATCTGCATGAGGCTTACCTATGTGTACTCAAGTATATCCTAAAGTCAGTGGAATCACTTTTCGTATGTCAGGGTACCTCAGTGATGTCACTTAAGATATTTATTTCTCACATACTACATTGGTTTCACTAGACAACATATCTGAAAAATTAAAGGTTAGACAACATATCTGAAAAATTTCCTTGTGTCAGAAAAGTGAAAAAATAGTGAGTTCCACAATCGCATCTGAATAAACTAATTCAGCTTCTGTATGTAGTGCCTGAAAGGTTACCAAGAAAGAACGTATGTTCCTTGAATAGTTGATTAGCACCCATATGCACTGTACCACAGAGCACCTATGAGATACTATCTGAGTACATTCATTGGCCAGAGGGGTTTTGATCAGGGAAAATTGATAACTCCTCTCAATTCTTTTCAGTGCTCTTAAACACTCAAGAATGCTCTTTAGCCAGAAGCAAGCTGTGCTGCTGCCTGACTGTAGCACTGGATTAGAGATCACCGAAGGCCAGGAAGAGGTCTGCTTTACTTGTAAGCAGGTGCAAATGGGACTGGTACAGGAAGAACAGTCTCTGTGTTGGGCAAGGGTGCCTTTGTAAGTTTCAAGAGCACAGACACTGAATCTGTCATCTTCCCACTCCTGTGTCCTAGCTCCAGGCCCAGGACAAGGTCTCTTAGTACACAATAGGTGTTCAACACGTATCACAAAGCAAAAGGAAATTAATTGCTTTCAAACAGCTAAGTCACATAACAATGATGAATGTTAATCCCAATCCTTTAGGTCTTCATAGTGTTTCACCAAGCACCTCCACATACTATTTCTTGCTAGTATGATAACCCTGTAAGCCAGGTAGGATTATCCCCATTTTGCTGTTGAGAAAACCACAATTCAGAGGCCAAATGATTCGATGTAAGTGACTTCCCCAGACTTCTCAGTGCTAATTCAACGCTCATCTTCTGACATCAGGCTCAAGAATAGGCTCCCGTGTAGGATATCAAGTAGCCAGTAGAACAACCAACCCCATATAAAGTGCCTTCTAAAAGGGAAGCACAGTCAGCTGAGAAGGCCAATTCGGAGACTGCCACCATATTCCAATTTGAAGAGATACAGCAACATTAAAACAGCACCATAGTGGAGTGGTACATATATAACAAGCTGCCTTTTCAACTGGCACTGATACTCTGACAAGAGCGGTTTTTCTCTTCATTATGATTGTGAATAGTTATTACTAGTGCTGAGAGCAGAAGTATCTTCCTCTAAATGCACAGCAGCCTTAGAGGATACAATGTCTGGAAGGGACCAGGATGGAGAAAGTTATTAGTGTTCCGGCAGCCAACTCAGGGGTCAGCTATTCAGCGGCTCCCAACATACAGTGACCTTCTTTAGAAACGGTACTTTGGGAATGACCTAGGGATAAGATCCAGAGAGGGACAAACAGGGAGAGGACCAGGTCTCCCATATTTCAGCAGGAATAAAGACGTCTTCAGAACAGCCTGCTTTTTCTTTCATGGTGGGCGAGGGGGCCACTTATCCATCTCAGTGGGCACAGCAGAGACTCAGAGATGCTGTTTGATCATCAACCTCAAAGACCAAAACACTTTTTGGTGTTCCAAGCAATCCATAATTGCCCAGTAGTTTACTGAACTTTTAAAATTTCCCTCTGGATGTGGGGGCACCAACTGTGACCTCTCTTCCCTCAGGATGGCCTGACGCAGATCAGTCTGCCTTGGACAGGCAATAGGTGAAGTCTAAACGCAGACAGACTTTTAAGAACTCCAGCTGATCCCTTTGCTTCCTTTTATTGAAAGCAACTGACTGCACATTACCCCTTTTTATTGTCAGAAGGAAGCTGGGGAGCTCTAGGATCCAAAATGTGCCTTCTCCATAGCTCTACTCTAATTATATACTATGCCTAATTCCACGTCCATTCCTCTGTGGGTGCACAGGTCCTTTAACTATAGCTTCTATTCTTGCAGAGGATACAGATGTGTTCTTGCTGTCTATGGGCCTTCCAGATCACAGTCATTTCCATGTAGAATAATGCCAGTGGGGGTGGGGAGACATAGAAAAAGACATGATCTTCATGGTATGGTGAACCTTTAAAATATCTCAGAGAAGGATCCCAGAATCCTAAAATGATTTTGTAAGTCTAACAGCCAGGCAACATAGAGTCATCAATCCTAATTTCCCAGCCTTCAATCAGACCACCTTTTCTCACAAGTCTGGCTTGGGCAGAAGAAACAAAAAGGTCAGGTGGGAACAGGCCTTGTACAGTAACCACTTGAGCTGTGAAGGGATTTAAGATGGGCACCATGGGAGGGGTTTTTCAGAAGTGAGCATTAAGAGAAGGTAGTAGGAGTACAACTGATTTCTCTGTAGATCTCAAACAGGGTATTATCAACTTCCCAGGCCTCGGTTCCCTCGTGTCCAAAAGAATAATGGGCTTGGATGGGACTCTTCCATCCAAGGGTAGGAGAGACACTACCCGCCCTTGAGGTTACTGGGGTTCAAGGTAAGAAAGCACTACCCTCTGTGGCTGGACATGCCTTCTCCGGGAATATAGACAGCATGGTACCAAGGAAGCCTACTTCCATTCTTAACCATCCGTTCCTCTCTCTTAACCTCTACCAAGCGCACAGTCTTGATAAATTTCAAATATCCCAAAGAGACAACTTCATGGCATGTCAATTTTTGTATCTTCTGACCCCAAACTCCCTTTCCAGCTTAATGGGCACCCTGCTGTCTCCCCTCCACTCCCCTCCCACCCCTGCCATACTGGACTCTGCCCCAGACCCTAAGTGCACCACATCACTTCCAATCTCCAAATATGCCAAGCACCACCACACCCATACCGTGTCAGTCTTTCACCTAGAAACCTTCACATTTGGCAAATTCTATTCATCCTTGAAGGTCCAGCCTAGTGTCACCTCTTTTTAGAAGTGTCTCTGGGTCTTCCAGAGCACAATGAATTCTCTCTTCTTTGCATCCTGACACTTATCATACTGTGTATTATAGTGGCCTCTTTAGGTGTTTATCTTGATAGATGGGAACAGCAAAAGAGCAGGGACTCACTTTATTTCTGTATCTTTAAAATATGATAATACTAGCACTTGCCTGTAAGAATTGCCATAAGGATTAAATAAGGCAATAAATATGAACACAGTAAGTACTCAATAAACATAAGCTTATATTATTATTTATTTATTTATTTATTTATTTATTTATTTATTTATTTATTTTGAGACAGAGTCTCGCTCTGTCACCCAGGCTGGAGTACAGTGACCGGATCTTGGCTCACTGCAAGCTCCACCTCCCGGGTTTACGCCATTCTCCTGCCTCAGCCTCCTGAGTAGCTGGGACTACAGGCGCCCGCCACCTCGCCCGGATAGTTTTCTGTATTTTTTAGTAGAAACGGGGTTTCACCGGGATAGCCAGGATGGTCTCGATCTCCTGACCTCGTGATCCGCCCGTCTCGGCCTCCCAAAGTGTTGGGATTACAGGCTTGAGCCACCGCGCCCGGCCAGCTTATATTATTAACAGAACACTGGAAGCCAAAGAGGAAAGGGTGCATCTACTTTCAGAATCTGATGTCTATAAGACTTTTCTAGGCAGGAATATAGAAAAGGTCACAAATCTGAAGAGAGAAGCAGTATCAAAAAGCTTGTGGATGGAAGCCCTCCCTTTCTCTGCCATCCAGAATCCAACAAACGAGAGTGGCCCTGTGGTCTGCCTCTACTCCTCAGTTTGTAACTATTAGCATCAGGAACCTGTGGGCAGGCTTGAGCCTGATTCAGTAGGACACATCTTAGAAAGTCATTCTTGGAGTCATTAGTTTTGTTGTCCCATTAGATTACTTGATAAATCAGCTATACAAAGAGACTTCCAGTGATTTTCTAGGAGCAGTGCCTACATTTGAAAACAACTTACAAAGGGCTTTCTTGGACATAATATCATTTTTAATGATACCTGGCAATCTCATATAAATGCTATCTTATTGACAGTGCCTACTAGGTTGGCTAGATAATTTCCAATTCCCACCACTCTCACTGTATAAATGAAGAGACTGAGGTTTCCAGCAGACAAGTCACTTGTGTAACAGCATACAGCTGACACAGAAAGGTAGCTGCAAATTGCAAACCAAGTCTGTCTGATCCCAAGTCCACACTCTTTCCACTGTCCTATGTCCCCACCTCTCCTGATAAAGATTTGTTCTGTAGTACCTAAAGGATGAGGTGGGCAGTGATAAATCTCAGAACAGCCCAAGCTCAGTACAATGAAGAGCCTTCAGACAGAGTTACCTGCAAAAGGATCAAGCAACATCCCTGCGAGTAGCCAGGATCTTCTGACAAGATTCAAGGAGTAGTGACAGAACTAGATGACCTTTAAAATGCTACCATTAGAGTCTCTCTGAACTTATTCTGGTTTGGGGGAAAAGGTTGGGGGAGAGGCTGCCCAATTAAAAAAAATAAAAATAAAACAAAATAAAATGCAACCACTGTGACAACCTGTGACACTGAGGCTTATTAGAGAAGTCTAGTTCTAACAGTTTAAATCTTCAATTTTCCTCCAAGGGGAAAGATGGGGAAAGAGCCAGACGGAACTGAGTTCAGAGGCTGAGCTTCTGAAAAGCCTAATTTAGGTTTTGAAGGAGACACTAGGAGTCCCCTGCTACGCTCCTTCTCATGAGCCTCTCACCAGCCAAAGACACTCTCTGTGTGTGATCTTCTGTAGCTATGTGAGAAGACCTTGCTCTTAGTCTTGACATGGGGTCATGTTAAAACTCTTCAGCAAAAATATCCCGAATATCATGGTTAAAAGGATAAAGGGGATTATACACCAAGGATGGCCACTTCTTAGCAGGAATTCCCATTTTCCTCTGAAGTCGTGTTACTTTGGGGAAGGCCCAAAACCTTTGTGCTCTGGGAACTGGTGATCACAGGGCTCTCATCAAGCTCAAATACGATAATGCATGTCCACGTCCTTTTATTAAATACGAAATGATAAGTGCAAGGTGGCATCACTGTACTTCAACTTATTCTTAATTATCATTGAATAACAATATGCTGTCCACATATTCCCAGAGATCATTCAGAAATAACAAGAATTTGCTTACATTATCTTATCTAATTCTACTCTACCCTTCTACCCAACTTTTGAGGTACATCTCCCCTTTGCAGATAAGGAAACTGAGGCTCACAGCTACCAACCAGAGAGTACTAGTAAGAGAGGGGGAAAAAATAGAATCAATCCCAGATCCTACCTCCTAACAGGTGTTCCTCCCACTCACCACATCCATCCCAAACATGGGAAGGGTTCACTCTGGTTTCAATGCATATAATAATACGAGCCATCCTCTGGGTGGTTATGTGACATCACTGCGGCATCAGCCTTATGAATAATAACTGCACAGGCTGCAATGTGTCCTGGGGCAGCCTCTGAAGCATCTGCAGCCACTTTGTCCTCAACTGTCAGAGACATTCGGGCTTCACTGAACCTCCTCCCGCCATGAGTCATCCCCCACGTTTCATATTAACCATCCATTCTCAGCAGATTTGAGTTCTGCCTTCTGTCCTTTTCTGGTAAGACTCTAGGGGTGTGAATGGACTGTCCATAGCCCCTGAGTTTAAGGAAAAATGAGATGAAGCAAACGTATGTTAAATCCACTGCCTGGAAAGCCAGCCTCTCTCAATATGTACAGGGCCAAGAATAACAGCAGCTGGGTCGGACCTGGATTATCTCGTGTAAGCCTCACAAGAACTCTGTGAGGTAGATACTATTTTCATTTCCATTTTGCAGATGAGGAGACTAAGGCTTATGAGGATTAAATAATTTATCTAAGGTCACACAGCTAATAGGTGGTAGAGCCAGAGTGGAAGTGACTTGTAATGAACCACTTTTAGTACTTTATTTTAAAAGGTAAGATAGACTTTTATTATACATAATCTTTCTTATGACACCTAATAGTATAGGAAGCATTTAACATACTTGTTTTTCTAAGGCTTTCAAATATCCCACATACCTGCTAACGCTTTTTCCACCACAATATTCCAAATTATTCTAACTCCATTCCAACATACATAGCTACTTTAATTATCTATCTGAAAATGATTATAACTTTTAACCCAATAAAATAATGAGTGACAAGATATAGTTATTAAAAAGAAAACACACAACCAATGCATTCAAAATACTTATGCTATTTAATTCCTTTTTTCTTTTAATGAATCAAGATGTTCTAGAAACAGGGGGGAGGGGAATCTGTGACTTTTACTATTTAAATAAACCTTAAAAATACTTTCTCTGTATCTCATTTTCACAGAACTGTTACAACAACCACAAAATCGTCATAAATGACAAACTCGGTGACGTGGAAAGGAAGGAAAGGGAGGAGGAAAAGCATTCTTGTGTTGTTTCACAATTATTTTCGGGATCCCAAATGTGGTGCTTTTTTGTCAGTACATGTTTACTCTCTACCTTTCTAGATGGGGAAATCCAAAGCCAATATTTCTTAGTCTAAAACGTCTTTCATGAAAAGTTTTTCCAAAGCCTGTGGTTGATTTTGTTGCAATGTGTAACCCCTTGAAACTTGACTCATGGGATATATAATCAAATCTTGCAAGTCCTTCAACACATAGCTGTGTTAAAATCCTTTAGTAAAAAAACTCACAAACATTATGGAAGGGACAAAGGGCTTCTGCAAGGACCGCCACTTCTTGCTAATACTTTCTATCTGCCTGTGAAGCCACTTGAGGGCTGTGTGACACTGAAGGCCTGAGGAAACTCTCCCTCTCACCCACATCCCCCAGATACACACACTTCTCACGTACCTACTTTCCCAACAAAGAAAATGAAAAATGACTTCTGAAGGGCAAATTAGCAGCCCTGTTATTGCATTTTAAAATGGTCTTGTGTTTTTCTTAAGGCAGATTCATATTTGCAATAGAACTATACATTAAAAAGGACACATGCTTTCCAGACTTGAATTCTGAACCCTCCTAAAGGTCACTTGCAAATTCCTGTAGAATTATGCATTGACAAAACAGAGGTTTCAGATTCTGTCTAAATGTGGCTCCATTCGTGCTCACAGTCTTCTAATTAAACCCCTGGTTGCATCATCAATCCAGTCCTAGGGCCTTGCTGTAATATCCAAGGGCAGAATACAAAAGCTTAAGACTCCATCACATAGGTTTCTTTCCTCTTGGTTGGGAATTGCCTTTCTTTTTAACTTTATCCTCCCTTGAAACCTTTCCTTATCACCTAGTGTTTAATTTAAAACTCAAATATTTTCAAGAAGATTCCAAAAAGAATTTACAGTAGGCTTATGTCATAAAACAATCTTCTTACCCCCATGAACATTTATTTTCAAAATTTCAGATGAGTAGCCAAAAGAGAAACACCACCTCATACCTTCATAGACACTACCAGTGCTTAAAATTGAACACTCATGAAAGACTGGAACTCCTATGGAAAGTAGAGGTTGCATTTGAAGAAGATCTTAGTGATTGTGTTGGGAGCAGAAGTTGGTGACTTTAGTCCTTGTTTTCCTAGTCCTGACTTTTTTACCCAAAGACTGGCTGATTCATCACAAGCAAATTACTCCACCTGTCTTCTACTTTAAGATTTCCAAGTGATAGAAAATCATCCCTTGGATTCAATTCCTGTGCCCAAATGTCCAATGGGACATGGTGGTGCCGTGAAGTAAGCAGAGAAAAAGATCTCACTATCCACAAAACAAATTTATTATTTCTGAATAAACTATGAATACTTTAATTCAGAAGTATGATCAACTGCTTAAAACTAGTCACTTTATCAGTATCACATCAGCAAGCGCCTGGATGAATCGGTGGTCCTGCTCAAGCGTGTGTATGTGTCTTGGGGCACCAATTACTCCAACGGGGTGACTGTTCTTCCACTGACAACACTAACCAAAGAGCTTCACTTCACACCTTTGCTTTTATAATTTTCTGCCTTCAACTAAAACATTGATTTTGGGTGAGACTCAACCAAAGCATAGTCCCCAAGAGCAAAGGTACCAGTAGCTGAATAAGGGCTCTTGCCAGGGGCCTCTGGGCAAGACATCTTTTCTATTTATATTTCCAGCTTCCTTGGAAGACAGCTTTGAGCACTCCAGGAGGTGGGGAGGGGGACATAAAGGGTGGTTTCCAATGCTATAGCTTAATTTTCACAAAAATACTTCATAACTTTTTTTTTTCAGTTGAGTTGAGGGTTTTAATGGCAGCCTCCATCTGGTAAGGTCAGAAAAGAACTAGAGCTAGATTTCACCCTCTCTTTTTGCTGACCCGCAGGAATCCCCTTAAAATTTATTCGTCAGATGAGGTGACGATGAAAGTAAAACATAGGACATTGCACATGTGCTTCTCTGGCAACTGCTAATTTCTTCAATTTAAAAATAAACCTTCCCTGCTCCAGCCTGCAACTGCCCCACTGTGTGCATATGCGTGTGCGCACACACACACACACACACACACACACACACACACACCCCTGGTAGCACTATCTCATTTACTAGCTCTGTTTATTCACACACAGGATTCAGTACAAGCTATCTAGAGCTCTGCCTCAATTCCCTTCCCTTTTACGACCATCACAGAAAATTGAGCTTGTCCAGAGTTAGAGTTTTGTTTTGTTTGTGATCTTGTCACTGGTGCCTAATGAAGATGTCATGTTTGAACACAAAGATATTTAAGATGTGGGATTCAGCAGACCCATATTCTACTCCTGGATTTACCACTTAAAAATGTGGCCTTTCAGCTGGGCACAGTGGCTCACACCTGTAATCCCAGCACTTTGGGAAGCCACAGCAGGTGGATCATGAGGTTAGGAGATCAAGACCATCCTGGCTAACATGGTGAAACCCCACCTCTACTAAAAATACAAAAATTAGCCAGGTGTGGTGGTGCATGCCTGTAGTCCCAGCTACTTGAGAGGCTGAGGCAGGAGAATGGCGTGAACCTAGGAGGCAGAGCTTGCAGTGAGCCGAGATTGCGCCACTGCACTCCAGCCTGGGCGACAGAGCGAGACTCCGTCTCAAAAAAAAAAAAAAAGAATGTGGCCTTTGGCAAATGTCTTAAGCTCTAAGGCCTCAGTTTCCTCGTCTATAGAATGTTAACAACACCTAATCTTCAGGGCAGTTGTGAAGGTTAGAGAAAGTAAGAACCAAGGATACAGTAAGTGCCTTGACTTGTTGGGGTTTAGCTTGATGCACTGTCATTCCTTGCTCTGTACTAGTTTTAGTAAAGTAACAGAGACATTGGAACAGAATAGAATTGATCTTGGGTAATTAACTCTCTAAGCTGCATTTTTCCCATCTACAAAGTAGGGATAATAATAGCATCTGTCTCATAGAATTGTAAGGATGAGACAGGATGGTGAAAGCAGAACATTTGGCACTGTGCCTGGCACATGGTAAGCACCCCAGCATGTTAGCCTCTGTTATTTTTTCCTAGATTCCAAGTTGCCAGCAAAAGGGCTTTTTCTGGCAAATCTCTGCTGCCTTCCCAGCTACCTACTCATTCAGGGATTCCTCTCAACACTGAGCTCCCTTCCCAGCAGCCTGACCCACCCCCACTCTATTCATCTCTGCTCTTCATCTCCAGATGAAGCAAAAATCTGGTAAATATTACACTTACAAGGTAACAGGTCTGGAATGCTTGGCATCCCAGGCGGAGTGCAGTTTGCTTCTTGGCACCCGGACACATATACTCTGCAGCCTAGGGCCAAACTACATTTGGCTGCTTTGTGCAATTCAAATAAAGATATTAAAAATCTTCCAACTCTATAAACATTTGTACTATTTGCTAATCAAAGGAGTTAGCTGGGAAAAAAAAAAAAAAAGCCATCTAAAGAGAACTTTGCATGCTGATTACTCTTGCCAGTTTCAGACCGTAAGGAGCATAGCATGTGTGTGCACCATGTAAGTTTCTAACTTGGTGTGATAACACAATTATTTATATATTTCAGGCCAGGTGGAATCTACTTCTAGAGTGGAATGTCCTTCCCCAAACATACAAACCTAGGCCATTTTCATTCCAGAGTTTGTGCCCTTAATCATTACACTATACTGCTGCTTTAGGGACACGTGATTGGTAACTGACTTGAGCTTCCAATGAATGCGAGTGATGATGATGGTGGCAACTTTGATGGGTATAAATCTACCACTTCACGGCTTGGACAAGTTATTTAATCAATTTCTGCCTTGGTTTCCCCACATGCAAAATGAAGAGAGTAATAATACCTATTATTGCCAGGATCAAATGAATATCAATGTCTCTAAAAGTGTTTAGAAGAATGCCTGCAGTATATGAAGCACTACATCAGTATTATTATTGCTGTTATTGTTATTATTGACTAAATACCAACTGTGGATAAAAAGAACTAGACATAGGTACTTATCAAAGGGTAACTGGTTCCTTAAGTAAGTAAAAGAAGTTAAATGCAACTGGTTAAGACCCAGCTTCCTCCATTAACTAGAAGCATGTGAAAGAAAATGGTAAAATGAGATTGTATCACAGCCAGCTGACTTAAATTTTGGTCTTCCCCAAATCAAAAATAAGGACTGACTGAACTTCTCTCAGGCATGAGAACAGAAAAAGAACACTGTTTTCAACTGGCTTCATCTTATCTTCCAGGTATTTAACCTCAGAACTTTTAAATAAAACCTCCTGCCAAATTGGCAACCTTGAGAAAAAATACGAAAGCTAGATTTGAGCATTACAGAGGAACAAAGGTGCAACATTTTCATCATGTTAAAGAAAAGATGCTCCAGGCTCGCAGAAGAGAAGTAAATAAATAAATAAATAAATAAATAAATAATAAATAAATAAATAAAATTAAAAATAAAAGGTACTGGCCGGGCCATGGTGGCTCACGTCCTATAATCCCAGCACTTTGTGAGGCCGAAGTGGGGCGGATCATGAGGGTCAGGGGTCCAGGCCATCCTGGGCTAAACAGTGAAACCCCGTCTCTACTAAAATACAAAAAATTAGCCAGCCATGGTGGCAGGCGCTTAGTCCCAGACTGCTACTGCTTGGGAGGCTGAGGCAGGAGAATGGCGTGAACCCAGGAGGCAGGAGCTTGCCAGTGAGCCGAGATCACACCACTGCACTCCAGCCTGGGATTACAGAAGATCTCAAAAGAAAAAAAAAAAAAAAAAAAAAAAAATTAAAAAAATGGAACCATGTTTTCTTTTGGTCTGTTTTATAAGTAAAGGTACTAATGAGACCAGATTTCCCTTGCTGGTGGACAGAAGGTCCACGTTTTAAAAAGGACTGGCTGGATGACAACTAGGAAATCTTGCTGGCAAGACAGCTTTCCATAGGCCGGAGCTGGCCCTGAGAAAGGTGCTAGTAAGGAGGGTAAACAGCCACAGGAATCAGAGCCAAAGGAAAAAAAAGCAAAATGTTGTAAAAGCCCTGCTGCCCTGCCCACACTCTTCTTTCCATTACCCTCCCTTTCCTTGTCCTGCCCCTTTCTCCTCCCCTCTGGTGTGCACCCACCAATGCATACCTTGTTGCCTCAAGGTCCCTTCCTGTATAAGAGAAAAAAACAGGGCCAGGGTGTGGTGTAGCACCCCCTGTGATCCCAGCGCTCTGGGAGGCTGAGGCAGGAAGGATCCTTTGCTGCCATGAAGTTCCCAGGCTTCAGTGAGCTATGATCAACTGCCACTCCAGCCTGGGTGGCAAGAGTGGAGACTCTGTCTTCAAAAACAGCCAAAAAAAGGAACAGAGGCCTGGCAACCGTTGGCCCACAACCATAAATCACAGCACTTTGGTGAGGCCGAGGGGGAGGAGCACTTGGAGGTCAGGAGTTTGAGACCAGCCTGGCCAAACATGCTGAAACCTCCGTCTCTACTAAAAATACAAAAATTAGCTGGGCGTGGTGGCGCATGCCTATAATCCCAGCTACTCGGGAGGCTGAGGCAGGAGAATTGCTTGAACCCAGGAGGCGGAGGTTGAATGAGCCAAGATAATGCCACCACATACCAGCCTGGCCAACATGGCGAAACCCCGTCTCTACTAAAAATACAAAAATTACCTGGGCGCAGTGGTGGGCGCCTGTAATCCCAGCCACCATTGCACTCCGGCCCGGGCTACAGAGTGAGACTCCATCTCAAAATAATAATAATAATAATAATAATAATAATAATAATACAAAATTAGCCAGGCATGGTGGCGGGTGCCTATAATCCCAGCTACTCGAGAGACTGAGGCAGGAGAATTGCTTGAACCCAGGAGGCGGCGGTTGCAGAGAGTCAAGATGGCACCACCGCACTCCAGCCTGGGAAACAGAGCAAGACTCTGTCTCAAAAACAAACAAACAAACAAAAACACTATAACATATATAATGAATTAAAACGAAGGAGGTGGTGGCAAATGGGAAGCCTTATCTCAGGATTCATTTTAAGGAAAATACAGGAAGATGCCGGGGTTATATTAGTAAGAGAGAAGAAAAGACTTTTTTCTCGGTAAGGCATTCTGGGACCTCAGACTGCATCCTTTGGAAGCATCTGTCCTGCTTCCCCGTGAAACTGGGCTGAGTTTCCCCCCAGCCACAGCTACCCAGAGTATAGGCCATGACGGGGCTTCCTAGGGGTCGGGGATGCGACAAGGCGGCACAACAGAGGGGCAGGCGACCAGCAGAAGAGTAGGATTTCTGTTTTTTGTGCTTGAGGAAGCATAAGTATCTCCCAAAGTAAAGTATATTAGGGAGAGAAGGACTAAACTGAATGAATCATAGTGCTGATTTGGGGGTAGAGCTGGTGGGGAGGGATGCCCTTGTGGTTAACCACATTTTACTGGGGTTTTTATTGATTGCAGTTGTATTGAAAGAGACATGACTCACACATACCATATTCAAAGCCACGTAAAGCACTGGGTTCTAATGGAATTTCAGTGTCTGAGAATGTCATGTACTATACTACAAAATGTGAAAAGTTAGGCTATCAACATAGATATCTATGTTTTGCTTCTGTCCTGTACCAGCTGAAGAGGAGGCTAATTTTTCTCTTTCCCTTTCATGTTAAGGCTGTGGCTAAGCACTTAAGAAATACACATTGTTCTAGGCATGCTAGGGACTGCTTCTCCTAAAAATTGGTTTCAACTGGGCACAGTGGCTCACGCCTGCAATCCCAGCACTTTAGGAGGATCCCTTGAGCCCAGGAGTTTGAGACCAGCCCAGGCAACAAAGCAAGACCTCATCTCTATAAAAAATTTTTTTTTAAATTAGCCAGGTGTGGTGGCATCATCTGTAGTCCCAGCTAACCTCCTAGGCTGAGGTGGGAGAGTCACTTGAACCCAGGAGGTCAAGGCTACAGTGAGCTATAATTATACTACTGCACTCCAGCCTGGGCAACAGAGCAAGACCGTGTCTCAAAATAAACAAAGCTGGTTTCATTAAGCAACCATCTTCCTATGTGTTCAGATTGAACTTTGCTTGTAAATGCCATTCCGCAGTTTTTAAATTTTTTGCTTTGTGCAGGGTAGTGTATACAAATGGCTCTCCACAAATAGGCTATAAGCTACTTGAGGGCAGGGATAATATAGTAATAACAATAAAAAGAATAAGCATAACAGCAGAAACAATGTTGCTAGCTATTGGGAACACACCAGCTATCAGGTACACACCTGGATTTATCCCACTTAGGTGGGGGATAAGAAACTGAGGCTTAAAGAGGGAACTTGCCCGGTGCTATGGAACTAGAAACAGTAACGCCTCCACTTAAACCTAGGTTGTATGGTCCTAGTACTCTCTGAGCTGTTGGTGATGCCTCTTCCAAGAGGGACTTATCCCTACCTATCTCATTTTTTATTCATCTCCATGATTCAGGCAAATTCTTAAGGCAGTATATGCCTGGTGAACTATAACTGAATTAAATAGAATAAAACAAAATTTTGTAGGTCATTGTTTCAGGAACCATCCAGGCAGAGCTTAGTGAGATGACAAGGAAGTGAGGTGGCTGACGTTCCGCCTGGTTGTAGAAATAGTTACTAACACACATTGTCCTTTCATGCAAGGTCTGATGCTCCAGCCCTCCTAACAAGATAAAGAATGTCATTCTGCCTTATTCACTTCTAACAATATTTTTAATTCTATTGTGTAAGAACACTTAATGGCAGATATACGCACTTAACACATTTTTAAGTGTACAATCTATTATTGTTGACTGTGGGTACAACGTTGTGCAACAGCTCTCTAGATCTTATTCATCTTGCTCAACTGAAAGTTTACCCCATTTATTAGTAACTCCTCATTTCCCCCTTGCCGCAGCCCCTGGCAACCACCATTCCTCCCTTTGATTCTATACATTCAACTTACGAATATAAATTATTGATATCCCATATTTTTTCTTCAACTTCTTACGTTCAGGGGTACATGTGCAGGATGTGCAGATTTGTTACATAGGTAAACGTGTGCCATGGTGGTTTGTTGCACAGATCATCCCATCACCTAGGTATTAAGGCCAGTATCCATTAGCTATTCTTCCTGATGCTCTCCCTCCTCTCCTGATATCCCATATTTTAAAATACTATCTCTAATATTGTCTTCCTCTCACAGAAATTGGTACCACTTTTCTTCTTTTCTAGACTTTGAAAAAAAAGCACTGGCTGTTCTCAATGTATGCTGACATGAAATTTAAAATATGGGCTAGAATTTCTATTTTTTCTATGGTTTTCAGAATAAGAAAGCAAAAATGTTAAAAGCTTCAATGATCACCTTAAAATGACTGACTGAATGAATGAAAGAATGATCATTTACTCAGCCTCTACCATGTGAAAACATTTTATACGTTAGATAATTTCTTCTTTTGAAGAATCATTAAGAAGTAATGTTGAGTTTTTTGTCTTTTTTTTTAATTAACTCTCATTTTAGGAAAAAAAAAAAAAAAAAAAAAAAAAAAAAAATAAAGTTCAAAAAGGGTAACTGACTTTCCCGATGTTACAGTCAGGATTTTACCCAGGTCCCCTGTATGCAAAGCATATGTTTTATTTCTACTCGATTGTAAGACTAACTGTCACACTCAAGAGTCACTGTTGGCTCATGTGTGAGTCACTTTCTTGCCTTATCAACAGCAGGTTGGGATAAAAAGAACCAAAGGTTGACATCTTCACAAAGTTTAAAGGAAGGGACCACCGTCTGTTATACAAAGCGAAAGAAACAGAGAGGCCCATTATATGAACTCGTCTGTCTAGACAGATGACTAAACAGGGGTCCCTCCAGGGTTAGACTTGAATTTCCTCCGTTCAGCCTGTTGGATATTTAGCAATAAAAAAAAATTTTTTTTGAACTGTTTAAAGGCTGTAGTACTAATCCAACCCCTCCTACACTACCCAGAGAGTAGTTTAAAAGTATTTCAGTGAAGTCTGCGTGTGTTAAAGTTTCAAGCAGAAATCAAATTGAGACAAAAAGAGCCCTAAAAATACTTGTGCTGTCTGGCTACAGACCCAAGAACACAAGCCTAAATGTCCCTTTATAACTCCAGTGACAGCAGTTTGAACTCACAGAGGGAGCAGGGTCTCATCCAGGTGTCCCTGTAGCAGGGGACATGAATGCATCCAAGTTGGGCTTCTCATCTTTCACATGGGCTGGCAAGCAACTTCTCTCCTGTTCCTTATGTGCCCTGGGGACAACAGAACTTTTTCTAACTTGTAATATGAAGAATGCTACTTCGAGTAAAGCAAAAGTCAGCTTCCTTTCATCAAGGCTGAGAGATATAAACAGAAGCTTGTGATGATAAGATTTTTAAAAAGCCTACTAATATTGCTATGTTTAGTGTACAGAAAGCTGCTTCTGGTAGGCAATTAGGAGTTGGTTAGCAGAACACAGGGGCCCTGTGGAGAAACTGGGAGCATAGCAATTGACTAAAATCACTCTCATTTCCCAAGAAGTCCTTAGCTATACGCAGGATGCTATTTCTGTTATGGTACACATATGCAAAAATTCATTCACTCTCTCAGTTAATAAATATTTATTGGATGCCTCAACTGTAACATTCCTTCATAAGTATGGGACCTATCAGGAATTGGCTATGGAATTTCCAGGATCCTGCCTATTGATAGGTGCTGGTACTATTCTAATCTTTTAACAGGCATTAGAGAATTAACACAGTCATTTAAGTAAGATGTATGTACTCTGCCAACAACAAAAGCAACAGCAAAACAGTTGTCCTATTCAGGGAACAAAATGAAAACACTGGAGTTTATGTTGCCCACTCTAATTATCACCCAGCCTAGACAAGAAAATAAGTGTAAGGATACACTCATCCTTCATATAAATTCATATAAGCTATTTTCATTCTTCTAATGGGAAACATGAAGGGCATGCATGAACTAAGTTCAGAGACCACTGCTTAATTCCAATACCAGTATGCAAGCCCTTGGGTTCCACTGCCTGCCTTGAACTTTCACAGGTTCTTAGGAAAAAAATACTGTATTTAAGAGAAAAAAAGAAACACACCCAGACATATCTTTTTTTCCTTTCATCAGAAGAGAATGATTCCCTGACACATACAGATGCATATGGTTCTCACTCAGAGGATTCTCCTTTTTAGACTTCTCATTCTTTAATCCACATTTTCCATATTTAAATCTAAATTTATCATCTTGGAGGAGTAATGAATAAGATGAGCTTTGGAGTCAGACAGCTGTGTGATCATAAGGAAATTAAACATGGTGTGACTAAACCTCAGTTTCCTTATTTATAAAACTTAGAATAATAATAGTGTTTATATATAGTGCTAATATGGAGATTAGCCCGGAGCCTAATATAACTATTCCATAACTGAAAGGTATTATTATTACTAATCATATTGTTATAAAAGATAGGATCCACTGCCCCCATCCATCAACATCACCACCCAAATAGATGTCTTTTCTTCATGCAGAAATTCATTCAAAACATAACATGTATATCTAGACAGAGCCACACAGTTTTATTAAAAGCTTTGTAAGCTCCCAAAATACAGGTTCTCAACTCCAGTTGCACATTAGAATCTCCTTGGAAACTTTTTTTTGAGACAGTTTTGCTATTATGGCCCAGGGTGGAGGGCAGTGGCGCGATCTCGGCTCACTGCAACCTCCGCCTCCCACATTCAAGCGATTCTCCTACCTCAGCCTCCCAAGTAGCTGGGACTACAGGGATGTGCCATGAGGCCTAACTAATTTTTTGTATTTTTAGTAGAGACGGGGTTTCTCCATGGTGGTCAGGCTGGTCTTGAACTCCCGACCTCAGGTGATCCGCCCGCTTCATTCTCTCAAAGTGCTGGGATTATAGGCATGAGCCACTGTGCCCAGCCGGGAAACTTTTTAAAACTAAAGACACCAAGTCCCACTCCAGACCAACGGAATCAGAATTTCTAGAGGTGGACTCTGGCCTGAGTAATGTAAGTAATATGTTAAGTGCTCCCCAGGTGATTCTGATACATAGTGAAGTTGAGAATGTCTGCACTACAGCTACCAAACAGAAACATCAGCCTTGACTGTCGAAGGTCCCAACAAACAACCTAAGTGCTTGGATATCCCAAGTCCAAGTCTTTGCCATGGTACCAGTGCACCATGTAGTAGGTTAGCTATTCTTGGTGCTTCACCTGTTTCATTTCTGAAAAACAATCTGCTCTCTTCCTAACAATAACACTAGAGTTAATGATCCTTGAAGTCCTAGTGACCACAGTTCCACAGGGAGTTACCTTCCTGGTCTCCTGAGTATAGACAATGGACAAGGTATGCAGCAGTCTTGGGAAAACAAGCAACACAGACCAGGAAAACAGAGAAGCAACCCCTGCTGCCACTGTGAACACATAAGAAGTCAGCTCCACTTCAGAGCAAAGATACAATCCAGCTGAATATTAGAAAAATATGGTCTGACCATTTAGATTTCAGAGGGATCCAAAACCAATTTAGACTCCAGTCGGTCGACAAAGTTCACATTCAGCAAAACAGCTCCAGCAGTTGCATCATACACACAACAGGGCAATTCAGAAATACAGATGTCCAGCCATGTGCAAAACAATGCTTTCATTTTTTTTTTTTCTCTTTCCCACCACTGACCCCGAGAACAGGCTGGAAAAGCTCAGCATCTGTTGCTACTAATAATAGGCTGTGGGGATAATTATTTATGAACTTGCAAGCACTGAGCTACCTAGCATGCTCAGGGGCGGTCAGAGCAGATCACTGTCACTGTGCTGAGGGTTCCACAGCAGATGCCCCATGCCAGGCAGGGTTACTTTCCAGTTTGCTCACTGGAAACAACAGGTAGGAGCATGACTCTAAACAATCAACCTGGTGGGTCATTCTCAAGAGACTAAGGTTCAAGTTATAGATGGGGTTCTAGGGAACTACACGGTATACAATGTTTAAGATGGCATGGAACTCTCACAAGAGAGATAAGAAACAGGAAAGCCACGCTCCTTCTGGCAAACAGCTAAACATCTACAGACCCTCATGGAAACTCACCCTGAAATCTTATTGTGGACAACATCTACTAGACACTGTTAGACATACCAGGACCAGAGTGACAATCTAGGACCTAAGGCTAAAAGATATCCCTGCATGCTTTGGAGGTAAGCCTGAGTTTCCGAGTTTGTCGGACATACATAAACTCCATATAATGTATCAGGACTTGCTTTAGAAACCTGGTACTGCCAACAGGGCCTTTTAAAACAGATAAACTTATCCTGCTTGGAGGAGAATGGCATTAATGAAAATTGAGGGAAATAACATGCATGTCTTATAAAACCAACCAAGTATGCAGTACATATTCATATTTCAATAAAGTGCTCCATATTCCCACAGATACAGCAATAGTGTGGATCCAATCATGTCATATCCACAAAATAGAAAGTTTTTCTTTTCTGTTTTTAAATTAATTAATTAATTTATTTATCTATTTTTATTTTATTTTATTTTATTGAGACAGGGTCTCCCCTCTGTCACCCAGGCTGGAATGCAGTGGTGTGATCTTGGCTCACTGCAACTTCCACCTCCCGGGATCAAGTGACCCTCCCAACTCAGTCTCCTGAATAGCTGGGACCACAGGCACGTGCCACAGTAGGCCCGGCTATTTTTTATGATTTTGGTAAAGATGGGGTTTCATCATGTTGCCCAGGCTGGTTTCAAACTCCTGGGCTCAAGTATTCCTCCCACAGGGCCTCCCAAAGAGCTGGGATTACAGGCGTGAGCCACCACACCCAGTCAGAAAGTTTTTTAAAGTGGGTGAAACATCTCTCTGTTCCCCAACTCCTCCACCTCTACAGATACTGTGGTAGACTGTATCATTTGTTCAAAATGCTGGCTGTCCCTCTCCCCCAGGCCCATCCCCACAGCCTCTCTCCCTTGTACCCAATTCCTACTCTACTGAAATCATGTGTGGCCATGTGACCTGCTTTGGCCAATGGAATGTGGGTAAAGACAACTGCCACATCTCCTGGTTCTGCCATAAGGTCAGCATGCCCGGGTTAGGGGCTGCTCCCTAAGCCCTGGTCCTGGAATAAAGAGTTCATGGAACAGAGCCACAGCCATCCCACAAGGCCATCTATATGAACATGGGAGAAACCTGTGCTGTTTATCACTCACTGAGATTGAGAGAAAAGCTCTAGACAGTGACCCTGAGCTTATAAAACAATGCCAAATTCCAGAGTCCCAGTATACCACATCATCACATGGTTATTTACATACAATAGGTCCATTATGTCTTCTTAATATATCAACTTTGAATAACAAATACTTGATGTAACCATATTGTCCTATTCTCTAGTCTCAGTATTTCAAAGTTGTTTCCTTGTAAGAATACATCAATTTTTTCAAAGACCACACTAAGCATTTCTTGGTTTTCATGACTCATTAAGACAGTAGCCATGCAAACTCACAGAGAAAGAAATTACATGAAGGGGCAAATCTCCTTCCAGAAAACATAAACAGTTTTCTATTGCTGCTTGATTACTACCAAGCTACAATCTCAAAGGTCATCTTTCAAGAGGTAAATACCATCTCCCCCAATAAGGCTTCCTTCACCACTTGGCCAAGTTGCACAATTCTTTTTCTGGCCTCTAAGATGCTTTCCTTGTAATTAACCACAGGGTTGGCTTTTTGTTTCTGTTTGGTTGGTTTGGTCCGCCTGACTTCCTCACTAAATGCAGGCTCCCTGAGGACAGGATCTATGCAGTTTTCTTACATCTATCACCTGGCACACAGTAGGCTTAATTGATGCTTCTTGTACAGATGGATGAAGAAATAAAATCAGCAACCCAGTGTGAAGTCTTCCTGTTCAAAACTTAAGAATTAGAAAGCAAACTTTAGTCCAACAGAAATTCTTTTTGACTGATAAGAGACATAGTTTTACAAATTCTCTGGCTTATGACCTCAGTTCAAAGTTTAGGTAAAAGCCCTTCTATTACATGCACAGAGCACAGCTGGACAGATCCAAAGAAGGATCCTTCCAAGCTTGACTTTCTATTTCACACCGGAAAAGGTAGTTTGACATTCTCCTAGGCCAAAGTATGGTCAGCTATGGGTACAGTGTCACATGTCCCTGGCCATGATGTCAAAGAAGGCCATGACTAGGCCTCACTGCAAGTATGAACTCCAGTAGCTGCCATTCCACATGGGTGAGCACAAGTTGGGAGACCCAAGGGATTATTTTCACACACAGAAGGCTGCAGAACTGATTTCTCCTCAGAAAGGAAGGGGGTGAGTTGCCAATAACTAAGGACTATTAACTAAAAACCATCAAACAGAAACATATTTCCTAAATACAAAATCCACTATAGCCTGCCTATCAAACTATTTGGTAAAGAAAAAACTCAGCATAAGGCACGTCTGTTTGAGATTCTTGCTATAGAAGTACAGTTGCAAAGTGCCATCCTGATGTATCACAAAGACCTCCTCACTGAATTTCCTACTTCCACCTTGGCCATTCTACATACCATTCTTTTTCTTTCTTTTTTTTTCTGAGACGGAGTCTTGCTCTGTTGCCCAGGCTGGAGTGAAGTGGCATGATCTTGGCTTACTGCAACCTCCACCTCCGGAGTTCAAGTGATTCTCCTGTCTCAGCCTCCTGAGTAGCTGGGAATATAGACGCCCGCCACCACACCCAGCTAATTTTTGTATTTTTAGTAGAGACGGTTTCACCATGTTGGCCAGGATGGTCTCGATCTCTTGATCTCATGATCCTCCTGCCTCAGCCTCCCGAAGTGCTGGGATTGCAGGTGTGAGCCACCGCAACTGGCCTGACATAACATTCTTAACAGCCACATGGCCCTTTGGCTAAAACCATTCTTCTCTCCCTTTTAGTCAGAGGAAAAGCCACATACTTGATGATGGCCTACAAGGCCCCACATCACTTACCCCTCGTTATCTCTCTAATCTCTCCCTAGGATCCTTTTCACAATCCTTGAACATGCCACAACAGAACCAGCTATTCCGTCTGTCAGAATAGATCAGAATAGAAGGCCCTTCCCTAGCTAGTCCCAGATTACTCTTTAACCTCCTTCAAGTGTCTGCTTACACACACTGCCTTCCTAACAAATGCATCCATGCCCAGCTTATATAAAATTGCACCTCATCTCCTCATCCCCATGACCAACCTCTACTTCCCCTGCAAAACATTTATCCAATTCTAAATTCTTATTTCATCTTTATTATTAATTATCTATCTTATGCCACCAGAATGTAAGCTCCCCAAGGACAAGGATTTTTGCTATTCAGTTCACTAGCAGCTAGACTGCTGTCTGACACAAGTAAATACTCAATAAATACAGCTGAATAGGCTGGGCACGGTTGCTCATGACTGTAATCCCAGCATTTTGGGAGGCCAAAGAGGGTGGATCACCTGAGTTAGGAGTTTGAGACCAGTGGGGCCACAATGGTGAAACCCCCTCTCTACTAAAAATAGAAAAATTAGCCGGGTGTGGTGGTGTGTGCCTGTAATCCCAGCTACTCAGGAGGTTGAGGCAGGAGAATTGCTTGAACCCGGGTGGTGGAGGTCGCAGTGAGCCGAGATCACGCCACTGTACTCCAGCCTGGGCAACTAGAGTGAAACTCCATCTCAAAATAAAATAAAGTACAATAAATACAGTTGAATGAACTAATACATCATAAGAATGTCCTCTCTTCGGCCAGGCACGGTGGCTCATGCCTGTGATTCCAGCACTTTGGGAGGCAGAGGCAGGCGGATCACAAAGTCAAGAGATTGAGACCATCCTGGCCAAGATGATGAAACTCTGTCGCTACTAAAAATACAAAAATTAGCTGGGCGTGGTGGCATGCACCTGTAGTCCCAGCTACTCAGGAGGCTGAGGCAAGAGAATTGCTTGAACCCAGGAGGCGGAGGTTGCAGAAAGCTGACATGGGCCACTGACTTCTAGCCTGGTGACAGAGTAAGGAGCGAGACTCCATCTCAAAAAGAAGAAGAAAAAAATGAATGTCCTCTCTTCACTTTTCTCTTCCAATGGTCTCTATGCATTTGACATTTATCTTAAAATTATATCTATATTTGTAGTTAATGTACAGCTCTTTTAACTGAAGACTTATGCGGGAAGTAAAATGAATACTATCAAGTCATTCTTCTCACACTTCAATAGCGATGTGGGCTATTTAGTGATGCAGACCACATACGAGAACTGGATATTTCTGTAAATAGTTCAGTAGCCAAAAAATCTACAGTAGTTATAGAATATCCATACTGTACAGTTGGCTTCAAAGTATTAGGTGGTTCAAAAACATCAGAATACCAGGAGGTACAGGGTTGCACAAAGAAAATACCAGGTGATTTATCATTAACTTTGCTTCTTAATAGGTTGGTAAGATTCTTGCCTGCTGTAATGCCTCTGGTTGAACAAAACCATTTGGAAAGAGAACCCTGCAGTTACCCAAAGCTGAGTTTGGCTGAGATAGTAAAGTTTACATTCTATTGTTTGCTAGGTCCTTACCCCATGGAATGTCTCAGAACAGGATTCAGGCCATCAAGAGGTCAGCAGTGCTCTGGCCAAACGCTACCTCAGGGAATTACACATTACCTTATACATGATATGTGCCACTTATGCATTAAACACTAGCTTTGAAAGTCCCTTCCCCACTCCACAGTTGCCCAGTTGAAGGCATCTGAGTGCAGAAATTCACTCCCATACATAACTTCCAAACTAGGCATCCAACACCCACCCACATGATTAATTTACTTCTTTGCATACTTGTTCCTCTATGAAGAACAGTGAGCAGAGGGTATGTGTGATACTATTAATAACTACCTCAATATTTGCATTCATTTGGGAAAATGGAAAGCACATGGCAAAAACTCCACAGGGGCTGTAGGTTCAGGGTCACACTTGAAGGACCAGCTGATCAAACAGAGAGTCCACTGGATCTGAATCCGTCCATGTGGTAGGACTGAGTAAACAGATGTGCATAATCAGAGCATCCTTTGACTTGAGCAGCTGCAAACTTTAGTGAGGTCAGAAGCACCTGCAGTGCCTGTTTAAAATGTGCAGAGTCCTCAGCTCCACCCACCCCAGTGATTCTGACTCGGCAGCTCTGAAATGGGGCCAAGGAATCTAATGGATGTCCCAGGAGACAGAAATGCAGATCACACTTTAAGAAACACCACCTCGGGTCAGGCACAGTGGCTCCTATCTTATAATCCCTGCACTTCAGAAGGCTGAGGCAGGAGGATTGTGTGAGGTCAGAAGTTTGAGCCCAGCCTAGGTAATATAGTAAAACCCCGTCTCTGAAAAAAAAAAAAAAAAAAAATTTTTTTAAATTAGCCAGTGCGGTGGTGCACACTTGTAGTCCTAGCTACTCAGGAGACTGGGGTGGGAGGATTGCTTGAGCTCAGGAGTTAGAGGTTACAGTGAGCTATAATCATGCTATCACACTCCAGCCTGGACTACAGAGAGAAAGACCTTGTCTCTGTCTCTAAAAAAGAGAGAGAGAGAGAAACACTTTAAATCTTAATCAAGTTACTTAAAAGCCTCTTAGTAAATACGTTTTTTAAAAAAATTATATTTGCCTTCATGACTATTAATCCATTCCTTCATAGAGAAACTTATCTCTACTGTTATGTCTTAATAGGAAAAAACCTTTAGGCAAGCTAACCGTATCTTAACCAATATTATTGGGGATAATAAGCTTGAAAAGAGAAAACTGATTTCGCAGTCACATGGGCTGTGAGGAGCATAGACTATTTTCTCCTTCAGGATATTTAATTTAAAGCTGATGCAGCACCAGAACTGCCAGTCCAATTGTCAGTGTCAGAACACGTCGTTATCAACAACACCCAGGTTAGAGAGTGAGAAAAGCAAGAGGCGCCACAGGCCTCACGCTCCCTTCAGCCGCTCCCAACATCTCCTTGGAATGGAGAGGCGGTTCACTCAAGGTGACAGGGATGGCCCTGGAGCTGCTTGGCACCGGCCAACTTCACTTAACGAGTGTTCAGAATCACACTCAGCATGGAGAAATTCACCCTGACCCTGGATGCCTGCCCCCTGGCATACGCTCACTTACATTTTTACTCAATTACTATTTCTAAGAACAGAGACAAAAAAAAATGCAGAGCCCCACAGCTCAGCAGCCTTGCATGAAGGTCTGAAAGGGGTCTGCAGGGTTTTTCCAGAGCCTGCGAGCTGCGCAAGGTGGAAAAGCCTCCCACTGTATGGGAATCTATGTGGAGCTTGCGCCCCGTCTCCCCTTCCACACCCTCAGACACTCCTGATTTTCCCTGACTCGCTGAGGAGCAGGGTGGGTTTCCAATGTTTTTTTCACCAAAGGAAGAGAGAAGCTCGCAGAAATTAAGTGACCGAAAATAACCCCAAGTGAGGAGTGTCTGAGAAGAAAAACTGCCCAAAAAACCAGGGTAGGCCTCTCACTTTGTTTACTATGGGAGGAAAAGATGAAAAGGAAATTAATCCCAAGTAGTAGGCAAGAAAGTTACAAAATTAACAGGACAGGATTCCAAAGGAAAAGCCAAAGAAATGGGGAAAAGTTTGGGGTCTCTGTGTATGGTGGCATCCAGGCCAGACCTGAATTCAGATTTTGGCTCTGTCACTAGCCAGCTCTGCGACCAAAGACAAGCTGTTTACCTCTCCAAACCACAATTTCCTAAAAAATGGGGATCGTCATTCTGGCCCTCCCTGACCAACCAATGTGGGGAAAATTAGGATGATGTGCTTTAAGTACCAGGGACATAGTGGGTATTCAACAAATGTTTTCCTTCTCTCATTCCCTCCCGTTTTCCTTTCCAAATCCAAATAGCCAGTTAGCCTGGGGCTGGGGGTGGGGGGAGGGGGAGCGGGGGAAGTCCAGATGTTTAACTCCTTGGTTTAGCTAGTGAAATAAAATTAGAATTCTAGAGTATAAAACAAAACATAATGACTCACAAAAGGGAGCTTTAAAGGCATGATTAAACTTTTCACTCTTTTTATTCACATTGCAGCTTCTAGCCACTTTGAGGCTTTCTGTACTAAAATCAATGTATATTCTCAACAGAATAAGTTCTTTTTTAGGAAACCCCAGCTTAGGCCACTGTAAATAAACTATACTGATTTCTAAGCAACAATGTGTAGGCATGATACATTGCAGAATAGGGTATCCAGTGACCTAGGCTTTTCCTAGGATAATAAAAACATTTCTTTTGTCTCTAGCCGGGACCTCCACCCACATTTAGAATCAACATAATCCAAACCTTCTCAGGGCCTCAAAAATATGCAGTGAACCAGTGCGACGATTGCAAGTCTGTTTCCTTTTTTCTTGAGCATGGTTCAGGGATAACTTTAGCCACTGAATTCCTTGAGTGTCGGGATCGCCCAAGCTCTATTCTTTGCTGTGGACTCATTGTCCAGTATATAGTAAGCATTCAATAAATGGCTGAATTAATCAGTGTTCCCAATGGGAAAGGAGTGAAGACCTCTGGCTTTTGTACCCCTCAGCCTAACACCTGGTGCTGGCTCTGGGGAGCCTGCACCTGCTCTGAGGGTCAGGGTTAAGCAGTTTGAGCAAGTGGCAAGCTCACAGGTCCCGTTAACTGAGGGCCTTACCCATGACAATCCATTTCCTCATGCAACCCAGTCATGTCAGTACAAAGGCCACAGATAATCAGCAGCGTAACTCCCCCACAGGTCTCCCTGTAGAGCAGGGGCGTCCAATCTTTCGGCTTCCCTGGGTCACACTGGAGAAAGAAGAATTGTCTTGGGCCACACATAAAATAGACCAACACTAACGATAGCTGAGAAGCTTTAAAACAATTGCAAAAAAAAAAAAAACCGCATAATTTCTTAAGAAAGTTTACAAATTTGTGTTGGGCCGCATTCAAGGCCATCCTGGGCTGCATGCAGGCCGAGAGTTGGACAAGCTTGCTCTAGAACCTTAAAGGAGAGAAAATCTCCTTTCAACTTTGGTTCAGGACAAGAAACATTAATTGAGCAACTACTACGTGTCAAGAACAAGAACACGGATACAAATAAGATATTAAAAAAGAACATCCTCTTGACATTCAGGCTATGCTGTCCAACCCTCCAGAAAGTGGCCTCCATGGGGATCAGAAAAGGTGTATGACAAATCACTCTGTGACCCCTGGAACACATATCTCATCCCCACAAGTCATTCTTTTACATGCTGAAATATAGTCATTGTACTACTTCAAAGTTATTCATCAGTTTTTCTCATGTAAACTCTTACTAAAAAAAATTCTAGGCACCTTAGTGATCGCTTAACTACAAGGCTGCATTTCAGAATCTCATCTTGCCCCTGGCAAGTTCCCCACAGAAGACAAACACTAAAGATGGATTTGATATAACTATGTCAAACGAGGAATAAAGCAGACAAGTGTACTCACCAAGGTACCCACAGAGCACCTGGGACTGTCTGGAGCACAAGCTGCCCACTGAGCCAGAGGGTGTTGTAACAACTGGGCAGACAGCTAGGAGTTTTAAAAAGCACAGTCATTAGCTATTTTACTGAAGAGATGCCTGGCACAGAACTATACAAAGATTCAAGTAGAAGAGGGACTCATTGAATGTTCTTATCATTTCCCCAGATATAAGGTCCCTGCTACCTGGGGCCAGGGGATTAGACACTGAGGATCTAAGGAGGGTTCCAGATTCTAGTCCCAGATCTTCTGACATCCCTTAACCAGCAGTCAGACTCCTGAATTCAGTTTTCCCTTTAGCATGTTCTAATGTTAAAATAACAGCATACAATTTATAACTGAAACAGTAAAATAAATACCTTGATTTATATTAAAGATGAATAAGAAAGGCTTTGACCTCCTTTGACAAAAGACAGCCTACCTATTAAGAATAAAACTTTGGTTTTCATTTGGCTGGCCTAGATTCAGTGTTCTTAAAACCACCTGTCATCATTTCTAACCTGCATGTGAAAACTCCTTCTTGAATCAGTCAAAACTACAAGTGAATATTGGTTTGGGGCTACTTACCTACAGTTTAAAAAGCTAGAGCTCTCTGAAATGGACTAAACACATCTTCCACGACAGTTATTACATCTGGAAAATTTGAACTTCGCTTTCTTTAAAGTAAGAGCAACCCAATTTGTATTTTGCCCACCATATTCTTAGAAAAGAAAGTACATCCTCTCTCCCCCTAAAATACCTCAAATTGAAGAGAAAATATTGCTGAGTGTTCAAAACTTTTCTATTGGTGGTAGGGTCAATAAAAATATAGAATTTTTGCAGAAGAAGATGTGAATTCAAACCCCTGTTCTGTCACTGATTTCCTGTGAATCCATGGGGAAGTCTGTAAGATGAGGCAGACATAACCCTACCCCTGAGGGTTTTTATAAACTTGAAATGAGATGGTATATTTAAAACAGACTGACAAATAAACAGTGGTCAAGGAATATGAGCAGTTGTCAAACTTGTGTGACAAAAGAAGCCCTGACTGCCTTTTAGGGCCTGGTATGAATGTCATTCTTTCCTGGCTCCTTACATGCATTGAGTCCCTGCACCTTTCATTTTTATAGGGCATGTCTTCTAGAAGTAACACTGCCACTATTCAGACCTGACTTGAAAACTTCTTTCAACACAAGACAAAGGCTTTGTGGACTCTTCTCTTGATTTTATTTTATTTTATTTTCTATATGTGTGCCTCTTATCACTCAATTTTAAATGGATAACAGAGACTTTTTCCATACTCTGGAACTTACCATGTCCAATATTCAGCCCACTATCAAGATCCCAGTGGCATATTTTTCACAAATGTGTGGATTACACCTTCTAGGTGGAACACTCTTGAACTGAGATATGGGGCTCTGACTGGCCAGTGTGGCATGGAAGACGGAGACCCAACAGTGGGGATTCTATAAGCACATACTGCTATCATGTTGCCACCATATGCTGCTTCCAGCTGACATCTGCTCACATATGTTCCCACCAATAAGAAACCATGCTGTTTATTTTTAGAGGCTTCTCCACAGTCTTACAGGAAGAAAATTCCCTCAAATAACCAGTCAGCAAAGACAGGAAGCTACACTGCATATAAACTGTTTGTCACAAGATTAACAAGTCAAACAAAGTTTTCTCATTCATATCTGACCTTTAAAAAGATATGCTGAAAGTTATCTTAAATAAAAATCTCAAAGAATACAACCAGAAAAGGCAGAATATGTAGAGTAAGTCACTTGGTTAGCAATACTTTTTCTTCGAAACTATGGCCCTATGCATTTCTTGGGGGGATTTAAGTGCTTTTCCTGGGAAACAGCACCTTCTTCAGGCCAGTGGATGCCGTGGTGCAGAAGAGGGACAATTCTATTAAACAGAATTCAGATCCCAAGGTCATCGAGGTCATAGGAAGTCTGTGTGGGAATAACGTGAGGTAATTATTGTCACTTGCAGTTTCCAGCCTGCAGTTCTCAAGCACGCACCTTTGGTTTACTTTCACTCGCTATAAAGCAGTACTAAAATCCCTTCTTTTCTTTCCTTTCTTTTTCATTTTTAAGCAAGGCGGGAGGACAGGGAGCTGATCCAATGCCTTAGAGGTTAAGACCATGAATGAGATAGAGATGTAAGGATGCTAATGATTGTTCAGTCCACAGAAAGCAAACCTTAGTTTTAAAATAATCAGTTTTCAGGCCGGGCACGGTGGCTCACACCTGTAATCCCTGCAATTTGGGAGGCTGAGGCAGGCAGATCACGAGGTCAGGAGTTCGAGACCAGCCTGGCCAATATGGTGAAACTCCCTCTCTACTAAAAATACAAAAATGAACTGGGTGTGATGCCATGTGCCTGTAGTCCCAGTTACTCAGGAGACTGAGACAGAAGAATTGCTTGAACCCGGGAGGCAGAGGTTGCAGTAAGCCGAGATCACACCACTGCACTCCAGCCTGGGCGACAGAGTAAGATTCCATCTCAAAAAAAGAAAAAAAAAAAAAATCAGTTTTCAATAATCTACATCATTGAAGCAGCACTGAGGTATGGATACACTCTGTTTAGAACAGTGAGGCTTTGGATATATGCAAAAAGGCTTTGTAACAAAGAAATGTAAACAATTATCAAAATCTGAGGCATGTATAGTCTTACAAACATAACTTTTTTATTTCAAATTTTATTTTATTTTATTTTAAGTTCTGGGATCCATGTGCAGGACGTGCAGGTTTGCAACATAAGTAAATGTGTGCCATGGTGGTTTGCTACACCTATCAACCCCATCACCTAGGTATTAAGCCCTGCATGCATTAGCAATTAATCCTGATGCTCTCCCTCCCCGCTCCTCACCGACAGATCCCAGTGTGTGTTGTTCCCCTCACTGTGTCCATGTGAGAAACATAATATTTTAGAAAAACACAGGCACTCACTAATGTATGATGGAGGACTATGGGTAACAAAAGTCATAAAATAGAAACAGTCCTAGAATTAAAACTTTGCATGGGTAATTTACAATGTAATTAAATGACTATGAAGTTAATTAACTATAAAAATGTTGGGGTTTATTTTTGCCTGCGATGACACAGCTAAGAAACAAAGCAACAAAACAAAAATACACAGTGTTTCCAGAGTATGTTTCTGAACTAACTGCACAAGAATTACCTAGCCTTCTTATCAAGATGCAGGTTTCTGGAGCCCACCTTAAAATGACTGAATTATAATCTGAATTGGGGTGGGTGACAAAGGTTTGGGAATCTTCCCTTACAAAGGTACATCAGTAATTATTTTGCATGGTAAAATTTGAGAACCCTGGTACAGGTTATTGTGCCTTACAGGTTAGCAAGGCCTTTCAAAAAACCACATTTGACCTCAAAACAATCCAATCAGGTGAATCAAGGAAAAATTATTCCCTCATAAGGGCTATTTGTTCTGAGTAGGTAGTGGTTTTGTGTAGTGTGACTGTCTATAGGATAGAGATAAACCATTCTTACTGCAATGGTATCTTAAGCAAAATTAGATGTCTTACAAATGTACAACTAAACTCCCTATCAAATAAACTCCTGCCCTAATCCCTCCAGCCTCTCCACACAAACAAACAATGCATCTCTCTTGTGATATAGCAACTCTGTAAGCAGGTACAATTATTCCTCCCAACACTGAACTACAATGAGTTTCTACTCTTCTTGGAGAATTCTCAGCAAATGTTACTGAGAAAGGGAAAACTGATCCAAATGTATAACACTTCAGGGTCAGCTTGGATCAAGACCCTCTTTCTATAATCTGAGTACTTGTGACAAACAGTTAATAAATTAGACATGACTTTACACATAGTTTCATTATTGATGGTGATATTTTCTGACAGTGGAATTCTTCTGAAATACCTCTCTCTCCAGGACAAACTAGCACCAGTCACCTCATTCTACGTGGAAGAAAAGTGTAAGTTTAGTAGGTGGAACCGTGGCAGTTCAGGACTTAGAGATCTGATCAGTGACTGTAGTTAACACACATAATAACCTAAGGCTTAATACTATGAAGAGATACAAATGAGTGACTAAATTACTATTCAAGACAACTTAATGTTTTAAAAATGCCTCAAGATATCTCAGATAGAAAACAGTGAAGACAGGTACAAGCAACCCAGGGTGGTGAAGTTTAACAGACACATCTGAAGGTGGAACTTGCTGCTTCAGAGCCTGAGGTCATGGCTATCATTCATCTTTGCTTCTGCTTGGCTACTTCCAGGTAGGAGTCAGGAGGTTTGGAGCACTCCTTTTTCTGTCTCCCTCTCTTTAACCTGCAGAGCCCAAAATGCCAAGGATGTACTTGAATGTAGAAACGTTTTCCCACAGAAAGCCCTGACTGACCTCCGGGGGGACTGTTCCTTGACCAAACCACCCATCCTTTGCACAGAAAAGTCCTCGGTCTGCGATTGTTTCTTTCTCCTTCTAAAGTAGAATCAGAATAAGTCATTCACACTTTTTTGGAGTTTCTAAGCCAGTAGTTTTATTAAAAGAGGTCACTGCTGGGCGTGGTGGCTCACGCCTGTAATCCCAGCATTTTGGGAGGCCGAGGTGGGCAGATCACAAGGTCAGGAGACTGAGACCATCCTGGCTAACACGTTGAAACCCCGTCTCTACTAAAAAAAAATTAGCTGGGCATGGTGGCGGGCGCCTGTAATCCCAGCTACTCGGGAGGCGGAGGCAGGAAAATGGCATGAACCCAGGAGACAGAGCTTGCAGTGAGCTGAGATCGCACCACTGCACTCCAGCCTGAGTGACAGAGCGAGACTCTGTCTCAAAAAAAAATAATAAAAAAAGAGTTCACTATAAAAGAAGTAGAAACAACTTCAGTCATATCGCCATAAGATGTCAAAGCAAAAGTGAAAATAAGTGAAAATGAGATTAAGTCAATAGATAGGGAAATAAATGATCATATTTTTTAAAAACTGAAATAGAAGAAACGACAAAGTTACTGCTACATCTGGTGTAAACAGAAAAATCCCTGATAAACTTGGTCTAAGAAGCTTTGACATTACCAACACTGAAATGAATCCAAAACTTTAAAATTAAATTATATTTCCCAGAAACTTCCCATTTATGTTTTGGCAACAATAAATATTTTAGTGCTCTGAAAACCCACTAAAAGTACACAGTCATCTTTTCAGATAGAGAGATTTGCAAAGACCAGTGGACTTGCGGTCATTTCAGTATCTTTCTGAAAACCAAATTTTGCATTCTTGCTCACAAGATGAAGTAACAAACAAGGATTCTTACAACAGCCTAAAATTATGAATGAATAGTTATTTGCAAACTAGTTTGTCAAGACAGATGTGGTATTTGTCAGTGTGGTGTGGGTTAGATAAGAAAAGGAAAATGAACCAAGCCAAAGTCACAGTCACATTTCTTTTTCTTTCAGAGACCAAAAAGATGCTACAGTACTTCCTGAAACAACATCTCTGAAAGACCAGCATTATTCTTAAATAGCTCCTCTGTGACTTTTTCTTCAGAAACGCAGCGTCTCTTCTTCAGAAATAACCTGTTTCATAATTATTGACATATAGGTAGCTTGAAAGGCCTGAGGGACAGTGACACGTTAGTGGAACACGCTAGTGTGAGAGAAAAACAGCTGCCTGTGGAGGGATGGAAATGCATTCAAACTATTTCCAGAAGGTTTGGACTTCACAATATCCAGGAAGCATTTTCCATTTGCCTTAAGTTCCTCAAGTCATTGTGGTTAAGAGAACATCTAAGCCAAACATTTCTGACTTATCAGGCAGTAACAAATCCAAGCCTTCATTTGAGAGAATGAAGGGATGGTCCCGGCCCAGGGAGGATCGCTTTCTCAGCACCATGAGGCTTTCCCTCCTAACAGACACTAAAGCCAGTGAATTCAGTTCCTCTTGGACAGCAATGTTTTTCCACACCAGTGAAGTGGTGTTACTGGGTTGCCCCAGGAAGGCCAGGATGCTAACTCACTGAGTGAACATGTTGCACTGTGAACAACTATCCAAGGCCTTAGTGTGGCTTCCCCTCTCTGATATCATTTCTACTCCTCAAACCCTCTGCAGTGACTGTTGGCCAGCCCCTCCCCTTCTTCTCATCCAGCCTCCTCTTTGAGATTTGTTTTTTGTTTTTTTTTTTTTTCAAATGAAGTCTGGCTCTTGTCTCTCAGGCTGGAGTGTAGTGGCACAATCTCGGCTCACTGCAACCTCTGCCTCCCAGGTTCAAGCAATTCTCCTGCCTCAGCCTCCCGAGTAGCTGGAATAACAGGTGCCTGCCACCATGCCCGGCTAATTTTTGTATTTTAAGTAGAGATAGGGTTTCACCATATTGGCCAGACTGGTCTCAAACTCCTGACCCCAGGTGATCCACCCGTCTCAGACTTCCAAAGTGCTGGGATTACAGGTGTGAGCCACTGCACCAGGCTTCCTTTTTTAGATTTCTACACTGTAATGTCATACTATTGCTAAAGCCTCCTTTAAAATGAATTGCCTGACAGCTAAGAGGCGGCTGTGGCCAGTTCTTGGTCGTAGAGGTGAAATGAGGTCTACGTGAGTGTAACCACAGGGGCCTGAGCTGCCTCAGCCTTGACTTCAAATGTCCTGGCTTCTTTTCAACTGGTGGAGGTGATGAGAGGCAAGGCACCTGTGGGAAGAAGCGAAATCAGCCCCAGAAGTGCATTACACAGAAGTCCCGTCTGCATGTCAGCCTTTTATAGGCAACATCCCCTCTGTTCTTTGATTTTGGACTTTGGGATCCAGAAAAACAAACAGGCAAGTACTATGTGACTCATAGGCACCTTCAGAGATCAGTTCAAATAGTTTAAACAATTTTTCCCGGTTGGGTGTGGTGGCTTACATCTGTGATCCCAGCACTTTAGGAGGCAGAGGCAGGAGGATTGCTTCAGGCCAAGAGTTCAAGACCAGCCTGAGTAACATGAGGAGACTCTGACTCTACAAAAAATTGAAAAAATTAGCCAGGCATGGTGGTGCATGCCTGTGGTCCCAGCTATTCTAGAGGCTGAGACAGGAGGATCACTAGAGCCCAGGAGATGGCGGCTTCAGTGAGCCATGTCTGTGCCACTTACTCCAGCCTGGGCAACAGAGTGAGACTGCCTCAAAAAAAAAAAAAAAAAAAAAAAAAAAAAAAAAAAAAATCCCCTAAAATTTTATATACCCTGTGAAACAAATGGCAAATCTTGAGATGTCAAAATGAAATAAAATTTAAAAAAATTTGATTTCCAAGACTCTGGCTGGGAGGAGTATATACTATGTGCATCTCCTGTTCTTGATTCCACAGATGGGCTCCTAACATTCATTAACCAGAAAACGTTTCTGAGGGCAGATGTCATGCCTCCACTTAATTTCATTTTCCATGTACTTCTGCTACAACACGCTATGCCATGTGCACACAGACTGCTATTCTTTCATTTCACAAGCATTTATGCGATTTCACTGATTCTATATATTTTTCATATTCTATTATCTCTAAAATCCAGATTCTCTCTTGTAATCAATGGCCAAGTTAATTGGCAGTGATATTTAGTTAATGTCATAACTAATAGTTAAATGGGCAGTGATATTTCTTTGTTAGTGGCACATGAAATAGTGGTGCATTTTAAAGTCAATGAGATTCGATGAATACTAGCTGCTGTGCAAAGAAGGCCAGAAGCAGCTGCACCAGGTGCTTTTTCACACACATCATCCTTTACAACCCCTAGAAAGTCAATGTTCTTCTTTACAAATGAAGAAACTGAGCTGGGCTAAGTGAAGGGGTTGCAAATCCAGCTGCAAAGCCAACAACTGCAGACCCAGGATCTGAATTCAGTAGGAAGCAACTTAAATATCAATGAGGCAATTTTAATAACTTGCACTGAGAGAGCCAAGTTGCTAACCAAAACAGGACCACTCTTCAACAATTGCCACAGGCCTGGAGTAGGATTTCTTGTCTTTGATGTTACCGCTTCCCTTTCAGCCTCTGAGATTCCTTTGGTACAATTCCCTTTTATTTATTCTCCTTTCTTTATTTAATGGGTCTGTCTAGCTCCAAAGTCCACATTCATTGTACATCATCTTGCCTTCCCAAATAAATTAATTCTCTGAAATAGGAATGCCCTATCAATAAAATTTATCAAAATTTTTGTGAGGACAATGATTGCAGTTCAAAAACAAAACCAAGGCTGGGCGTGGTGGCTCAGGCCTATAATCCCAGCACTTTGGGAAACCGAGGCGGGTGGATCACTTGAGATCAGGAGTTCGAGACCAGCCTGGCCAACATGGTGAAACCCCATCTTGACTAAAAATACAAAAGTTAGCTGGGCATGGTAGCACATGCCTGTAATCCCAGCTACTCAGGAGGCTGAGGCAGGAGAATCGCTTGGACCCGGGAGTCAGAGGTTGCAGTAAGCCGAGATCGTGTCACTGCACTCCAGCCTGGGTGACGGAGCAAGGCTCTGTCTCACAAACAAACAAACAGAAACAACCAAAGGCTTAATAAATCACACTTTTTGTATCAATTAAGTGCAGAAATAAAAGTTGAATGTGTTAGAGGCAAGAAAAAGAAAAGCCTAGGTTGTGTGCTTCACAGGTATATTTTCTCAGAGCTTGTGAATGTAATTCTTGTTAACAGAGGAGAGTCACCATTCTCTCATGGATGTATTACATCATTTATCAAGACAGCAAGAAAGGTCATATTCTCTATCTCCCGGGCTCTGTATTAGGGCTTCTATTACCTGTGGTGGCTGAAAGTCTAATTTCCATTACACGTCATTAATAGAAATAGCTATTTCCATTTCCTCAGCTGTCAAAGGGACAATATGAGTATTAACGTCATAGGATTGCTTGTGAGTATTAAAGAGTACATGCATGTAAAATATTTAAAACTATGCTTGGCCTATAAGTCTTTAATAAAGGTTAGCTATGCTTCGCCTATAAGAAGTCCTCAATAAAGGTTAGCTTTCATCATCATTATTACCACCTTCATTATTATCTGAGCGTTGGAAACAGAAAAGATATGGTTATGAGAAGCCCTGTGCTCTTTAGCATAGTGACATGACCCATCAGACACATTTTCCCTGATAATGAAGGTCAGAACATTTCATCTCTCCACATCTCCTGGCCCTGACACCTCTTTGAACTCACAGATTCTTCTTCTTCCTGTAGTTCAATCTTATTCTCTAAAGGAAATGCTCATTCATTGGTCAAACATTCCTTGATCAAACACAATATGCTAAGTTCTATAAGAATACAGGTAAGTTAGACTTGAAGGCCTTCTCATAGGAGAATTAGATAGTGCCAGACATGGTGAATTACCAACCCTATGTTCTGTGTTTCCAGCCCCACCCCATCCCTGCCCTGAAGTGGCAGAGGCCACCTAAGGAACAATCTGAGTGAGCAAAGGAAAGAGATCCACTGAGTGAAACTATCGCAAAGGAAAGAATGAGCTGGAGGTTCGAAGACATCCCAGGTTAATGGAAGCGGTGTCCGGGGCATTGCTTATAATCACATTTTCATCTCTCTAAAATCCAGACCCTCTCTTAAAATCAATGGCATGTTCACTGGAGTGATATTTTTTTCTTAGCGGCACATAAAATAACAGTACACCCTAAAGTCAAAGGCAATGGAGACTCAGAGAATTGCTGTCAGGCAAAGAAGGCCTACTCCATGCCAGAAGCAGCTGCACTAGGTGTTTCTTCACATATGTCATCATCAATCCTTTACAATCCTAGAAGGTGAGTGTTACTTTCTTCATCTTTACAAGGGAAGAAACTGAGGCCTGGTTAAGTAAAGGGGGTGCTATCTCCCACAAACTCAGGGGATGTGATGTGTGAGCACTCGACCACCCATCCATGCAGACATTCCATCACAGTGAAGGAAAAGAAGGCAATTTAGAAATGGTGGGGAAAAGGCCAAGGTGCAGTTTTATTCTGAGTCAAGACCACCAAGCCAATTCAGGAAGTAAGGTAGTGGTGAGAGTGTGGTACAGTTAAACACTCAGTTCTGGATATCAGTGCTTAGCCGGGCGCGGTGGCTGAAGCCTGTAATCCCAGCACTTTGGGAGGCCGAGACGGGCGGATCACGAGGTCAGGAGATCGAGACCATCCTGGCTAACACGGTGAAACCCCGTCTCTACTAAAATACAAAAAAAAACCCAAAAAAAAACAAAACAAAAAAAAAAACTAGCCGGGCGAGGTGGCGGGCGCCTGTAGTCCCAGCTACTCGGGAGGCTGAGGCAGGAGAATGGCAGGAACCCGAGAGGCGGAGCTTGCAGTGAGCTGAGATCCGGCCACTGCACTCCAGCCCGGGCGACAGAGCGAGACTCCATCTCAAAAAAAAAAAAAAAAAAAAAAAAAAAAAAAAAAAAAAAAAAAAGAAAAGAAACAAAACAACCAACCATCAAAAGCAGCTTGTGGTTGTAGCATGATGCAAATTTATTCTTAACAAATGACAGAAGCAAACTTTTCAGTCTAAACAAACCCATCAAAGAATCCCCTAAAATATTATTAAATCTAAAATAAAATACCTGGAGAACGTTGAATTCCCAGGTTAAAAACTATCCTTGTTTAAAGGATATTTTTTAAAATGAAAGCACACATACGCCTTCAAAATGACAATGGACATTTGTTTATCTTGCAGAGCCACACTTCATCAAGCTGTGCAGAATCTGCAAAATGGAATACACCCTTGAGCAGAAGCGCTGCCTAAATAGAGCAAGCATATAGGGCAAATCCAAATCCTCTCTCCGGGATCCCATCAGTACCAGAAATGCTACATCAAGATAGCGGAAAGGGCTATTTCCAGAGCTCTTCCATGCAGTCTCTTGCTCGCTGCTCACCTTACTCCTGAACCTATAACAGGGCAGGGTGCAGTGGGTGAGGGGCAGGGGGAGGCGGGCTGGAGTGGCAGTGGGCCAGAGTCCCACTCCAGTGGTGACCCTGCACACTTCTCCCAGGTCCAGGAGCCTCCACTCTAATTTCTCGAACCTTCTAAATATGCAGCCTAAAGTGTGTTGTAATCTCTGGGCAAAGGCCTACAAGTCAGTGACCTCCTTGGTTCTAACCCAGATTTGATGTGGGTTCAACAGTGAGTCATTAGCCCTTTTTTCACATCTCAGTTTCCTCTAGGAAAAATGATCTGTCATTCTTTCATATCTTTATATGAAAGATGCTGTGACTAGGTTACATCACCATCTTTTCTCCAGGGAGAATTCCTCATTCAAAAAGTGCAACTCCTCGAGTAGACCACAGGGGTTGCTGTGGAGACACAGTGGCCTCCCCCAACCCCTTCCTTCTGTGAGGTGGAGAGGTCCCCGCTTGCCCCTCAACCTCTGCAAAGCCCCTCTTTCATCAGGTGGGGTCTTCTCAGGAGAGGCATAAAGCTGGCTGGCCTCACTTGGCAACACAGACAACCCAACTGCTTTCATTATAAATAGTATACTTCTTTGAGAGGCTTTTCTAGTCATCGAAAAGTAAAAAAAGAGGAAATCCTGAAGGAGGAGCATGTGGCCTAACTTAAATGTGACCACAATTAGGCACTAGAGTTAGTACAAGCAACGATGCAATAAAAAAGGGAGAATTAAAGTTTGGTCTGTTGTGTATTAATAACTCAATCATTCTGGAAGTCAAGGAGTTCAAGTCTGTCTTTGATATGCTCTCTTTTTCTTTCTGTTTCTCTTACACCCACATACAAACACACACACAGGGAATCCTAAAAAATAAAACAGTAAAAATACTTACTACATAAAGAAAAATATTACTATGTTCCAGCAATGGCTAACTAACATTTCCCTTCATTGGGCAACTGGCCAACAGACCAGCAACTTGTATATAGAAAGACATATTCATGAATTGAATGCTAAGTCACATTCCCCAAAACCCTGGTGTCATTGGTATTCATTCTACATTCCACAATTTAACTTGGAAAATTACAGAGGAAATAGAAAAGGAGATTGCTTCATGTTAAATGTTTAACATTCATGTGAAACGACTACAAAGGAAATCTCATTGTGATTTTTCAGGCTGTATATTTTTAGTGTATCTACTTCAAAATGGTAGAATAAATCGAGATGATTATTTACTTTCTTCTGTTGCCTAGCTTGGAGATTCCACTCTTTATTAACACAAACTGCTTATTTCCCTTGCAAGGAGAATCCATGATAATTCCTCACTTCTTTTTTCTCTGTTCTAACATCACACTGCTGCTGACTGAAGCTAGTAATGGATAGCTCAACACCATCATTTAAGCTAAATAAATGGGAAGTTTTGATGTCTCTAATTTAAGACCACAAAGTAAAGTACATACCATATACAATGGTCTAATCCACACTCCATTTAATTAAGATAAGTGTCTGACTATCCTCCTATTCAGTATTCTCATTTGAATATCCTTTGATCATAAAGATATTTTATTTTTGTTATTATTTTCTAAATGGTACTGTTAACAGAATTCAGTAACCCCAAACAAATACCAGGGCTCCTCAACAGGGGCATTACTGACATTGTGGCCAGGATAATTCTTTGATGTTGGGAAGGGGTGTTGCCCTGTGCATTATAGGATGGTTAGAAACATCCCTGGCTGACCCACTAAATACCAGTAGCACCCCTCCACCTCCAGTCATGACAACCCAGAGCGTCTTTGGACATTGCCAAATGTTCCAGTGGGAGTAGAGGTGGGGGGATTGGGGGCAGTACAAAATTACCAGGGTTAGAACCACAACATGTGCTGACTGGTTACAATGAAAAGGGGAGAGAAAAGCAAGACAATGAAACTTTGTGTCTCTTCCTCTTTGTGATTGTCCAACTGTCTACAGATTTTTACATGTCAATTATTTGAATTCTTCCTGTGTATAACTGAATCACCCTAAGTTTCTAAAACCTTGTGCAGCATCTTTCGAATAGATGTGCCTCGAACTTCAAATGGATTGTTAAACTACTAGAGGTCCACTAATTCCCAGTGGGCAAACTATCGGTAAACCTTAGCATAACTCCACTTTGAGTCTTAAACTAACAGCACGTGAAAAGATCAATACGAATAAATTCAAAACTAATCAGACCCCTTCTTTAAATGTTGACACAGTATTATTTATAGCCCATAAATACATTCTTGACTAAAATTCATCCTAGGAGATTGGCACCTGGCCAGTTCTATTCATATTTACTGTATTTATATAGTACACTTGGCCAAGGATAATATTTAAGACAAAATATGTCTGAGGGCATATACAATATCTCTTATATTTTTACTTTTAAATCTCCACATTGCTAAAAATATGTAGTCTGAACTTTATAAAATGTCCCACAAAGGGCTATCAGCAATCTGTAATGATATATAGCTCATTGAGTATAATTAGAGCATATTTGTAATACTTGAGCTGAAGTCACTCCCTGAACACTAATAAGTTGGTGGTAAAAAATGAACCAGTGATCTTTCCCATGCCTTCATCTCTGGGGCTTATGACCCTCGCCAGATTCACTGCAAGGAATGGCAGGCACACTCCCTCCCCACAGCCACTTCAGTGACAGCTGAGTTAAAAGTTGGGCAGAAAAGTCCTAAAGAGGGAAAGCTAGTATATAAGCCAATACTATACTTTCAATTTGCTTTTTAAAAATACGTTTTTTTCTTTTTTGGAAAGGTTTGCTATATTCCAGTATAACTAGAAAGTGCTGGAAAATCAGTTAACCTATGTTCTATAAAATTATCCAGTCCTTGCACAGTAGTATCGAACCTGCTATTAATATGGCTTTCTGCTCCTAAACTTCCACACAGAAGATAGACTTTTTAAAGCCTGTTTTCTTTGTATGAAAACTGGCAGCGTATTTTATTTATCCTGGATGTATTGGAGGTTTTCATTTATTTGGTGGCTGGGGTGAAATGGAGAGGAGAATCCACACATTGATGTTAACTGTCATACTCTGAAATCCTCCTAATAATCTAGAAATTTTTCTGGTTTGTTGATGACCATGACCCCGGGTTGGACCATCTCAGCTCTCCTCAGACTGAAGTGTGCTTGAGAGAACAAAGAACTAATGCCCTCTTGGATTACTTGCTCTCTCCACACCTATTCAGTAATGAGATCAGAGCTCCTTTCTGTGTTATAAAAGCACTGGGAGTTTATTAGACCTCTTGCATATAAACATTGAAAGATGAGCTATTCAGGTTCTACATAACATACTCTCCGCTCTGCCCAAATACCAGTAGAACCAATGCACGTGCTAGAGAAAGCAAACTGACTCAACTCCTTGTTTGTCTCAATGGTTTTGGACTAATTAATGAACTTTCTTTCCTAATATCTCCTTGGCTCCACCCCAGATAGAAAGCTTTACTTCTCAAAGGGTATAACCAGGGGTGGAGTGTATTTATCACCACTGTTATGGATAGCGCCATAATTACAATAATAAAATCATTCTGCTTGCCAGAATTCTCTGCATCTGTTCTGCTATTGAACAAGAACAGGAGAAGTTGCAGCAAAATAAAGGTCACTAGGAAGACTGGGTTTAGATACATGGGCTGACTTCCGAGACCATCAAGTACAAGACATGGCAGGTCACATAGCTAGGACTTGCCAAATTAAAAATAAATATTAAAAAAGA
Organism: Rhinopithecus bieti; assembly: GCF_001698545.2. Lineage (NCBI taxonomy): Eukaryota > Metazoa > Chordata > Mammalia > Primates > Cercopithecidae > Rhinopithecus > Rhinopithecus bieti. The sequence goes on from NW_016804690.1 coordinate 6,457,011, forward strand.
AAAGCACCACCCTGCAATTAGAACCTTTAATATAAAATTACCAAGATGGCTGTATTATCTATTTAGGCAAGACACAGAGACTTTGCAAAGGCAGCCAGCAAGTATATAGAGCATGGAAAGGGGAGGAGAGAAATGAGCAACCAATGAAAAGTTTATGACTTGCGATTTGGAATACACAAATGTTGAAGAGGTTCCCCCCACCCCCCACCGCCCCCACTTTTCTTTTTCTTCTTCCTGGGATTTAACCCTCTCAGGTATCAGTGAATGATGCTGCCTCTTTTCTTTTCTTTTCTTTTCTTTCTTTTCTCTCTCTCTCTCGCTCTCTCTATTTCACTCTGAAATAATTCTACACTGTCTCTTCCTTTCCCCTACAATAAATCATTTCACTCCTATTGCTACCGTATGCCAGCTGGTTTTGAGGACACTGTTCTCAGAGAAGCCAGTTTGAAAAAAAAAAAAAAAAAAACGGCTATCATCTACTCTAAGTTTTAGGAATGCATTGAAGTAACTGCAGGAAGCCTACTAAAAGGCAGGAGCAGGATAACAGACCCGTAAGAAAAATGATCTGCTACACTGGAGATATGAAGAAGGCAGGTTTGAGTGTATTCTGAAAAATAACGTGAACTAAAACCTTTTAAAACAGTCAGAAACGGAGTTGTTCTTTCTACACTCCAGGTGAAGTGAAAAGGGAACGTGGTTATAGAATTTTGCCTTTGGGTAATGAAACACCTAGTGATAGCAAACGACACATCAAGGACTGAGGGTTTCCAGGTAGGTTTCTCGAGGAGTCTCCAAACCGGGTTTTGTCTCGGCGATGCTGACATTTTTAGGGGAGTTAGAGACAATAGAGAAGACTTGGGGACCAGTTGATAGGTCAGCACGGAAAGGGGCGCCTTCCGGAGAGGCTAGCTTTGAGACACTTTTTTTTTTTAACCCTTCGTGCACCCGTTCGGCGCGCTCCACGCCAATCGGAGCAAAGAAAACAAACCTACCAAGATTCCCCAGTTAAACTCTGCCCCTGGGAGCACCTCAGTTTGACAGAGTGGGGCTGACTCCTAGCTGGTGGCCGACTAAAGAACTTCAGTGAAGAGAAAAAGAGAATAACGCCTTTTAAAGCGCTGAATTGTTAGGGGGGAGGGAAAGATGGAGAAAATAAAGTAGAAAGTAAACGTTTTAAAGCCTAATGGCCTCAGGCATACAACTGGAAAGGAGGTGGATGGGGCAAAGGACAGGAGAACAGGAAAAGAGCGAACGGGAACCGTGAGAGGGAAGGGCGATCCCGGGAGCTGCTGTGTTTTTGAGAGTTCCGGGCAGCGCTAAGCCTCGGGGGATGGAAGTCAAAATGAGTACTTACTTTCGGAGGGGAAGAAGGGCGGCATGTCTATTTTGTAAACCTCCTTGGCGTAGTACTCCTCGTCGCTCCTCTCGCGCTCGCAGGCGGCCGCCCTCCGGCTCGCCTTCTCCTGGAGCAAGTCCCTGGTGCTGTTGTAGATGGAAATCACCTCCGGGGGGACTTCCTCGGGCTCAGGATAGTCTTCTGGGGGACTGGTGAGCTTCAGCTTGCTCAGGATCTGCCCGCGGATCGCCTCGATCCTCTTGCGCATGAACTGGTCCATATCGAGTGTGCTGCAGGTAGACAGGCTGAGCGCGACCGTGACCAGATGCAGGATCAGAAAAGCGCTCAGCACACAGTAGTGCATTTTTTAAAAAGGTGGAAAAAAAAGTTGTTTTTAAAAGTCAGAAGAAAAAAAATCAACAATTCTCAAACTATAGATCAAGGAGAGTTGTTTTTTGTTTTGTTTTGTTTTGTTTTGTTTTTGATGCGACACTTTTGCAAACAATCTAGTCAATGCCCAATAGAAAAACGTATCTTGCTTGAATTCCTTTAAAAAAAAAATGCTAGTAGTTCCAAAAGTGGAAATACTAATACGGGACGGGCAGAGGGAACCCTGACTTTGGAGAGTAAGAAAAAAAAAAAATTCTTGGAGCAACGAGATGGGGTAAAAAAAGAGACGAGTGGCTATTAAGTAGAAATAAATTTAAGAGGAGGAAATGGAGTTCAGTGTGTCAGTCTCGGGTGCGGAGTGGCGGATCTGAACTCGGCTCCTCCGGCCAAAAGGAAAGAGATGAAAAAAGGTCCCGGGGCTGGCAGCTGGCGAACTGACGGGAGGGGCGCCGGGAGCGCAGTGAGGGGGGCCGCCGAGGCTGACCTGGGATGAAATTTATATATTTAAAGAAGGAGCGGTTCGGCCCTGCCTTCCACTGCGGCGCTGAGAGCAGGAGCGGCAGCAGCTCCGGAGCAGAGAAGCGCACACGTGTGTGCGTGTGTGTGTGTGTGCGCGTGTGCGCGCGCTGGGGGCGAGCCCGGCGCGCCGCGGGGAGGAGGGTGCGCTTCGCACGGAGCTCGGGACTCGGTCGGGTGCCGCAGGGGCCGCAGAGGCTGCAGAGGCGGCGCGGATCCTGCTCCGGGAGCTGCGCGCCGTGGCCTACACCCGGGCGGGCGCGCGCTGACCCGCTTGGTTACTCCACGTTGCTGCCGCCGCCGCTTGCAAACGCTTCCAGCCTCCAGCTCCCTCCTTCTCCTGCTCCTCCTTCTCTTGCTCCAAACGCCAACCCAGCCACAGACGATCAGCCGTCGCGGTTCTGTTCACCCCCTGCGGATCACAACGGCAGCCCTTGCGACACCCTGGCTGGGGAGTTTTATTCCTGAGGGGGTTGCGCAGGGGCTCCCTTGGACTTCCACCCTTTCCCAACCTCTCCTGGCTTCTCCCCAAAGTGGAATTGCTCGCTTAGGGTAGGTAGGCACTTGCCACCCTAAAATAGACCCTCTCTGTCTCTTCCTGTCTGCAGCCGAGCAGCCCCCTCAGTTTGTTCCTGGATGACTCCCTAGACCGTTAGGCTAATATTCTCCATCCCCCTCCCCTGCCTCTTTCACTTGCGCTCTCGCTCTGCTGTCTCTTTCTCTTTCTGTCTCTATCTCTATCTGTCTCTCTCTTGTCAGGAGCTTCTGGAGCTCCGCTCAGAGCGAACCTTCTGCTGCCAGCAGATAACATCACGATCTTGCCGGGGAGGAGAGATTTATAAGTTCTCTGTGAACCACGTGTCTGCCTTCAACAAAGTGACGTGCTAGGATTACAGTCAGAAGTCCTCTCGTTACTTAGACCACGAGCTCTCCCCTAACCGTTGAGGGGGTGTGGAAATGAGGACTGCTGTGGGGAAGGGAGGAAGGAGGTGGAATGTGCGCCCTGACAATAGTGATTTACGGTATTTACTTTCTAGTCATTTTGGACAGGTCTGTTGAAGGACAATCAAGTTTCCCGTTTTTACTTAGTGTAACTCAGTCACAGCCTCCCAAAGTGAATCACTTGCCCTAGAATGGAAGGCTTTCCTCCTGTATTATGTGTGCACACACACCCCTGTGGGAGGGAGCACCAGTCTACTCAGGGCCGGGCCAGTCCTGAAGACATACTTTCCAATCTTTTAAATTCATGTCCTACCTCTAATTTTCTGGGATACCTTAACAGGTTGCTATCCTAGAGTTTATTTTGTTAGTTTGTTGTTTACAATATAGCCCTCTGTTTATGAACTGCTGGAAAACAGAGATCCATCAATTTTATCTAAAGAATAAGGTATATTTGTCTGTTTCACTGATTTGAATGAATGGTCACCTTTATAATTTGCTGCCTAAGCCACTTCTTGTATGGCTTTCTCTTCACCTTCTTGCTAGGCTAAACATTATCAACCAACTTCATTCTTTCCACAGCATTAATCCAGGAAGCTGGAATTTTAGTGTTTGATGTCTACTGTTCTACACTACTCATAACTTGACATTTTCAATTTCAACCAAGTCTAAATTAGATGAATACAAGAATAACTCTTACCACTGTTCCACTTTTCCTTTTTCTTTTATTTTACCTTTAGTTACTCAAAGTCAACATTTTCATTTCAGCATGACTCTGCAGCCATACTGACTAGACAGATGATTTAAATTGGAAACTCTGTTGAATTTACCCCCAAACCCAAGATCTCTATACTATTCCCTAGTTCAGATGTTCCCTAGTTCAGAAAAGTCACAAAGAACTTTCTATCACCTTTGAAATTTATACTTCAGATGTGTATGGGGCCTAGATTATTAGTAGAGCACTGAATAAATAAAATAATAATAGCTATCATATACTATGCTTAGTAATTTGATGTGTGTTGTGTATGGTCATTTAATCTTCACAATAAACCTATAAAGTAGGTCTTATTATCCATATTTGGCAGATGAGGAGACAGGTACAAAGAAGTTAAGTTCTTTGTTCGAGACCACAGTAAGTGGTAGAGCTGGATTTTTGCAGTCAGGATCCACTATGTTCTTAACTATGTACTTGTGAGAAACAGTGGTCCCAGAATATGTTCTGACAAACAGGAATTCTGGGGTCAAACAAGTTTGGGAGATACTGGGTACTCTCCTGTCCTCTTAGATTCCTCATTCTGGAACATTTTCATGTTAAAGGCTCTGGAACTCCTGTAGAAGAGAAGACCTTTTCACTCTTTTAACCCAGCATTTTCCGAACTCCCTTGAATACAGAATTTTTTCCATTATCACACATTGAAAAACTCTGGAATAAAATAATTGGTCCAACTTACCATTTCTGAATAATTCTAAAAATTATGTATAAATCAGCACCAGCAGGTTCCTTTCCTTGGCACCAGTTTTGAACTGAAGCAACTTGAAAGGAGTTAGAAACCAGCTACCATCCCAGTAGCCCAAGGAAAAGATAATCAGGAGGTGCTACTGTCAGCCTAGTAGTTTCATCCAGTTAAGTCCTCCCTCTGAGATCAGTTTGAGAACTGCAGTAGGCTAGCTCTACAGATTGTACAAAAAGTGAATATTCCTACACCTGTGGCCATTATAGACACAGAGCAGGAGCTCCAAACCAGAGCTACTGAGTGAAGATGCTGCTGTGGAATATGGCTGATTACCTGAGTTAGCTATCACCATATTTTGCTGAGGATATAGGTTCAGCTTCCCCACAAGCCAGTGAGCATCTTTCATGTTTACAGACAACCTTCTTGGTACAGATACTGATGCACCTTAAGTAGATTCAGATTAGAGTGCAGATAGAGTAGCAAGAGTCCGTTTACATCACTTCTAGGAAAACGGCATCTAAGCTATAAATTCTGATGGCCACCCCTCTTCCTTACATAGACATATACACTTTTGTTCATAATACTTAGTCTATTGAGTACCTATTGCTCACTTAACAGCTCCTTAGACCTGAGACCCCTGACTTACTCATAAAAGGCTACTTTAATTTCTCCAAAGCCCAGGAGGGTAAGACGGTAGGTATTGGTAAAAGCTTCTGGAATGGGTAAGTGCAGTAAGTGAGTATAGCAGGAGAGGAGGAGCCCCTTTCCACCTCTCAAATGATCAGTTCTTTGAAGACCTAACAGGCAAGATTGCTAGAGCTGTATCCCTGGTAACTGTAAATGAATCCTTTCTTCTATTAAATAACTCATAATGTTTTTTCATCTCTATATTTAAGAGGCAAAACATTCACTAAATTTATGGAGGTCTTATGTGCCAGGGTCTCTACAGTCTTCATGGTAAAATGGTATTTAAATGATATACACCATCTTGATTACTTCAAGGAGGCAGGAGAGCACAGTGGTTTAAAGAGCAGGCTCCAGTCATGGTTTCTTGGGTTCAGATTTCTGTCACTTTCTGGCTTTGTGATCCCGAACAAGTTACTGACTCTGTGAGTTTCTTATCCTATCATGTCTTTATTTCTGTCACGGAATTTATAATAAAAATATCTGGCCTTCTCGCTCTCTCTCTGAAAAGCCAGGGAAGAACCCAAGAAGAATTTGCTTCTAGTTCTGCCTCCTAGTAGTTTCTGTAAGCACATTTTAAATATTACGGTATTTTGCCCCCAGTAATTATAGGAGGAAAGGACAAGAAAATTCACTTTTGGTGAATAAAATGCTAAATGACTATCAAAGTTCAGTTAAGCATTCACGATTAAAGTCTCTTATTAACGCCCTCAAATGGAATTTTTTGTTTCGAAATTACAGAGGTAGAGAGTGGAGCTGTTTCCACTCTTAGCCATTCTCCACTCATCAATGGGTCTATTCAGTTAAGTAATGTGGAATTTCTACAAGAGGCTGAAGAAAACAAAACTACTCATCCCTGTCCTGGAGTTTTACGCCTATGGATCATAGGTCCTTACTAACACTGACCAAAGCATAACTTCATTTGTAACAATTCTGGAAGCTTTCCAGGATGGTTTCAAGCATGAAAAATCAGGAGGCGAAAAAAAGAAATATATGGAATGACTGTAATTGATGACATTTTCCCCCAAACAGTGATACTTGATAAATGCAAAATAACCCTTTAATATGAAAAATACACCAAAAGTCCTTTAAGATTTTATTCATAATTTTATATTTGATACCACTATTCAAGAACAATGTTTGGTCTATATCATTTTTGTCTGATCTTCTATATGCATTTCTGTAAACAGCTTTATTTCATTATTCTATTTGTGAATAATGAAATGGAAAGGTGGTTTCCTCATGAAAAATAATCCAATTATTATTTCCATTTGTATTTAACGATTAATCTAAGGAAGAAGTGTTAAGGAAAAAGGAGGAAACAATGGGAAGGGAGGAAAATGGAAACAGAGTGGGTTTAAAGAGATCAGAAGTGATAAAAAATAAAGAGCTAGGACCAAGAAAAACCACAGTATATCAGCAGGTTGTGAGGCCTCAAAGAGATAAACTCATCACACTAATGATACACTATGGGAACATTATCTCATCCTTTAGAATTATGATTAGTTGATTGATTACTGCTTGTGGCTTTTGGGCCACTCATATCTCTACAATTTTAGCTCTCCAGGAAAGTCTTTCTTGGGGAGGCGGTCTCAAAGTGGCCTGCGCTATGTCATCCCTGTAGCTGCAGCCTCTGGTTTCCTGCCCCTGGTGAAATTCATCCAGTAAGATAGCATTTAGTGACTGATATAAATAAAAGAACATATGGTAATAGTTGGCACACAGCATAACACTATGGATCAGGGCTTAACAAAATCCTAATGTTGACAAAAAGAAACCAGCGGCAGAATTTTCCGTATTTTTTAGGGCAGTACTTGACACTCACCTTTACAGAATCTCTACTCCTACTTCATTTACTCTATCACCACAGAAGTTCACAGATACACTTCATAAAGCAAGAAGCCAGAATGAGGTTGCTGGGGAGAAATGGAGAGAGTGTTTTAGTCAACTAAAATAAAACAAAAGATGAGAAAGAAAAGAGAAGGTGAGTGATAAAGAAAATATGCCTGTGTTCTCATAATTAAAATGAGTATGATATAACAAAAGTTTTTTGTTTTTTGTGTTTTTTTTAAAGATACATGGTCTTTAAATGAATTTATGTGTCTGTCGTCATCTCAGTGGGCTTCATAGATTGGGTAAAATTCCAAATGTCTAAATTTCCACTACCAAAATTACCAACCTACATTTCAAACAACTTTGCCCTTCTGCTGCCTTGATTAGCCTGCAATTAAAAAAATAAATGAATACATAAATAAAAACCAAGGGTCAATAGTAATTGCATAAAAAAGGAAAACCTCAGTGTAGTTTATGATAGTGGAAAAAATTAGTAAATATGTATTTTTAAAAGCCTAAGTATATAAGTATTTTTAAAAGCACAGCTATATAGATGGTTATAATTTATAAAACTGGAGACTACAGACCACAAACTCTCACTGATGATTATTTTAAATCTTAGTAGAAAATAAAGTTATCATAACTAGGGAAACTACATTATTTATCACACAAATCCAAACATTTTTTGGGCTAAAGAGGATGCCACTCATTGAGCACATTTTAAATATTATGGTATTTTGCCCCCAGTAATTATAGGAGGAAATGACAAGAAAATACACTTTTGGTGAATAAAATGCTAAATGACTATCGAAGTTCAGTTAAGCATTCATGATTAAAGTCTCTTATTAACACTCTACATTAAGACAATAGGGGTAAACAAGGACTGTTCCAGATAATTACCTTATTTAAAATGAAGCCGCTTTAAATCTGTAAGAATACATCTGTTAGTCTTTCACCTTTTTTCGGTTACAGTGGTGATACTGTATTTTGCATACTTCCAAGACTTTTTTTTCCCCTTTCGCTATGCAGCATATTCTAAAAATCACCATCAGAGATACATTTTGAAAATGCTACTTGCACAATTTTAGCATTGATACAAACCTGCACTGCCACAAAAATGAACCCCCAGGAGGTGCTTGGTCAAGCTCTTTTGAGCTCCATGAAAGCAGTCTCCCACAAAGAAAGGAAGAAGATAAATACAACAAAAATGGGATTAACAAGCATGTTATGTATTGTGTGTATAGCCAGAGAAATTAATTTTACATTTTGAAAATCAACAACAGAAAATAATCTCAAAGGTAAAATGAGTTTGGCCCCTTTCCCATTTTAGTGCCAGTAAAGAAAAAAAAAGAACAGTGTTTCTGTTTGTTCTTTGGTGTTTGCAGGTCACATATTAATGACTTTTCACATGTTGATCCTTCTTGTTTAGCACACAGTAACTGCTTCATAAAACCAGGACACCAGGAAAGTTACCTTCACATAATTGAAGGGACTGTTTCCTGTTAACGTGAAAATTTTTGTAATCAAGAATCCTATAATTTGTGGTTTCTCTTTAGATTTGTTATATCTATATGAGTCCTTTTAAGTAAAAAGGCAGTATCTTTACTGTTCCAAGCATATAACAAGCTATCTACCATAAGAAATAAATATCTGCCAAAGAAATAAATCCAGAAATGGGTGTGTCATTGTGACCTGAAGAGACAAATAATTTTGGCTGCTAGGTTATTGGAGATAACAAGTTTTTTATATTTGTTTAAGAGGACTTTGTCTTATAATTTTAAGTTACTTAAGATCATTAAACAGTAGACTATTATAAGGTCAATCTGGTTATTTAACCAGTTGTAACAATGAAATCTAATCAATGTCACACTTATACTAATTGTTCAGAAACTACATACATGTGGTTATAGGGAAAAAACATTTTTATCAGTTGACAATGATAGCTGAAATCATGCCACCTAGAGGAAAGCTGTGGTATGTCTTACAACTTTGTACTGTTACATTCATTAATTTATAATTTTGCATTGATTTGTTGTTACTGCACATCAAATAAAAATTAGTTTCACATAAATATTGTAAAACATGCATTTTTAGAAAAGATGTTAGAACAACAGCAATGGAATATCCTTAATTATAAAGTTTTAGTTACCTGCTATCTCCTAGGAAAAACATGCTAAAATTCTAATCCTCATTTATAAAGCATAATTTGAATATTTAAATTCTTAATAGCAAAAATGTCAACCACTACACCTTTATGAGTCACCTGTCATTAAGTGACAGAGAGCAGCAAATAGTCAATATATTGTATCTTAGGAATAAAGAACCAATAGCTGTATATAGTAAATTATTGGATACCATGTTAGTAAAGTAGTTCCATCTCTGCAGCATCCAGATAATTCAAATGTAAAGTTTTAATTATCAGACACGCTCAGGCAAGACCTATAATGAATTATCCAGTAGCAAGTTACAGAATAAACTGACAGCAACAGCCTGGGGTGATATGTTAACTCTAAATTGACACAGCCAGGAAAATTTTCACCTTCTGATTAATGGCATCTATTAATTTTTTGTAAGTACTATTTCCATTTTACTTTCCTCCAGAGGATAGTTTTCTTCAGTCCTTAAAGACTCAGCTCCTTACATGAGGTTTAGTGGCAGCATCTGCTGGTCTAAATAGGAGAGGGGCTGTCCAGTTCTTACAGGCTTCCTGCTGTGAATGGCACAACTCACACAATAATGTAGCCTCACGTACAGCTTGGGAAGCACATAGGCATTGAAGACACTTGCTGCAGCCTCTACTGTATTTTGAATAAAGAACTTCTTAATAGCCCTGTCCTTGGGCACACATGTGGCCACCACCCTTTTTGGCATGATCATTGTTCGTTTTGTCACCTTGGAAGTGAGGCCCCAAAAGAGCATGGCATCTACTACTACCTTCCATTGGCCATAGATTAATGTCATGGTTAAATGAGAGCAAAATACTGAATGCCCATTTATCTTTCCAGGGAAGAGTTCAATTTCTAGAATCTCATTTTCTATAAGACATTAACATCATCTAAAATGTGAGGAATCACTATTGTGTACAGCAGCTCTGTGACTCGAGCCTGGATTGAACTATACTATCTGTGTGGCCCTGGTCAGGTTACCAAAACTTATTGCTTGTTTCCTCATCTGTATAATGGGGACAATAACAGCATCTACTTAACAGCGTTATAAGGAAGATGGTATGAATTAAGGTTCATTATGAAACCTTTAAATATTGTCTGGCATAAAATCAATATTGTTTAAATGTTTGCTGTTATTATCACATGTTCTGTTCCAACTTTTACTTGAATAAGTGATAGAACTATGCAAAATAGGAAGGTTAAAAACAAAATAGCAATGATTTTTTTTTTAATCAAGAAAACAGCGGTTCTCACTTAAAAATAAAGTTTTATTAATCAAGAGGCACAAGGAAACAGTGGACACATGGAGAGGGAGTCAAATTTTTTATGTTCAACATTCATTGCAGGGTAATTAGCAAAACTTAAAAGATAAAGTAGGATTCTAGCACATAGGACTCTATACATTCATCAAATATAGCTAGTATCAATAGTACTCTATTAAACAGTATTTAGAGTTTGGATTCTAGAACAGAATAAGTAAGGAAAAAATAAAAAATGTTTTAGTGTCTCACTAAATGTCAGGATCATTTTCTCAATATAAGGCCTGTCTTTTCAGACTGTCAAAATTACATTCTTTAAAAAAAGTATTATTCTATTCACCTCATGCATTGTTGGCATTTAAGAAACTTATACTATCCATAAAGTTTTCAATCTTACTTTTTCAGTTAACATATCATTGACACTGTGTTTTCATCAGTCTTCATGATAGTTTATGTAAATGTCCTCAAATCACTGAACTTGTAAGTTTTAAAAAATTTCTTGCTATTAAAAACAATTCTATATAATACTGTTCACACAGCATTTTCTGTCATCAGGATCTTTTCCTGAGGAAGGTTTCCAGAAGTAGAATTGCTGGGCCTCAATAAGCATCTACCACCTGTTAGACTTTAAACTTTTGTCGGGGGGAATTCTATCTAGAAAAGGAACACTCACAATTACATAGATGAGAAATGAATGGAAATCTATAGGCACAGCACCGCACCTAATCCTCCAAATGCATAAGAGAGAACATCTCTTGACACTCTACTACATATCAGGCACTGTGCTAGACACTGTATACATTAATCTAATCTTTACACTATGAACTATATATTATTATATCTGATTTACATGCTAGCCTTACAAAGGTTAAGAAACCTACGCAAGGAAACAAAGCTAGTAAGACTTAAAACAGAACTCTGAACTCAGTTGTGATTCCAAACTTATGCTGTCTCTCATCCAACAACAAACACTGGTATTTCTTAAAATGTTCAGTGTAAATATAATCTTACTGGTTATTAAGGAGTATATTTGGGAATCCTAGTAAGGACCAAGATACGGCAGTCATGTCTCATGCAATCTATCCTAGTGTTCCCGTCATTTGGAGACAAGGATATCATCACATTGAACCTTTTGGACTTTGAGCTTTTATATTTATAATATACTTAAGAGAACCCAGTGTTGCTGTACAAAGACAAATATTATTGTGTAGAAACAGTCTTGATGTTGTTTGGTACTTCTCAGTATTTCAGGGCAACTGCTGAGTCTGGCTGCTACACTGATGTTTTCAAAGCTGATGTCAATCTATTGTTTATGTCCTGTCCATGGGAGGGATACATTTTTACCTAAGATTGAAGTCTGGTTCTGCAAGTGCAAAGAGGCAACTGTCTGGTAGCCTGAGGGTGAATCAACAGCTGCAAGGCCACCCACACATAAGGACACAGCTCTCAGCTGTCTCTCCATTTAGAGCCCCAGTTGGTCCTGACCTCTTACAAATTTGGTGTTTTCACTTTGATGTTTATGAACCTATTGCATTAAAAATGCAGGATAATGATTCAGGGTTAGAGAAACTATTATTTATACAAATGTGGTTAACACCTCATCATTTTAAATTGGCTGTGCTAATGCTCATTGTGCTCTTCAGGATTTTGTGTGTGTACGTGTGTGTGTGTGTATGTGTGTGTGTGTGTATGTGTGTGTGTTTGCCTGAATCTACAACCTACATTTGCTCTGGCAGTATGTTGAGTATGTGCTAGAATAGAATGGACCTAGGCAACTCTAGGGTCCTACAACTAAATACACTTACTTAGGAAACCTCCTAAATAAGTAGGCCCCTCGATGATGTAAGTGAAAAACATGGGAATTCACTCCTTACATGGTATCTGTTGCTCCAGCAGTTCTCAAGATGTCCTTTTGATGCGTCATAAACCCATTCTTTTGGAGAACAACAAAAAGATTTAAGGTCTGGTGTATTAATTCTGAAAGCCTCAGATGATAAACAATGCTAAAAAACCAAATGCTATTTGTTATTAACTAAGTGGTTTAACATTTAAGGCAATAGTTACCCTACAATACAAGTTAATTATAAAGAAACATATCTTTTTCAAAATATAAATACTGAAAGAAAAGTCAACAATAATTCAATCAATAAAATTTCACTAGTATTTGTATATGCCTAAATTGTATCAATAAAAGTTTATGGAAAAAGCTTAAGACAAATTCACAATTCCCAAATTCACTGTTGTTTTATTAGACTAGATATATGCTCTGTAGCTTTATTCTCTTCATAGTTGGGATAGACCCACTAGCCACACGTAACTTAAAATTTAACATAATTAAATAAACTAAAATTAACAGTTTAGTTCCTCCGTATCACTAGCCACATGTGAAATGCTCAATAGCCACTTGTGCTAGTGGCTACCATATTGAACAGCAGAGACGTAAATTACTTCCATCATCACAAAAAGTCCTATTGACAGCAATGATTTAGACTTTTAGACCCTATAATTTTATTATAAGGTATTATGCCCACTCTTCTAACATATATCCTTGCTTGCCTTACTCAGTTGAAAACCGAAGAGCATTTAACAGAAAGCTGAATATGTGCTCCTCCCACTGAAGGAGAGGGCAAAAAGGAGGGAGAAGAAAGGTGAGCAATGTTGGAACAGGTATTTTAAGAAAGCAAACTTAAATTTAAAAGGTTTACTGCATCTCTAGGTAAAAAGTCTTAAATACTAACTCCCTGAAATTATGTTCAGTAGACTAGGTAAAAAATATTAACACAGCTCTCTAAGCTAGAAAACAGTCTAAATTTAGGGAATCTAAAATTATTTAAGAACTGTTAGCATATAACTTCCATCTATATAACTATGATTAGATTCATTCTAACTTAGCATTTTATTAAAACATTAATCACAATTTTAAATGTCTTGTCAACCACCTCAAACATTCTACTTCTAAATCTGCTCACAGATTCCCTTGAGCAATATGTTTAATCAAATGTCAGAAAAGCTCGCTCACTGAAAAAATTTACCAGGACTACCAATGCTGCAATAGTCAGTAAGATTCAAACACCCAGCTGGCCAAAATTCAGACTCCTGTTTTCTTGAGGAAGGAATGAGAGAGCTTTTTGTAGGCACGAAGTAGTTCTCTCTCCTGTTTCCAAAATTTGCTCTCACTGCCAATTCACCTCAAATAGTCTTCATACTCATGATATCTACAGGGTTTACCAGCGTCTATGCCATATCACTGACATGCAGAGTGGAGATAAATATCAATCACATTGATCCTAATTGATGAAATTGAAGGAAGAACACAATGAATTCTGCTTTGGTCAACTGGAAAAAATGTTTCCAAATAAAAACAAAGCTAAATTATCAATAAAGTATTGACAAATTATAATATTCACTATAATAGTCAACTTTCCTCGAAGTTAAATTCCTTCAAGTTAGCACATTAATGGAAATGTGGAAGGAAATAGAAGGAAACCATAAGAGGTTTCCCAGAATTTATACATTCCTTTTTCACCTGTTTTGAAAGACAAAAAATATTTTATTTTAAAGAAATTGGATTGCCTTCAAATAGACCTTCCAGAACCTCCTACTGAGTGACTTTAGGCTCTATGTACTAGTGGTAACCCTCCGAACTATTCTATCCACAGGGTTTCCAAGGTATATTTTGCAATTAATTGAGTAATATTTGAGTAATGCAGAATTCTAGGTAATTTGAAAATAAATTCAGTGCTCCAACTCCACTATAAAAAGTGCTACACTACTAAGATAATTATATTTTCAGTCCTAATCAGGTATTATCATTGGCTTTCAAATTCTGATGCTTAAAAATAATTAACAACCAATGCTAAACTATGATAAAGACTAAGAACATTAACCCCAGCCATCCAAGTATCTAGAACATTCTATATATGAAATAAGGAAATAAGATAATTATTTCTATATATGAAATAAGGAACTAATGCTTCCAAATTATTGGTTCCTATTTTCCATAGTTCTTTCTAACCGAGGAAAAGTAACCTACTATATTATTCTCAGTAGTTACCAAAAATAAAATCCTAAGTGTTACGTTTAAATAAATGGGGAGGCAGGAATTGCAGTTTTCTTTCCCCTCATTAAAAAATTCAAAGACAGGTGGTATGGCGGCTCACACCTGTAATCTGAGCACTTTGGGAGGCAAGAGGCAGGAGGATCCCTTGAGCTCAGGAGCTCACCAGCCTGGGCAACATGGTGAAATCCCATCTCCAGCAAAAAGACAAAAAATTAGCTGGGCATGGTGGCACATGCCTGTAGTCCCAGCTACTCGGGAGGCTGAGGTGGGACGATCGCTTGAACCCGGGAGGCGGAAGTTGCAGCGAGCTGAGATTGCACCACTGCACTCCAGCCTGGGTGACAGTGTAAGACCGTCTCAAAAACAAACAAACAAACAAAAACCACAAAGACAATGTAGAAAGATGAAATAGACTCGGATTATTTATCTGATTGATATCAGAATAATGTAAATGTTGTAGGTAAAATATTTAGAATAGAGGTGACAGAACTAAACTCAAACATTCACTTAAGACATACAATTAGTTTCTAAAATATGCACATTCCTGGCTTCATATTTATACATAATGGTATTTTGCTTAATACCCAAGATGCAGAAATACTAACACATAGAAGATATCAAATCTATATGATAAAAATTATGTCATATAATTCATATATACTTCATAGCCTTCTAACAGAAGTGATACAATTTTTTCCCTGATAGTGGCAACTCAATTTTGCTTTGGAATAAAATAATTTCTGAACAAAGGAAATCTGCAAATATTCTTTTCCTTACTTCCAATGTGAAAATCTTGTCAAATTTTTTCAAATTAAATGAAGGACTATAAAATATGACTATTATGTTTCAAAACAGTAAATAAGCTACTTATCCATATCTATCATGTGAATGTACTATTCAGAAAAATTCCTGCAAAACTCTAGTATAACCCAGAAACAGATTAAATTAAATTAAGTGTAATCTTAGTTCTGGGGAGAAAATGTGTTTAAGTTGCTGCACATTTTTTTTTTTTTTTAATTATGTGTTTGTTAGGTCATATTGAAATATTTATCTGTATTAAGTTATAGCAGGATATTTAGTTCTCCTGTATTACTATTGAGGCATATTTGTTCACATTTATTTATATTGAAAGACACTAATGTTCGAAAGTTAGAATAAATACAAAAATGCGTCTTGTACTTTGCTGTTTTAACCACTTGATATCTTAGGCGTACATCTTCCTTTATGATAAAAATACCAGGCCACAGACTGATTCAGCTTTAGTCATATAATACTGTAACACTCAAATAGGTTTCAAAATATAAACATCTCTGCTCTTGCATAGTTTTTTGGGGGGAAGATTATCCTTCAATATGTAACAGATGCAAGTATGTGCAACTGGGTGGTAGGAGGGAACTATTTTTATTATGAAAAGGGATGGATCCTTTTCAAAAAGGGACAGATCATATTTATTAAATAATTCCCTTAAAACTTTAGATCTTGGGCCACATTTCACAAAATTTTGGAATGATATTAAACAGTCTTTCCTCTTTTAATAGCTGGATACTAAAACTCACCCAATTTAATAGCCTTTAAGGCAATAATATGGAATCAAGTCTCAAATAGGATGCAATATTCTGCTGCAGATTACTTGTTGTCTAACTGCATCATTTCACTGGCTGGGCAGTCCATAAAAAGAATTTAAGCTAACTCAAATATTTGGGAGGGAAAAAAAGAAGAGAGAGACTAAAACATGTCAAATATGCTTCCTGTGAAATTATGTCTCATTGCATAAGCATGAGAATTTCCACCTCTGTAAATCTCTCCTGCAAAAATAGCCTAACATCTAAAATAAATCTGTCATTATTTATATTATTTAATAAATAAAAGGAAAGAAAATAAAAGCTGAAATCTGGGCCGGGCGCAGTGGCTCACGCCTGTAATCCCAGCACTTTGGGAGACCGAGGCGGGTGGATCACGAGGTCAGGAGATCAAGACCATCCTGGCTAACACAGTGAAACCCCGTCTCTACTAAAAATACAACAACAAAAAATTAGCCGGGCGTGGTGGTGGGCGCCTGTAGTCCCGGCTACTCGAGAGGTTGAGGTGGGAGAATGGTGTGAACCCGGGAGGCAGAGCTTGCAATGAGCCAAGATCATGCCACTGCACTCCAGCCGGGGCCACAGAGCAAGACTCCGTCTCAAATATAATAATAATAATAATAAATAATAAAATAAGTTGAAATCTGTTGTTTCTTAAATCATATCTTCCAGATTACCCAAAACTAAAATCACCACCCAAAATCTGAAAAACTATAATTTTAAATTTTATTATATAGGTTTTCTCAATAACTTCCCAACACAAACCATAAGACACCAATCATTCCCAAAAACTACAGATACATAGTTGGGTCTATAAGTTAGAAGGCAAATAAATATTAACTTCAAAGAGTTTAATTATGAATTAGTACTGTATTTCTGAAAACATTGGTGATACTGAAATAACACACCAATAGACATGACCAATATGATCCTGGCAAAATGCGTATCTCGCTAGTCAAGCAGAAATATATCCTTTTACAAATGTTCTGAGGAACAATGCTTAAAATTATGCAAGGGTTTAAAATATAATTTTTAATGAAGTATATATAAAATGTACATAAAAAGGGAAATATGAAATCTGGCAAAAGTCTTTTAACTTTTTTACAAATGGTATCCTTATAATTCACCATCAGAGGATGACGTATTTCTCTAGAAAAAAATAAAATGACTGCAATTGTATTTCCTATGATGCTTTATGTATCAGAGTCACTTGCAGATTCTGGTCTGCTGTCATCTGGCCCATCACTTTCCTTGTCCCAGTCTTTCATAGATGCTCCCATCATGAAATCATCACGTAGGATTGTCCAACCCGGGCCCTCTTCTGATTTCACTTCAGTCTGAGGAAAATTATAGAATCAAAATATTCCAAAGTCAATTCCATCATAAGGAAACAAAAAGGTACAAGCTACAAAACAAACTTCTCAATGCTTAGTTTTTAAAATAGGGGTAAAACCAAGAGAAATTATAAATTGACTTACTTTATACACTATGATTGTGTACAAATGTATAATAAAGAACTAAACATTAATAAAATATTGCATGGACTCCATAAAAGAAACATGAAAGCAAAACAAAAAATTTTTTTTGAAGTGAGGGAAAAAAGTATAAATCTAGGTTTGGTATTAATTTTTTAAGCACTTTTGACAACCAAAACAGACTTACAATACTATTTAATCTTCCGTGATAATTTACTAGAAAATTTGGGGCAAATTATTTCACCACAAATAACAATTTAACAAAGGCTTTTAACCCAAAGTAAATTAAAAGTGAGAAAAGAAACTACCTTGGTACTATGCTAGGTTTTTTCAGATGCTATCTCACTTAACCTTTTATAAAATTTGAACCAAATGTTCTTTATTTAGGTTATGAGCTCACTGCCTGACCCAATCATGTAATCAAAGACTAATCGCATGCTGAAATTATAAATAAATAAAGCAGGGAATAAACATAATAGGTAGTCAATTCATTTCATTTAGTCACAGGATTTATGTGGTACTAAGAATTTCAGGCTTTCATTTCATGGTACAATAGTACCACCTTGTGGTATCAATTAAGTAACACAATAGATGCAGCACTCAAAATTTTTCATTCCTTCCACAAATATTTATTCAGAATTAGCTGTGTATCAAGCACTATGTTAGGAACATAGTGATAAACAAACCAAAGCCCCTGTTTTTGGGGGGGGCTAACAGTCTATGCATATCTATTTATGTCAATCACAGAAATACAAAATTTTGTAAAAACCTAAGGCACAAGAACCCATGACATTTGGTTAGAAAACAGTGTTATCGTTATGCAGTCATTACGTAAAAAACAGTTTAAAAATATATACATATATATATTAAAGGTATTTGCTGGGTTACAAGAGATTACTTACCTAACAGGCGAAGTTTCCCTTTATTTAAAAAAAGATAGCCCTGAAACATTCATTCCATTAAAAAATAAATAAATTGAACACTATTAAAGCAAATAAGAAAACTGTCCTATTGGCTCACTCTTGTCTTCTTGAGGTCAAAATATCAAGCAAAGCTTGTGCTTAAATATAACTTGAAGACTGAATGGGATATAAATATGAGCAAAGATTTCAGAACTGACTTGGTATGTCAAACATCAGCACACTTTTTACTATAATTGACCCAACATACAGAAACAAATAAAAAAACTGTGCTATTTAAAAACCAACATAAAACAGTTCCACTGCTTCTCACGCCACACTGATAGGAGAACAATAATGTAGGAAGATAACGAGTATATTAACAATTTTTCATTTCTTATTTCTACAATATCAAACCTACTCTTAAAACTGAAATTCTACTTCTATTAGATTAAGTTAGCTAGCTGGATAAAGGGCCATTTTCTCTGATTTTCACTCTGTCACCCAGGCTGGAGTGCAGTGGTGTTATCATGGCTCACTGAAGCCTTGACCTCCCAGGCTCAAGTGATCCTCCCACCTCAGCTTCCAGAGTAGCTGGGACTACAGGTGCACACCATCATGCCTGGCTAATTTTTTTTTTTTTTTTTTTTTTTTTTTTTTGTGGAGACAGGGTTTTGCCATGTTGTCCAGGCTGGTTTCGAGCTCCTGGGCTCAAGCAATCCACCTGCCTTAGCCTCCCAAAGTGCTGGGACTACAGGTGAGAGCCACCACACCCAGTCAACCCAGGTTTTCTTTAAATAAAAAACTGATGTTCACAATGAACAAAAATCCACTTAGAACCAACAATTATAACATCTCTCCTGTCAAAGTAAGAATTCAAAGCTTTCAATTAAATTCAGAAAAGTGTATAGCCATATCCAAACTGCTGACTAGCAAAGACCTATCCTGACTTTGGTATTTGAGTTTACATATGAACAAGTGCAATCTCAGTGTGAAGCCTCTATGTTAGGCAAGTACACCCAAGATGCCATCAACACGTTACCGAAAGAGCACACTGATGCCACATGACTGACTCAACACAGTGTTTCTATAAGAGAGTTCACCCTGGCAACCAACCTCTAGCTGGACTGAGCTACTCCTCTACTCCTCTCCGAGGTAGCACCAGAAAACCCGCAGGCAACAGAAGAACGAAGAAGAAAAGGGAACGTGGACAAAACTTTTTATTTTTTTTTGAGATGGAGTCTTGCTCTGTCGCCTAGGCTGGAGTAAAGTGACGCCATCTCGGCTCACTGCAAGCTCCACCTCTCGGGTTCACGCCATTCTCCTGCCTCAGCCTCGCTAGTAGCTGGGACTACAGGCACATGCCACCACGCCTGGCTAATTTTTTTGTACTTTTAGTAGAGACAGGGTTTCACCATGTTAGCCAGGATGGTCTTGATCTCCTGACCTCATGGTCCGCCTGCCTCAGCCTCCCAAAATGCTGGGATTACAGGCGTGAGCCACCGTGCCCAGCCAACAAAACTTTAAACATGTATTTCAGAAAGAAAGGAACAATAGTAGACCAAAGGAAGGAATTCACTAATTAAAATGGTGACACTAGCTATATCATGTTTGTCTTGGAAGATGAGTGCTGTAAACATCTATTTTAGGCAAGAAGAGCAGCAACAGAGTAAGTTCAAAGTTTTGCTCAATTGTCCAATGTAAAGAATAACAAGAAGAGCTTTACAGGGGGATTTTGGTGATGTTTTTGTTTCTTGGTTTCAAGGATCAATATAGTCTGTATCAGTGATTCTTAAAGTGTGATTTCTAGACCAGCAGCATTATCCACTAACTTGAAAATATGTTATTAGCAATTCAAAATCTCGAGCCCTATTAAATCAGAAACTCTAGGCATGCTGCCTAGTAATCTGTTTTTATAAGTCAGTCAGTGATTCTGGTACATGTTAGAGACAATTATTTATTTGCTTTAAATAAACATTTTTTCTTAGTGACAGTTTTGTTTACTGCTATAAAACCAAGTACACTTTATGGCTGAGAGGGAAAGATTTTAGAAAATCCAATATTCGATTTTGTAAATCTAACATAAGATTCAGCATTGTATGCCGTAAATATGGACATCACTCAAGCTATCATTACATTAGCATTTTTACACTGTGAAGCAACGATTTGGAAACAAAAAAAAGACACAACAGAAAATTTATAAAAACAAGTGCGGGTTAATACATTTTAAAAATAGGTACGTTAGATGGCATCTGTCAAGATGGCAGCTCAAGAAAACCTTGTTTTAGGCCAGGTGTGGTGGCTCACACCTATAATCCCAGGAGTTTGGGAGGCCAAGGCGGGCCGATCACTTGAGGTCAGGAGTTTCAGACCAGCCTGGCCAACATGGTGAAACCCGTTTCTACTGAAAATACAAAAATTTGCCTAGGCGTGGTAGCACAGGCTTATAATCCCAGCTACTGGGGAAGCTAAGGCGGGAGAATCACTTAAACTGAGGAGGAGGAGGTTGCAGTGAGCTGAGATCACACCACTGCACTCCAGCCTGGGCAACAGAGTGAGACTCCATCTCAAAAAAAATAAAGAAAACCTCGTTTTAAAGGCAGCAGAATGACTTTTTAAATTCTAATGCCTACATTTGCTAAAGACTTATGCAGAAAGAAAAAGGCAGAGGGCACATGCTAAAGTGACAGTTTGAACATAAACAACTAGTCTTGCTCAATTGCAATACTCAATAAAACTTCAGAAAAGTGATTTGTTGTTTTAAAGACACAACTCAGAAGGACAAGATCAGAAGAGACAATATCAACACAATTTTGAAGGTGAAGGAGATGGACCAGAAGACACCAGGAAAGTTAAATCCTAAGACTGTAACTGTCGCACTGACAAAACTAACCCTATTTACACTGCAGAATCTGTGAAAGAATCAGAAACTGGCAGTAAGTATCAGGGATTTCTGGAAGTTAAGGGTTGAAGTGGAAGAACCAAAATAAAAAGAACCGGGGTGCAAGATATGTTTTGAGAAACTTCCCCATCCCATTCCACAATAACCTGGCATAACACCCTAGAGGTTTAACTTCTGAAGAGGTAATGGGCTTACACAGATGAAGGCATAGGTATAGAACTGAAAATGGGATTAAGTTACACACACACATACACACACACACAGCAACCAGATATTGAATCCCAGCTCTCCTCTCACACTGGGCTCCCAAAATGCTGGTAGGCAGACCTTTTTCTTCTAAGTAGGAGAACAGAAGAGTTACTTTATTGAAAATCTGACCAGTTGCTAATAAATTCACCCAGAGAACCCTACAGTGAAATTTAAGGTGGATGACATCCGTATATTCATAGCTTCCAGTTGAATTTTTCGGTCTATTTGATCTAATCATGAACACACAACTAAGGATTATCAGAAAGAAGACTGAGAACAACACAAACACAAAATGTAAAAAGTGACTTGCAGAAAAAAAATTTCAAGAGAAATTTAGGGAAAAATATCATCAACATCCTTGAAGAGTTAAAATATATTGCATCCATAAAATCCGAACAGTTGCTACTTGATTTTACTTTGTTTATTTATTTATTTTTGAGACAAAGGTTCACTCTTGTTGCCTAGGTTGGAGTACAATGGCGCAATCTCGGCTCACTGCAACCTCCTCCTCTTGGGTTCAACCGATTCTCCTGCCTCAGCCTCCTGAGTAGCTGGGATTACAGGCAACTGCCACCACGCCCAGTTAATTTTTTGTATTTTTAATAGAGATGTGGTTTCACCATGTTGGCCA
The DNA here is from genome assembly GCF_001698545.2 of Rhinopithecus bieti. NCBI lineage: Eukaryota > Metazoa > Chordata > Mammalia > Primates > Cercopithecidae > Rhinopithecus > Rhinopithecus bieti. Next base: position 6,479,383 of record NW_016804690.1, read on the forward strand.
AGCTGGTCTCGAACTCCTGACCTCATGTGATCCACCCACTTTGGCCTCCCAGCTAAGATTACAGGCCTGAACCACCATGCCTGGTCAACAGTTGCTATTTTAAAAGAAACATTAGGAGAATAACAAAGAGCTTAAAATTTAAAATATAGTGGAATAAGTAAAACAAAACAAAACAACCACATTACAAAAGTGAGAAGATAACGGTAAGGAAATTGCCCAGAAAATAGACTAAAAGAGATGAAAAGTAGAAGAAAAAGATAACTAGAGAACCAGTCCAAGTGGCCCAGGATGCAAATAATACGAGCTCTACAGACAGAGAAAAAATGTACAGGAGGAAATTAATGAAGTACTTTAACAAAATTTCCCAAAGTGAAGGACACACATTTCCAGATTAAAAGCAGCCCTCGAGTGTCCAATACAACACAATGAGAACATTACTGTAAAATTTTAGGATAACAGGAACTAAAAGAATATCCCATAAGCTTCCAGGAAAACAAAAGTCACATACATACCAATAATCAGAAATCAAAAGATTCAGATTTTCCAATAGCAATCCTAGAATCAAGGAAGCAACAGACAAACACTTTCAAAATGTCAAAGGAAAATAATATCCAACCTAAAATTCAATACTGGGACACATTATTATTGAAATGTGAATACTGAACAGAGGTGTTTTCAGACATACGAGGTCCCCAAAAGTTTATTTCCAATATAGCCTTTCTCAGGACACTGAGGATGTTCTCCACAAACAGACGTAGTAAAACAAAAAGAAGACAACATGGGATAGAGAAAATAGAGCCCCACCAAAGAAAAAAGAAAGAAATGGCCAGGATGAGAATGAATGGAGATTCCGAAATAACAACACACATCAAGCATGAAGGACAACCTGCGGCCAAGTGACTCCGTGGGACAGCATGCTGAAAGCGGTCATTACCATGACATCTGTCACTGTATGTTATTTTAACTTGACAAAACCACCGGAGAATATGCTTTACCAAAAGAGTGAGAGTAAACCAAGAATAAAAGAGATCCAAGAACCCAGAAATAGGGAATTCAATCCAGGAGAAATTCCAAGGATCATAGAAAATGTAAGTCCCAGATGACAACAGTGAAGAAAGCAATCAGGGGATACAAAGGAAAATAGAGGTTTTTAGGAAAGGAAGTCTCAGAGAAAAGAATTACAATAGATACATTACTTGAGATCATTTGACTTTGAAAAACTAAATAAAGGAAATTAAACATGAAAAGTCAAGACAATTATTAACTTCAGGAAAAACAAATAGAAAGGAAACATAAATATGGAATATTACAACATTCAGCTATAATTTTTTCACATGAATAATAAATGCTGAATACTGACAACATATAATTGTAATCTAACTATACTGAGTGGACAAAGGAGAAGAGATTGTGTAAGATAATTAAATCTTTGCCTACTGTAATAGAAAACTGATAGATAATGCCTCAAACTGATTAATCAAAAGATACCACTGTATATATGCACGAGTTAGTGATGGCAGCGGCCGACCATCCGGAGTGGCTGCTGCCATCATGCCAGTTGCAGCAGGGAGGTGCAGGCAGTGGTAGCAGGAGCGGAAGCAGCAGTGGCGGCCTTAGAACCCTTGTGCCCCGCGTCCCGAGGCAGACAATTGTGTCACACCCACGCTCACACAGGCAGGCAGGATCCGCTCCCAGGCCGGGAGCCACTGCCATGGCCTCAATCTCACTGCCAGCCACATTTTGGGAACCCGGGAGTAGCTGGTCAAAGGCGCAGCCAAGACTTAAGGGGCCAGCCCCCAGAGTGTCGGGTTCATTTGTACGGGGTTGGCAGGGGCCGTGCCACCTGCAGGGGAAAACATACAGTAGGCAAACAGTTCCCAGGCCCGCTCCAGGGAGCCACAGCGATGGGGCCAGACTAAGCCGCCCGCCAGCGGCAGAGCAGCACAGTCAGGCACGGAAGGGCAGGCTGAGAGGGACCAAGAGGAGGACTTGGGCCTGGGACGGTGCCAGGCTCCATAGAGCTGGTGGGAGCTAGGAGCAGGCAAAAGTCCCGCCCTCGCAGGCATAGCTGCAGCAACCCAAGTTCCGGCTGCAGACCCAGGTATGGCTGCACTCTGGAGTGGAGGGGGCCAGCAAGGTGCCCCCCGCCCCTGCAGACTCGGAAGTATCTTCTCCCGCTGCCTGGCCTCTCCCAGTTCCCAGTGCCCGCTCCGATCTCAGAGCAAGGTTGGAGCAGAACCCAGAACTGTTGCAGTCCGGCTGAGTGTATGCACACTCGGGGTAGCGCTGACACGCCAGGCCCCCTGGGCCCCCTCCAGACTTTGGGTGCCAACAACCATGAGAGGGAGGCCAAGGTGGGGCTAAGGGCAGCTCAGCATTGACCTGCAGGCACTCCTTGGCCAGGACAGTCTGGGCGCCAGGAGCAGCGGCAGGAAGCACACAGGCTGCTGGGTAGAAGGGGGAGGGTCCCCGGTGAGGCCCCACCTTCAGGCCAGGGAGGGCCCAAAGCCTGCGGACCAGAGTGGGAACTTGTAGTGCTTTTTCTGGGCCAACCCACCATAGTCCATGGACCAACTGGCACTCAGTTCCTCTCCTCTAAGGCCCATAAAAAGCTCCTGACTCAGCCAGACCCAGAGACAACAAGACCACCAGCTGCAGAGAGGAGCTATCCACCGCAGGGTCTCCCCTGTTCTATTGCTCAGTAAAGCTCCTCTTCATCTTGCTCATCCTCCACTTGTCTGTGTACCTCATTCTTCCTGGATGCAGCACAAGAACTAGGGACCCGCTAACTCGGGCTAACAGAGGTGTAACACAAACAGGGCTGAAATACGTCCCTTGCTCACCATGTTGCAGGTGACAAGGAGAGAAGAGAGAAGGAGAGAAGAGCTGCAGCCCTTCGGGAAGCCCAGACCTAGGAGCTCCCTGAGCCAGGGCTGTGACACCTCTTTAGGGCTCTGCAGTTACTAGCATCTCCAAGCTTCCAGAACACCACGACATTCCCCAGTGTCAGTCATGAAAGCTGCTTACAGTACACCTGGCCCAGCCGCAGCCTCGCAAGTAGCCGGCACCCATGCCAGTGCCTGGAGCTCTCCACCCTGCTGCAGCTGGCGTGCCTGGCTGTGTTCAGTGGCAGGACCCCATGCTCGCTCATACACCCCACACCTTTGGCAGGCATGGGATCCAGGCCGGTAGCTCGAGCCAAGCGCAGACTGCCAGGCTGAGTGGGCAAAATGAGCCCATAGGACGGGGCAAAACAGGCAAAGGCACCACTGACCACAGAGGTTTCCAGCTGGTGAAGCGACACCCAAGGCTCCTGTAACATTAGGAATACAGAGATGTATAAATGCCAGTAGGACTAGCTAGAGAAATAAGAATTAGTTGCCCCTGAGATAGGTGATATGAAGGGTGGGCAGAATGGGGTGGAAAGCAACTTTATTTTATAATAAACGTTTATGGCAAAATGTGGCTTTTAAAACTACATGTATAAGAATTAAAAAAAAAAAAAAAAAAAAAGGCAGCAAGAAACAGAAAAAAAAGTAACACCTAAACCATTTCCACGAATCCTAAGTTTCCCAAGCTTCTTTTCTACCAAGATCTTCCCAAAAATATCCTAAGAAATCCTTCTGGTTTTATTAACAATGATGATTCTGCTTTACTTTCTAACAATAAATGAAAAAGGGTCAAACACAATAAGTATACTATGAAGTCATTGTGTGCCAAGCACTTTATATAATATTGCCTTATTTTTAATTCTCTTAAGATTCCTGGCCAGATAGCAAGTATATCATGCTTACCTTATAAGAAAAATAAGGCTCAAAGAAGTGAAGTAAGTATTCAAGTTCAGAGTTAATAAAGAGCTGAGTCTATACCCAAACACAGATCAATTTGATTCCAAAGCCCATGTTCTTTCCACAACACTAAACTTCTCTAAAACTTAACCGATGATATGAACACAATACAGTAATATACTTTGTTCTTATATAACCTGTTATAACCTATGAACGAGTACTAAAATACATGCAAAATGCTGAATATGCTTAAGGTAATTTCCATAAAAGATTTGGGGTAAATTACATTATACACTGGATTGACATAATTTCAATTTGCTGTATCTTTCCATAAATACGATTTACCATTAAGTATAAAAACTTGCAGCACCCACAAAAAAAAAAAAAAAAATAGATCAAAGATTAATATAAGAAAAAAGAAAAAAAAAAGCCTGAGGCAAATTCTAAATGTGTCATTCACTGGAAAAGCTTGCTTGGGGTGATCCCTGAATAGATTTCATTAAATGTTAAGACATCCTGAGAATGGAGGGTTTTTTGTTTTGTTTCTGAAACAGAAGTAGTAGCAATTTGGTGTATTCTTTTCACAAAAGGAATAAAAACAGAGTTCTGGATTTGAATCTTAGATAAGCCATTGACTCCAATACTGCAAATTAGAAAGTTTTAGAGGTCCAGCCCTTCGAAGAAATAAAAAATTTATTATTTTTTATTAACTGGGAATAGCTATAATGTAAGATAAAGTTAACCATACTATACATGTTAGACCAGGTATTTACTATCATTAGATGGAAGCTGTGTTAGCTGTTAAATATAACTAACTAATATAAATCGTAAAGTATAAACTGAAATAATCAAATTTTATCAACTTACAGAGTCTTCCAGTGTTCCTGCAAGGCAGCACTGATTCAGTGACTTAAAGCAACCTATATAACTCTTTCTGCTTATATCAAATGAAAAGTAAAAGTGACTAAATGCAAGAACTTAATGAAAACTTCATGATGCAAGGAAACAAACAGTCCCCACCTTCCTTGGCCTAGTTTTACACAAATATTGAATAAAAACCATACAGAAGGAGTCTGTGTCCATTTTGAAGGTGAAGACAACCCTTAAAAATGTTAATCAGCTTTCATTTCAAAGTGCAAACATACATTGGCAGCCACTGAACACTGAAAAACAAGGTTTGGAATTACACATGCATCTAACACCAATGAGATAGTTAACTGCATTTCATTTGCTGGGGTGGGGGATAATTAAAATCAAACCATAAAGAAAGAAACAGTATAGTCTCATCTATATTTAGTAATCAACAATAGTTGATTTCATTGCTTTCCCTAACAAGAAAGTTGTTTTCATTTTAACTCAGTTTTACCTAAATTTTAAAAAGTTCTTAACATTGACTAAATTCATCTTAATATCTTTGTTGTTAAAAATTTTCAGTAAGATATTTGCAACTGTAGTTAAAAACATACTTTATGGATTCAATTTTTTTCACCCACTGATTTTTTTTGTTTTAATTTCATTTACTGCCCTTGGTTTTACTATGTACCCAATACATATGTCCTTGCTCAAAGTGGTTCTATTTGGTGGTTTCTATTATTATACATCTTGTTATCCATACATTTAGTTCTTAATTCAACATTGACCTTCCTCAACATTTAAACTCTCTTAAGAACTCTAAGTAAGTTAAAGTTAACTAAATTACCTGAAAAGTCAAATGTAACACTTCAGGGAGCCTTTTGACAGTGCTCTATTCATTTTCATAGTAAATTAGTTGTTTGAAATATTCAGATACACTCTGCCAATTAGTCTCTTAAAGCACATTTTATCTGCTACATTATATAGCATATAAATGAAAATCCAGATTTATAAACAAATTAGCAGAGCTGTGAATTCAGCTGAAAAATAGATACCAATGTCTTCTTGATCACAAATTTGCTAAAAAGCTTAAATAAGAAAACATGTATAAAAGTGTTTTGCAAAACTATGAAATGTTATATAAACAAAATAAAGCTGCATCCAGTAAGGAATATGCACACTATTCAACTACTGAACTCAACAAACAATAGATTGTTCCCATCAGATCCCCTTGGATAAATGGGTGATTCTAGGTCTGGGACACAGAAAGCACAAAGTTTGGGCCGGACACCTTGTCCCAGAATGCAAGGAATCACTCAAAGAAAATGAGGTCATGCCAAAAGGACACATGAGCGTTTACACAGGTTCTCACAGCCACATCTGCAAACTTAAGCAACAAAAAGTACAATGATACTCACTGACTGTAAACACTGAATGAATAAAAATCCCTGTGTCCATGACATTTTAAAAAGAGAAACAAGCCAGGCACGGTAGCTCATGCCTGTAATCCCAGCACTTTGGGAGGCTGAGTTGGGCAGATCACCTGAGGTCAGGAGTTCCAGACTAGCCTGGCCAACATGGTGAAACCCCATCTCTACTAAAAATACAAAAATTAGCTGAGCATGGTGGCGGGAGCCTGTAATCCCAGCTACTCAGAAGGCTGAGGCAGGAGAATCACTTGAACTCGGGAGGTGGAGGTTGCAGTAAGCCAAGATCACGCCACTGCACTCCAGCCTGGGCAACGAGAGTGAGACTCCATCTCAAAAAAAAAAAAAAAAAAAAAAAAAAAAAAAGACAAACAAAAGAAGAAAAAAGAGAGGAAAACTCAAGTGCCTGCACTGGAGGTGACTATTAAACTCCTTACTCTGGAAAACCGTAATTAAAAGGGATGAAACATCAACCGCCATCTTTAGGAACTTTAATTCATCTCCTGAAAAATGTCAGCTAATAAATTAGAAAACAAATGAGAAAATCACCATTCTGTAACCTCAAGTCACTTAACTGTTTAGGCAAGGATCACTAATTGATGGTAAAAGGCAAAAGAGGGAGACAGGTATACTTGCTTCTGTGAAACTATTTGCCCCAGAAATTACTTTCTAACTGGGGGATGGGGAGGGTGCATCTTTAATATTTTAAAAAATGTATTTACTATCACTTTAACCAAGTGGAAACTGGCATCACTAGCATGAGACATTCTGATAATGTGTCTCCTGATGTGTTACAATAACAAGTACATAGCATAAGCTATTACACATATGATATAATTATGGCAAAAAGAGTTTAACCTAAATCTCAGCAAGACTTTAGTCCTAACTTCTAGCTTACAGGTAAAAAAGCATAAAACAAGATAAATGACACCATAATGAATTAATCAGAGAAACTCATAAACCTAGATTCATTATTCATTCTTCAAGACAACTGGCTTGTCTCTTTAAAAAGCTAGTCTTTACAAGAAAAAAAGAAAGGAAAGGGATTGGTCTAGAATACAAGAGAACAAGACAGAATCAAATGTAATGGGTGAGCCTTAATTGAATTCTGGTTCTCAAAGTTATTTTAAAAAATCTTTTAATTGTATGGTATATGAATGTCATACCTCAATAAAGCTGATTTTTTTTTAAAAAAAGAGAATCTTTGGGGCACATGTGGTTAATACTTTCAAATAATCAACCTAAACAAACAAAAACTAGATGGAGAGAAAGGCAGATAGCTATTAAAACAAACACAGTAAGTGTTAACAACTTTTAAAACTAAGTAGAAATACAGAAATATAGGTGTTTATACCACTATTCTTTGTAATTTTCTTCCTGTGTGAAAATTTTCATAAAAGAGCTGGGAGTTCACGCCTATAATCCTAGCACTTTGGAAAGCTGAGTCAGAAGAATCACTTGAACCCAGGAATTCAAGATCAGCCTGGGCAACATGACGAGGCCCCCATCCCTAGAAAAAAAATTTTACAATCAGCTGGGCCTAATGGTGCCTGTGGCTCTAGCTACTCGGGAGGCTGAGGAGGGAGGATCGTTTGAGTCCAGGAGGTTGAGGCTGCAGTGAGCTGTGATGATCACACCACTATACTCCAGCCTGAGTGACACAGCAAGACCCTGTCTTTAATTAAAAACAAACAAACAAACAAACAAACAAACAAAGGGGGAGCATGGGGGAAGATTCTAAAATCTGTATTAAACACACAATCATCAAATACATGATGCATTTGATTTCTAGTAAATTTTAATTCCTTGACAAATCAAGAGAAAGTAAATTCTAACTTTATAAAGAATTTTCTAAGTTAGTTTTATGAGTTTCATAACTTGAAAATGTCTTACTATGGTTAACATTTTATCTTACATAACAGTTTTGAGAAATCAGATTTTAAAATGTGTCAGTCTTCATTATGCTCTACATGGGGCATGTGAGACCTAGGAAAAAGCAGAATGCAAGCTGCTTCCTTCACCATTCTCTTCCTAGTCTTGCTGGTACTGTGGCTCATCAGCCAGCCACAGTTCTTCCAGCTCATCTGGGTGAGAGAAGGAAGAAAAGTTTCCTATTGGAAATGGAATTAGGTAAAAACATCTGCCATAGCATCTGGCACAAAGCACACACTAGTAAGTGCCCTCTCAGTCCTTCTACTTGCTATCCTTAGTTGCTGATACCAAGTCATTGTGCATCATATAATCCCCAACTTGGGACACGTATGATCTTCTCATGATGTTCTGCACATTATTCACAAAGATGAGGACATTCAAATAGTATGACAGCACCCCCATAAAAAACAAACATCCTAGTAAGTAAATTCTTGTAAGTAATATAGTTAGTTCAACCATAACTTGAAATGAGGAACAAGAGAAAGTGGACACATTTCTAGTTCCTTCAAATCTAGTTTTAGATTTTCTAAGAATTATGTATTATTAGAGCCATCACACCTAAAGTGACTGAGAATGTCCAAATCTAAACATAATTTTAATCCAATTATTGGAAGATTTTTGGATTATTCAAGAATTCAGACAAAAAGTAGTAATAGTTCCCCTTCAAATTGGTTTCCAACTTTAGAATTCATCTTTGACTACAATTTTTAAAGAAAAAATAAGCACTAAGTATAAGGAACTCGTTTTAATGGCATGCAATGCAAAACAAAAATTATTGCAAACCTTTATATAGCGCTTACTATGCACTAAGCATCATTCTAAGCACTTGATGTATATTAATTCAACTGACTCTCACAACATCCCTATGAGGTAGGGACTCTTATTACTACTATACATAACAGGCATTTTGAACTCAGGCAGTCTGGTTCTAGAATCTGTAGTTTTAGTACTATGTGTTATATATCCCCACAAATGGTCTCAACTGCCTACTACTCAAAATGCTAATTTTTACCAAGACACAATAAAATATTATTCTGATTTTTAAAAATGCATTATAGGTGCTAACACATAAGACTGATATCTTAATATAATGCATTTTAAAAAGTCAAATGCATAAGACTCATCTGTGCAGGATAATTTTTTTTTAAAGCCTCAACCTCACTAAAGAAAAGTGAATACAGGCAGCCACTTCAGCCACTTCAAATAGCACATTTCTTCATATAGGGGCAAAAAGATGCATGGCACCATTAATTTTAATTTAACAGTAACTAAAGATTTCTACAGCTGTTCTGTAATAACCAGTTCTTATTCTTCACTAATATCTGTATTTTCCATAAGTCAAAATGCTGCATGTGCCATATTGCCAAACCTAAGTTCATTTTGATTAAAATTGTTCAAATCAGAAACCACCCTACATTAAAACTAAATAGCATATTTTAAAAGACATAAATACAATGAGAAACTGGCTTAAAACCGTTCCCATCAACAGTAATAAGTACAATCCTGCTCATTCTCATTTCAAACATGGAGGCTCACTTTTGCCTAAACTCTATTTCGGCATTTTCGGTAAACAAACATTAAGCTGAATTATTTACAAAATTAGGATTCCACACATTCCTATTAGAGCAGCTTTACGTGAGAGTAAAACACCGTTGTCCTGCAATACAGGGGCAATCTAAGGACAGCATCTTTCTCTACCCGCTCGCCTGCCTTCCACACCCCAACTTGATTTAAAAGCTAAATCCTGGCTGGGCACGGTGGCTCAAGCCTGTAATCCCAGCATTTTGGGAGGCAGAGGTGGGAGGATCACTTGAGGCCAGGAGTTCGAGACCAGCCTGGCCAACATGGTAAAACCCCATCTCTACTAAAATGCGAAAAAAAAAAAAAAGGCCAGGCGTGGTGGCATGCGCCTGTAATCTCAGCTACTCAGGAGGCTGAGGCATGAGAATTGCTTGAACATGGGAGGCAGAGGTTGCAGTACGCCAAGATCACGACACTGCACTCCGGCCTGGGTGACAGAGTGAGATCCTGCCTCAATAAAACCAAAAGTAAATCCTGAAAATTGCCGGAGGCCCACGAAGGGACCTGAGTGAGGAATTCCTCCTTTCCTAGGCTTCTGTCTTTGGAAGCAAGAATTCAGCAGATCTAAGAAACAGAAGAAATGCACATTTTCAAAGGTACATAGCAATTTGGAGTCTGGGTCTAAGTTGCAAGATACCTAAGAGGCCAGGTATTTCTAAAGCATTCTCACCACTAACTATTCACCTATGAAGAAATTATGAGGTTGCCATTTATGATAAATAAATGAGAAATAGAGGAGTACCCTACCTTATCTCTATGTTTGACATTTAAAGTGCTCATATCACAAAAATCAGAAAAAAATAAATAAGTACCTGGACTTTTCCGGTAACTCTTTTTCCTAGGGACTTCTATTGAAAACTATTGTCCAGCAATCACTAAGGAAATCACTTTCTTTTTTTGTTGTTGTTGTTGAGACAAGAGTCTTGCTCTGTTACCAGGCTGGAGTGCAGTAGCGCAATCTTGGCTCACTGCCACCTCTGCCTTCTGGGTTCAAGTGATTCTCCTGCCTCAGTCTCCCAAGTAGCTGGGATTACAGACCCACACCACCACACCCAGCTAATTTTTGTATTTTATTTTATTTCATTTCATTTATTTATTTATTTATTTATATTTGAGACGGAGTCTGGCTCTGTCGCCCAGGCTAGAGTGCAGTGGCCTGATCTCAGCTCACTGCAAGCTCCGCCTCTCGGGTTCACGCCATTCTCCTGCCTCAGCCTCCCGAGTAGCTGGGACTACAGGCGCCCGCCACCTCGCCTGGCTAGTTTTTTGTATTTTTTGGTAGAGACAGGGTTTCACCGCGTTAGCCAGGATGGTCTTGATCTCCTCACCTCGTGATCCGCCCGTCTCGGCCTCCCAAAGTGCTGAGATTACAGACATAAGCCACCGCACCCGGTCAGTAAATCACTTTCTAACAGAAACCAACTAGCATTTTCCCTTACTATAAAATTATAATTTCAATTTCATTATCAAAAAAAAAAAAACTGAAATTGATATATTGGCACTTTCAAGTAAATGAAAACCTTGTAGAAAGTCTATAATTCAAGAGTACAAGTACCATATAGCCAATGCTTTCCTAACAGTAGCCAATATATTCTCCTTAGAGACTCATAGATTTAACATCACGTATGCTTCTGTCCAGTCTTCAGAGTAACATAATCAAATTCCAAGAAATCTGATTGAATTTTAGTTGGCTTTTCAAGAAAACAGCAAAAGGAATAATTATGACTTTGAAAGCTAAGGAAAAAAATTAATGCCTCTACATTAATAAAATCTTGATTAACATACTGAGAAATAAATCACTCTAGATAGGAACATGTTTTGAATAGAGGAACAGAAGTATTAATCCTTTAAGAGTTAAAGCTTAAATTTTTTATAAAACTTTTCTAAAAAATATGTTTTTGCTGCTTCCTTAAACAGTGTTCTAAATACAATGTAATATTTTAAAAAATCACTCAAAGTCACCAGGTATGGTGGCTCATGCCTGCAATCCCAGCACTTTGGGAGGCCTAGGTGGGTGGATCGCTTGAACCCAGGAGTTCGAGACCAGGCTGGGCAGCATAGCAAGATCCCATCTCTTTAAAAATAATAAAATAAAATAAAATAAAAATCACTCAGGGTCAACATCAAGATACTGGTCAATATGCCTTGCCAAGTGTTGACATATAACTGGCATGATGCTTCCTGTATTTGATCCAAGAGAGGAATTACAGCTTCTGGATTAGGTCATTCCTTCCAGATAACTGAAAATTAGTTCTTTAAATCTAGAAGATATTACATTTATCCATGTGAAAAACTCTCTAAAATAGACTAGTTCATCTTCCCTGACTCAGTAAACAAGCTAATCGCTCTTAAAGATTCAGGAACCCTACTAAGGCATACAGGACTCATCAGCTCCTGCCCCAGGTGGCCTCACCATACTCTGCTATTTTGGTTGCCTCCTTGTTTCTAGCCATGCTATTTCCTACACTAACCAAACGCTTCTCCCGCACTGTTGCTGTTAACCTGATCTTTACTGTCATCCTTCTCATTTCTGAATATAATCTGGAGCAGCCACTGCCTCCAAAAATCTTTACCTCTCAGACATGTTCCATATTTTATATTCTCTATTTTAGTGAAAGTTGTCACCCTTTCTGAGTCTCTCAAGTTGTAAACCTCTGAGTTAATTAATAACTCTTCCCTCTCCCATATCCCTCTACATGTGTTAATCGCACATCAAGTCAATCTATACCTTAAAATTGCTTCCCAATCTGATTCCTCTTTTCCCTTCACCCCAACTCACTTTACCCCTCACAATCTTAGTTCACGTTCTCTCTTCCTGCTTTGATTATGTCAATTGTCTTCCACTAATTGGTCTTCTGACTTTTCCATCCTTCAGCCCTTTTTCCTTAAAAATAATGAAATCTTCACTATCTGAGCAACAGATTAAATCATTCCCCAAACCTCAGCACTGCACAATATTACCCTTGTAACAAACCTCTACATGTACCTCCTTAATCTAAAATAAAAGCTGAAATCAAAAGAGAAAGACAGAAAAATCAAATCTGACCAGATCACTTACCTTATGGCATTGGCCTCCAATGTGTAAAGAATAAAGTCCAGATTCCTCAAGAGAAGATAGAAGACTTCAAATCTGATGCCAACCTACTTCCTCAGAATCTCTTTTTCTAACTCCCCACTCATTAGCAAATATCCTACATTCCAACTTCCATGGAAGAAAACAGGAAAGAAAACTATAAGGAATCTGAAAAACTAGAGAACCGGCAGGCTTTTTCCACCTTACCATGTTTACTTCATGCCATTTTAAAAATCAAAGCTAAGTTTCTTATATTCTTCTAAAGTACATTCCTCCTGAGAATCACATTTCCTATGAATATCCCCACATCACAATTTTTCCAACTTTACGATTTTCTAATTTCATGAGCAATATATGTACCACCCAGAACAGCTACTAAAACTATTTGGCAAAGGATTTCTCTTCTCGTTTCTAAATGAAATATGTGGTGATCTGATTCATTCCATACAACCAAATCTCTACTGAATTTAACATTCAACAATTTACCCCAAAGTTCTATTTATTGGCTAAGAATCATTCTTTTTTTTATGTCTTCTCACATCCACTAACAGTATCTTTTTCCATAGCCCTATCTCACAAAAATACAAATAAAATAAAATTAGTGACTACCAATTAGACAGTACAAATGTTTTAAGAATGGGGATACAGAAGATCTTAAAAGGTTCCAAAAAGAAAAGAATCAGAAAGGGGCAGAACAAGCCCCACTGAACTCTCAATGGCCAAAAAAAACAAAGGAAAAGAAAAAGAAGGAAGGAAGAAGGAGAGAAGGAAGGAAGGAAGAAGGCAAGGAGGGAGGAGGGAGGGAGGGCTTGAGGCCAGAAGGAGGAGGAGGGAGGAGGGAGGAAAAGAAAGGAGATAGAAAGAAAAAATTTCTCTCAAACTTCTGAGAGAAAATTACTTTCCAACATGGACATCTATGTTCTACTAGTTTCTTGTGGCTGCCATAACACATTACTACAAACTAGGTAGCTGAAAACAAGAGCAATTTACTCTCTCACAGTTCTGGAGGCCAGATGCCCATATCTGGCAAAGCCTCACTCCCTCTTGGGGCTTCAGGGGAGAACCCATCCTTTTCTGTCTCCTCCAGCTTCTGGTGTTTCTTGGCATTCTTTGACATGCAGCCACATCACTCCCACCTATGCCTCCATGGTCACACTGCCTGCTCCGCTTCTGTCTGTCAAATCTCTCCTATGTGTCTAAGAACACTTGTCACTGGTCTTAGGGCCTACCCGAATAATTCAGGATTACGTCTTCATCTCAAGATCATTAACTTAATTGCATCCGCAAAAACCCTTTCTCCGAATATTGGAAGCCATTTATCAGGCCAATATATCAATAAAAAATAAGGACACCTATACTCTCTCCCAGAATGCTGGTAACTGTGCCATCACTAAAATGCAGGAGAAAGCCAAGAGAAAAGAAGACATTTAGTTCAAAAAAACAGAGGATACTGCATAGGAGAGAGGCAAATGGAATTCCCAAGAAGGGGATAAAGCAATGTTGCAAAATGACAGTGCACAGTAGGTAAAGAACAACCAGTTTAGATAGCAGCAGCAGGATGACCACAAGAAATATACTACTGAAAAGGGTTTAACACTTCGGTTGAAGAGTGTGGAGGGATTTTGGCAAATACAAAACTAAGAAAAATAAAGGCAAATGATAACTCCAGGAAAATAAAAATTGTAACAAAGCTGAAGAAAGTAAGTATTATTATTGTATAGTATTTTGCTCAGCAGTGAACAATATTCACATTGAATACTAGTATTCAATCTAGTATAAGAAATTTTAATATACTATGTTGGAAGGACAGAATATGGAGAGGTGTGAGAAAAACCAACTTCATCCTCCATAAAAGATAGTATCTAGTATTGTAAAGAAATAGTGTAAATATTATTTAAGATATGGAGGTAAATATCGGAAGAAAGAACTAAGAGTTGCCTAGGTGTAGAGAACAATGGAAAAGGGCAGTGGTTATTTTATTTAATCATAAATTCACTTTTCACACTGTGCTCCTATTTCTTTGATAATAAAACTCTAATGCAGAAAAGATTCTAAGAAAAATGACTTGTTCGGCCAGGCACAGTGGCTCATACCTGTAATCCCAGCACTTTGGGAGGACAAGGCAGGTGGATCACCTGAGGTCAGGAGTTTGTGACCAGCCTGGTCAACATGGTGAAACCCTGTCTCTACTAAAAATACAAAAATTAGCTGGGCATGGTGATGCACACCTGTAATCCCAGGTACTCAGGAGGCTGAGACAAGAGAACCGCTTGAACCCAGGAGGCGGAGGTTGCAGTGAGCTGAGATCACTCCACTGCACTCCTGCCTGGGCGACAGACAGAGACTTTGTCTCAAAAGAAAAAAAGAAAGAAAGAAAGAAAAAGAAAAATGACTTGTTTGGGCCCTATCACAGTTAAAAAACATTTGCCACAATGTCTGTTTCTTATACCTTGAAGAAACATGAAAGTTCTATAAAAATTATTTTTTTAAAAAGTGTTCTTTAAAATAAATTCCCAAGTCATGTGTACATTAGGAGAAAACAAAACCAAACACCAAAACCACTCCTAAAGTATGGTTAACTATAATGGGCTCAACCTATATAACCTATGTTATATTATTACAATTCTATCCATATTTAATATAAAACTCCTGCCTCTTTTGGTTATTGAACATAAGACTTTAACATCAAAACTGAGTAACACATTTAACTGGGAAAAAGAATTGAAATCATTAAAATGAAGGTGTTTCCAAACTGGTATCCTGATAGCTGACTGTGAATCTAGTTTATATGGGGGTGACCTCTAATTTTAGAGACTTCACAATATTAGGAATACTGAATTTAAAAATCTGTGCTCTGCATATCATTACAGCCCAGGGAAGGGACAACAGTAAGATTTCTTTTGTTCCATGCTATGATGAGAGAAGGAACATCTATGAGGAAAGAGTACAATAGCTACGGTGCTAGGACAAGGTTAAATATAAGAAAAAAATGGCAAATATTGTTTTCTACTTACTTAATATCTTCCTTTATTTAGTTCATTCATCAATGATTCAATTCTAAATAGCACTTGGCACACCAAATCTACGCTCACTTTTGCCACCCTGCCTTCCCTTGAACTACATTTAAAGTTCACCTATTTCATATGATGATCTATGCTCTAAATAACTAGTACACAGTTACTCTGAAATTCCCCACACACAGGGGTAGCCACTTAATGTACATTTTGTTAGAACTGGTGTAACTAATGTTAACGTGTACTCGACATACTAATTTAGAATTTGCCTACTATCAAGTTAATCTTGCTTACTTATTTACTTGAAGTCATTTGTCCATTGTCCATCTTAATTGTTAGATTTTAAAGGACACAAGGATAACACCTGGTAGAAACAGGTCCTTAGTAAATATGGTTTTTTGTTTGTTTGTTTGTTTGAGATGGAGTCTCGCTCTGTTGCCCAGGCTGGAGTGCAGTGGCACGATCTTGGCTCACTGCACCCTCTGCCTCCCAGGTTCAAGCAATTCTCCTGCCTCAGCCTCCTGAGTAGCTGGGATTACAGGTGGGCGCCACCATGCCCGGCTAATTTTTGTATTTTTAGTAGAGACGGGGTTTCACCATGTTGGCCAGGCTGGTCTTGAACTCCTGACTTCATGATCCGCCGGCCTAGGCCTCCCAAAGTGCTGAGATTACACGCATGAGCCACCGCATCCAGCCAATAAATATGTTTTATATCAACAACTGATCCAATCTCAAATAGTATGGTACTTTCATAGTTATTCAGATGCAAACTCAAGCAAAATTTTTTTAAAAGGAATCTGTTTTTCCATAAATATGCAATCAAAATGAAAACACATATTTTTAAAAGAAAAAGATATGTCAGGGTATTGGTGGCATGGGGCAGGGTGTTCTAGAAACAAATTACTTTTAGAGTAAAACCACTTTGGCTTAAGTCTCAAGCAATTTTTGACCTTGTCCCAGAATTACAAATACTGTGATCACTGAAGTAGAAAAAAACAAAGTCAAGGGCAAGTGTAAATGCTAAGAAAAAAATACAACGCCAGTGGAAAGAATCTGTTGTACATTTTCATAACTCATGAAAGAAATAATCCCAAAGCAAAAGTATGCGCTTCTATAAAATGTTATTTTGAAACCAATAGGAAAAAGAAAAAAAATAAGTCTCTTCATCTTTCCACTAGTTCTTTACCATCCAATGCTGCTGAATCTTTCTAACTCTTACGGTAAAAGGTTACTAGTGCGAATACAGCCTATTAAGGCTTTTGAACTAAAAAGTATAAATCCGCAAACACAGTGTTCATGTATTTACAAGCACTTCTGATAAACACTTTAAAATAGCAGCACTAGTGAGAACTATTATTATATAAATATACAATTTGAGCCCTTTGATTTTAAGAGACAAGTAGATTCAAAAACTTTTGTCAAAATTGGGTAAAATATCAACTTAATCAAGAAACTTTAAAAAATGCTCCAACCCTAGGCTAGCATAAAATTCCTAACTGCTCTTCTTGCCCGGGTTTCAATTATTTTCCCAAAATACAAACAAAAAATTTATGACAGAAACTCTCATTTCCTGACTGATTAAAAGTACCTTTGGTTTTGGCAACAGAAATCAAGCCATCAAAATACAACTACATATTTTGCTTTTTAAAACGATAACAATAGAAACCCACCCCTTGCAAAATTAAAGCACATTTCAAAACCTTTCACTTTCATTAAAAAGAAACTACTGCCTGGGCATGGTGGCTCACACCTGGAATCCCAGCACTTTGGGAGGCCGAGGCGGGTGGATCACCTGAGGTCAGAAGTTCAAGACCAGCCTGGTCAACATGGTGAAACCCCATCTCTACTGAAAACACAAAAATTAGCTGAAGGTGATGGTGCACACCTGTAATCCCGGCTACTTGGGAGGCTGAGGCAGGAGAACTGCTTGAACCTCGGAGGTGGAGGTTGCAGTGAGCCGACATCGTGCCACTGCACTCCAGCCTGGGCCAGGGAGCAAGACTCAGTCTCCAAAAAAAAAAAAAAAAAAAAAAAAAAAGAATGAAAGAAACTACTGAGGTCCACAAGCCAAAAGGGCTGGAGAAGCAAAGTTCTCATGCCAAAGGTCATAGAAAGTATTTATGCTCTTAATCTCTCAACCAAACATCACTAAAGATGCCTCAATGCAAGAATGACTTTCTACCATTATTTCCTAAAACTCTCTGATTCTTCATATTTTATAAGTTACACACCATCACAATTACTTCTATGGGTAAAGTCTGAAATTAAAGCTGTGGCTCACACAGGCTTCTCTTCTTCAAAATGCACAAAATGGCAGGATTTCAGATAAGAGCGAGGCAAGCCCTATCTCTAAAGACTGTGGGCACGGAGAAATTTTAATAAAATCTGGGGGAACAAAAGAACCCTGTAATTCTGTAGTCTGCTTTTCCATCTCAAGACTCTAGTTTTAGAGCTGGAAGTCTGATACACTGAATCCTATATGAAAGTTTTACCTGTTTGGCTTTTGGTTTCTTTTGGCTTGAAGCAGTCTCGTTTGTACTTCTATCCATTCCTCTCAAAACACTGATGAAATCTTTCTTGGAAACAGTTGATATCAACTTAGCACGCTTTCTCATAGAACTTCCAGCTTCCTTAACCTTTTCATCAACATTCTTTTGATGTTTCTGAACAGCATTAAATAATTGCACCACACCCCTATAGAATATAAAATGACCAGAACAATGTAGTTAAATAATTACACTAGAATACAAACTCTGAGGATAGGAAAATGTATTTTACTGTCTAGTAAAGAGGCAAGCATTTAACAAGTACTCAAAGAGCTGGATAAGTGGTTAAATACATTTGATAAATACATCTGAAAAATCAATATACATTTCAATGAATGAATATAAATTTCTAAACAGATAACAAATGTGGATTGGTACATAACTTTGTGCTTCACTCCAGGAAAGATTTTTCTGGATCTTAATTTCATCTGTAAATTGGAAAAATAATACCTGAGTAGCTTAAAAAGTATTTAGCTACATTATCTGTAACTCTTGTGTTATGTATGAAACTATTTTAAAATTCTACTTTAAAAAAGACTTACTTTAAAAACTATGTTCTGCATTTATTTGAGTTTATTCAAAGATAAATTCTGAAAATTAAGACCTGCAACATCCAATACAGGAGCCACAAGCCACATGTGGCTAGTGAGCACTTGAAATATGACTGTTATGAATTGCCATGTGCTGTAAATGAAAACACACAGCAGATTTCAAAGACTCAGTATGAAAAACAGAATCCTTAAATCTTATTAATAACTGCTTCATAGTGACTACATGATGAATATTTTGAATACTGAGTTAAATAAAATATTATTGAAATTAATTTCACCTCTTTCATTTTACATTTCTCATTGTGGCTATAAGAACATTTTAACTTACATATTCAATTACAAATGAATGTAGCTGACATTCATTTCTCCTGGATAGCATTGATTTATACCGTTAAGATCCCTTCCAGCTCTAAAAGTCTGCAATCTATGAATTTTCTTGCCCTAGTAAGAGGCAATCTGCCTCTTCCAATAATTATTGGGCCTTGCACATCCCTGTACATGGTTGCTGGATTTTTCAAGAATGAATGCACCTGACTGCTCTTTATCCAGGCCATTTCTCAGGGTTGTGTTTGTAGGAAGTGACCTTGAGGAATGAGGTAATGTCTCCCCCTAGACAAAGAGCAGGCTTGTTACCAATCAGTATAAAAGTGCTAGATTCCCAAGCACAGTGTTCCAGCTCTTACAACACAACATACTGCACATGCGGGCATCCATCTGGGACACCTACACTCCCTCTATGGGACAAAGGAAACAGTGAGAACATGAAGCTCTGCTACTGCTTTTGCCATCAGTAATAAAGTCTTTTGTCTTTGACCCAAAGTGTCTTGTCTTCTACCAGCATCCAGGAAACTTAAACAGGCTAGCTTATGAGCTTATATAAGGAGAGTAAAATTCCAGACCCTTCACAGTAGTGACAGGACCAGGGTGAGGCAAGGGAGGTGCCCAGGACATGAAATTTAGGAGGCACTCACTCTCATGTACTGAGTCTGTACTTTTTTAAGCTCTGTGTATGTACTAATCCATTTAATTATCAAAGAAACCCTATAGGCTAGGTATATTATCCTCTATTTACAGATAAACTGAGAGAAAAAGAAATTAAGTAGCATGCCCAGGGACACATTGCTAGTAAGAGCCAGTACTAGGATTTGAACCTAGCAGTCTGGCTCTATCACTGATGCTCTTATTCACCACACCACGCTATCACACTGTGTAACACTGAGATGGATTAGAAAATGACCAAAATAATTTAGGTAATAAGAATTTAAAAGTAATTCTGCTAAATATAACTGCTACATTCTTTAGCAGCAGCCCAAATGTTATCTCCTCTGTAATGCTTTCTCAAACTCTCCCAGACATTCTCCTGTTCTATGTTCCCAACACATAGACACAATTCTATTCTCAAAGAGACTGTAATTCCTACAAATGACCAGGCAAGGACCACCCAGCAGCCACCATATCCTATTTGTCTTTGGACACAGAGGGCATCGAGTAAATGTTTGGTGCCAATGATTAAATAAGCAGAATAAAAAGATAGCTTGAAATAGCTGTAATGTGTAATGTATTATGCCATAAATATAATGCAAGATAAAAATCATCATCGAGTACCATAAATTTAGACAAGCATCATAAGAGAAATGCAGTAAGAGGTCTGATTACACAGTTCTCGTGACTATAAAAACAAGATGATCTGAAATAGGTTCATACCAAATATACACTTAGCACATTATATTCTTGCCTCATGAGACCTGGAAAATCTTTGGTTGAATTCAGTGTTGAACAGGCAGGCTTAGATATATATCACTTGGCTCTGAGAAAGGCTGAGCTTAAGAATCAAATGAGGTCAAAAATAGAATCACTATCAAAGCTTTAGTCTACTTATTTTTTAAAGGGCAAAAACACTGCCTTACCTCGTTGCAATTCGCTGAAGATTTCTCTCTGTCTCTTTGTCTTGGACAACATCTGGCTTTACTCTGCACATCATTTCCCACTCCAGCCTCTTATCACGCTGCGTTATAAATATTGTTATGTGAAAGAATATTAGATATTTCTGAAAGTGCAGCAAACATTGGTATGATACTCTGTGAAAGGGTGAAGGTAATAAATCATTCTGGCTTAGTTTGTCAGGGACTTTTAAAAAAACACAATTTTAGGGGTTCAGCTTCGAGAGCCTGTGGTTAGCACTCAGTGTGTCATGCGAGAGGCACAAAGTGAGTTTCTGTCAGGCCTTCTGACAGCAGGGGCCTGGAGAGCTGCCAGCATATTCGGCCAGGCAGTACAAGATAGGGTGTGAGGGAGCCACATGCCTGCTCTGCCATCACCAGATCATCAGAAGGAAGCATAAGGAAGATTCCAAACTATCCTCTTTGAAAATTAAAAGTTTATCTTTACTTTCAGAAAATGACTTCCTCGGTCATCAGAATTATTACTAAGAAAATGTATCAGCTTTTAAAAGAACAGCATCGTATCCAGATACTTATATAATGACTATTTTTCTATGCACAAAATCATTTAAATCCATTTCTCCTCTAGTAGCATATCTGACCAATACTCTTGCCATATATGGTTAATCGGTTGTAAGCTATAGCAAACGGTACAGAAGCAGAAGGGGAGGTGGGAAATAAGAAAATCCCCTAGGTAACATAATTTAGTTGGAACTCGTCTTTAGATAGTATACTGGTCCCAGGAATCTGATTTGATAACATTGCTTGTTCATGTCTCCTTCTCAGCCCAACATTTAACCAAATATCAAATATAATGATATAATGAATTAATCACCAAGAAGCTGGCAAGCACCAAAACCAGTAATAATGTTTTTATTAAAAATTTTTTATCTTGCCTTTACTCATCTATTTCTCATTTTGTATTAATGAAAGTGTCTAATCACAGTAAAACCAAATTATTGTGCTCAATATAAAGATTAGCCTGATAGCTTTCTAAAGAAATAGATCTTCTAACCAGACAGTTCATTTTAATGGTCATGAAATTCACTGTCAGATTATGAGAGGAATTTATTTTAAAAATCTCGCTTTTAAGTTTGAAACAGTCAATTCTTAATTATATTCAGTACTCAAAGGATAATATGTATGCTTAATTCTGAAATACTTTTAACTCTGAAATTTATTTTTGTATTTATCATTAGAAATAAGTAACTGATATATTGGAAAACCATAATAGTTAAATTAGGAAATAATAATTACGTATACTCTTCTAAGAAATATACACAAAGAGCATTTGTAGCTGCCAAGTCTTGTTTCTGGTATCAACACATGCGCTTTCACGCATTATGGAAATAGTATCATCTCTAGCACTCAAAGTTTTGGCCTAGAGCAGAGTTACAGACTCATTCCTCTTGGCTTCAAAATGTTCTTGCCCTCACTAGAACTCTGGGACCAGAGGAAATTAAAGATTCTGATATTATTGAAGCCTCTTCTAGCATTTGCCAGATAATAAACAAAGACTCAAATTTTCAGTTGAAAAGCTAGCTGTAAGATTTAAAGACAAAACTTATCTTAAATAATGTACAATAAGAATATTGAATTAATAATAGAATATGCCATGTTTCTAAGAGCAATACTTAAAAATTTCCACCTTTCACACAGAGCAACCTGTATTAAGAACAAAGAAACATTCATCTTGAAACAAGATAAGGATATGGTAAACATAAAAGAAATACGTGTCAATTCAAACCTACGTTTCTTTCATTTTTACCTATGAAGTGACTTTGGTAATTAGTACTTCTATGTTGCCAGTACATTTGTAGAAAGGTATTCTTCTTTAATTAAAAAAAAAAAAATGCTTATTTTAGTAACCAAGTATTTTAGACGGAGATCATCAAGTACAGGTGATATGAAAACCTTATCATGGATTTTTAGCTTTTATAATACACAACAAATTTATGTACAACTTTTGATCTTTAATTAATAGATTATACCTAGTCTAACATCTGTCATCAGTAGTTCAACAAAAGCATAATAAATTCAAATTTATCCAACACTGATTTGTATCACAACACTGAAATAATCCATTTTCAGAACTACAACCAATCCTTGAGTTATGACATCTTCACAGATTCGTATTGTTAAATAAGTTTTGGCGGCCGGGCACAGTGGCTCACGCCTGTAATCCCAGCACTTTGGGAGGCCGAGGCGGGTGGATCACGAGGTCAGGAGATCGAGACCATCCTGGCTAACACCGTGAAACCCCGTCTCTACTAAAAATACAAAAAAAAAAATTAGCCGGGCGTGGTGGCAGGCGCCTGTAGTCCCAGCCACTCGGGAGGCTGAGGCAGGAGAATGGCGTGAACCCGGGAGGCGGAGCTTGCAGTGAGCTGAGATCTGGCCACTGCACTCCAGCCTGGGAGACAGAGCGAGACTCCGACTCAAAAAAAAAAACAAAAAAAGTTTTGGCCAAAAAAAAAAAAAAGTAACTAACATGCTTCTTAGTTCATAACCTAATAAAGTTAGCATGCAGACAGCTAAAACAAATAAAATAGGCTCAGGAATCACTACCATGTGTATAATTACTTGATTTTAAAAAGATGTTTCCTCGGCATTTACATTTCTATTACTTTGCCTTTGCATAGATTATTAAAAAGTGAACATGCTCAATGGAATAATTTAGACTAAATTCCTAAACATAACCTTAGTTATCCACCTTCACATAAAAAGCAAGCTAAAAACTGGAATGTTAATTGGACAAACACTGCAAGAAACAGTTCGGTCAAGATTAGAGCTAGCCTAGACAATCTAATCTACGAGACAACTGGTGAAACACACCTGTTTTATTTTCTCTAGTCTTTCTTGCTTTAACTTTTCTTTTTCCTTTTCCAGCTTCTTATTTTTGACCAGAATAGTAGGTTTACTTTCAGGAGTTTTCTTGTTGAGGACTTTAGCCATGGCATCTGCCCAGCCCGTATTAGTCCCAACACTTGATTCTCCGTCATTCTCATTTTCTTTGTCACAGGGCTCAGCATCACCCTCACTGTCAGCTTCTACTGCATCATCATCAGAATAAAAGCGGTCCTTTTCCGATCCACAGCTTCCTACAGAACCTAAGAGTAAAAGCAAATTAAATTTTAATATCCTAGGCAGAGGCTGCCAAGGCCCCCGGAACCCTTCCTGGTGCTCTGCCTGTCCCCATTTTTGCAAGGGGGGTACTTTTCTGAGTCCCACAGCTACAGTAATGATGAAGAGCAATAGGACCATCTTTCCCATTGCCATCAGCTCCCAGAGACCCAGCCCAGCCACATAGACAAGGGATATCACAGCAGCTTCCAAACCCAGGACCCACGCAGCAGGAACAGATCCAACAGCCTCTGCCACGTCCCTGTTGTCAAAATGGTGACTGCTGACATGGAGCTGGTGCAAGGTATATCAAGTACATGAACCCTAATTGTGTCACTAAACTAATGGAAGAGGCTAATGAAGGCTATTAAAACAAATAACAGAAAACTTTAATAAGAAAATGGTACAGTATTATCAGAATAAATCTTCTAAGAGATTTGTCCCAGATACTTAAAATTCTGAATTTGTGTGCAGAAAAAAAAGCCTAAAACTTAAAATCAGCCTCATATGAAAGAATTTGCATATAACATTAGAAAACTGGGCATTTTAACATTTTTGGGAAAAAAATTATCTAACAACATGCCCAAGACACTAGATTCAACTGTAACGCTGAGGACTGAATGAAAATACCAAGTTCTGAGTTGAAGATACAAATGTGTAAGTGTACCACTGAATTTTATCATGCAGAACTACCAAAAAAAAGAAGCACCTACAGGTTACCAGCAAACGAATTCATCATTTAAAATTCAAATGGATGAGGAGGATTAGCAGAAACAATAGTCCAGAAGGTGGCTTGGCTTGCAGATCAACTTGCTGAGCAGCTCTGGGTAATTTAAACTTTCAGCATTTCTCAATTTCTTAAATTAAATGCACTTTAACAGCAAGATCACAAGCACCCAACACAGCATGCATGCATCTCTATGATCCAGAGCCCTCTGGAAAGCTTCTGTTCTTCAGAAACCTACAGAACTTACTAGGAAATACTTCGAAGAAGACAATCATCCAATAGGTTAGTAACTTGGAGTGGTTTTTAATTAGCAGAAGAAGAACTAACAAAGAAGTCTGAGAAGTCGACAAAGAAGAAAACTCGGTAATATGCAAACAGCTGCCATTTAGCGTCTTTGGGTAAACAACTGCGCGTTCTTTGGATGACTCCAAAACTAGTCGAATCTCAAAGGATTATTATGGAAAATGCCATTACCTGAAACTTTTCCTATCAAAGTACCTCTACAAATGTAACAATATTAGTAGTTTAATTACTTTTTTAAATATTGATATACTTGCATTAAGATCAAATACTATTTAAAGTAACACTAGAAGAAAAAGGCCAAGGCATAAGCAGGTTTCCTGCTGCTCCTTACTTTACTCAATTCTGTTTCACCCACCCAAATCAGAACCTTCACTTAAATGCAGAGGATTAGAAAGCAATCCATATGCCAGAAGCATTGCAGCATTTCAGTGAGGCTGCCCTAGGTCCATTTACCCTTACCAAAGCCAAGCATCAGAACCATAACTGCTGCTTCTACCTTCTGAGAAGTCTATTGATTGAGTCTTGCTGTTGCTTCAAAATTATCTGTTCTTCAACTCTGAGGCTTAATTTTTTCTTTAAATAATTTCAATAAAATATTCATAATTTGCCTTTAAACATCCTCTCAGCCTTTTTATATCAGCTTACTATTATGACCAAAGTAAATGGAAGAGAGTGCATAGTCAAGTATTACCTTCTGAGTGATCCCCTCTACTCTCTTGACTTTAAGCCATAAAAAGACCTGAGTTTTAGCAAGTGATTACAATACTTGCAATTTGTGCATTATTTTGGCATAATCTTTATTTTTTCAGTGCTGAAAATTCATGAAACAAATAATGATGTAAAACATTAATACATTTCAAATAAAATTTATAACAAATTAGAAAGTAGGAAATAAAACATGCCTATATAAAACGAATCTCGAGCATGAGTAAAACTGAAGTATCTTCAAAAAATTAACTGAACATTACATAACAAAGAAAATAACATTTCACAATTTTAAAAGCATGATCTTAAAACATAAAGTGCCAACAGTGTAAAAGAAAATGTTAAAACAAGAAATCACTTGCAATTATCATGCTAATAGAGCTGCATATTTCTTAATAAAGAGAAAAAAATTAATAAAAACATTTAATTTGAAGCNGAAAGTAGGAAATAAAAACATGCCTATATAAAAACGAATCTCGAGCATGAGTAAAACTGAAGTATCTTCAAAAAATTAACTGAACATTACATAACAAAGAAAAATAACATTTCACAATTTTTAAAAGCATGATCTTAAAACATAAAGTGCCAACAGTGTAAAAGAAAATGTTAAAAACAAGAAATCACTTGCAATTATCATGCTAATAGAGCTGCATATTTCTTAATAAAGAGAAAAAAATTAATAAAAACATTTAATTTGAAGCTTTTTCTGTATCTTATACACTGGGTCAATTTAAGAAATATGAACACATTTGTGACTCTGGGCTTTAACATACAAATATAGTTGATATATAAGAGTCTTATTATTGCCCATAACACTAAAAAAAAAGGTATCTAAATTAAAAGCTGGCAGTACTATTAACCAATTCAATAGAAGACTGAATTTTTTTATTTCAGGGCCACAAAAGTTTTCCCCAAGAAGCATCTCCTGGGACCAGTGTACCCTCGAAAGTACACTGGAAAACAAAGTCTGGAGAATATAGTTAGCTGAAAGCTATATTATTTTAATATTATATATGTTTTACTCTTCAGAGTCAGTAGCATTACACAGAAACTAATAACAAAATAATTCTTAGAAAAGGTCCTTCCTGTAGTGAGTATTCAACTAAATGTAAGGAGGCAAGATGGCTTAAAAGTTTGGGTCAATAAAAAATATCTTGGTGATTAAAAGCAGAAAAACCATGACAAACTCCTGGGAACATGTCAAAACTGCAACACTGACATCTAGTGTTTGACATCCAGTGTTTTGTCCTGATGTATTCACACACAAACTGCTGCAGATTTCATGTTTTTCAATGGTACCGTAAAGGCAGCCAAAGCAAGCCAAAACACTTTCTGATGATGTAACCCACTCCCATTCCCCACTTCAAAACCATGGCTATTTTCTTTGGTGCATTTCTTTCCCAGCTTGACTACCACAACATGCATAATATGAACACACAATAAATCCATGAAAAGTTTATAGCACCATTTTATACAACCTACACTCACCCCACCAATTAAAAAAAAAAAAATCTAGAAGAATTCCCTTAAGTCATGGTTTTATTTTATTATTTTCTTAAAGAAGGTCTATCTCAGAAGTTTTAATCAGGTATTCACTGGCAATGAAAATTACAACATTTAATATAAACAAATTTTAAAAATGCAAAGTAATGAGGTCTCCCAACTAAAAAAATAGGATTTACTTCTAGGATATCAAAGATTATCACTATGCAAATCAGAAAATAGAACTGGCTCAAAATATTATTATATCCTAATCAAATGAGGTTTTTTAAAAATTTTCCACGCACTGATCTATAACAGCAAAAGCAGATATATCCAGGTATCTAAGGGCATAGACGGAAATCAACAGACAAGTAAAAAATGCCTTTGAAGTCCTGTGTGTTGCCTTAAACATTAATTTTGCATTCTACTATAAAAATCTAGAAATTAAAGGACTACGAAGGATGCTTATTGAAGTAATGACTACAAGTTCCAATCATGGTAGTGTTCTCTATCAAAGCTGCTCAGTAGCCACTAGCCACAAGAGCCTATTGAGGACTTCAAATGTGGCTAGCACAACTGAAGAACTGAATTTTTATTTTCTTTAATTACCTTAAATTTAAATCACATGTGGCTAGAGGCCACCATAATGAACAAAGCAGGGCTAAATCTCTGACGTACTGAGGTAGTCATAAGGCATTTCTTACCTCCTGCTGCCTTTTTCTCCAAACCTCCAGCTCCCTTTCAAACTTGCCATCTGTTCCCTGACCCCACATATGAATGGTTAGCTGCAGGCAGGAAAGTGAGCCGTTTTCCATAGCCTGGGATAAAGTTTTAAGAAGACTCACAGTCCCTCGACATTCACTGAGCACTCATGAGTGATGGGCAAGAAAGAACAAAGGAAAAATCTAAATCTAGATTTCTCTCCGTGAAGAACTCAGGAGTTTAGCAGGGTGGATAAATTACATAGCTAAATTGCAATAGAATTTGTAGGTGTTCTAAAAGAAAAACAATGAGGAAAGGGTGACCAGGGATATCTGGGATGGCTTACAGAAAGTTTTACAAAGATGACAGATGATATTCAAGTTGTTTCTTAAAGAGCAAAGCAATAATTTGAATGAAAAAAGAAAGGAGGAAGCCAAGGAAGTAAGATTCCATAACCCAAGCCAGTTGATCAGATGGCAAGATCACTGAACCTAGAACCAAACACATCCTAGATTTGAGTCAGTGCTCTGTATGAAAATTAAGATTACTATTGTAATCATATTATTACTGGCACTCCAGACAGAAGAAATCAGCATGTTCAAAGGGATGGGAATGTGAAAGATGATGAAATATTTACAAAATGACATGAAGTTAAGACTGGCTGAAACAAAGATTTGAGAATTGGATGGAAAAAAAAATGGGCATAAAGAAAGTAAGATTGGGATTTCATAAAAATGTGATTTATGATCCAAGAAATGCAATACACATCAATTCCAAGATTAAAACCAAGTAGTTTAAAAGTTCATACTCCAGGTGTGTGCTTCCAATAAAAGGCCAAATAGCTGGAATTTTTTCTCTCTTAGCACTTATCTTAAGTCCCTACTTTTAAAAACATTCTCTATTACAGTTTTTCTTTTAAAATGTAAATACCATCTGAAAGTGGTAGGCCTATTGGTCAACCTTTCACACCTTTAAAATTTGCCCTAAGTCAAACAGAACTCCTGGTAAAAACATGATTGAGGACAGTTAGTAGGGGACAATGAAGTAAGGCTACCAGGATTCAATTTCAACTCCAGACACAAATCTAAGTGGCTTTTCTGACATTAAGTCTTCTGCCTGAGTTTCCTCATCTGTAAAAATAGGAATAAAATGGTACTTCATTGGGTTTTCATAATTAAAATATATAAAGTTCTTTGAGTGCCTACCTCTTAGTAAGCACCCCTTAAATGCTGATTATACACCACACGCACATGCAGAAATACACTCACAGGCACACATAATGGGAATTTTTATGTGGCTGTGGTAGAGAAGGAGAAAGAAACAAGGAAGAAATGCCTCTGGTATTGGGAATCTGGAATTCATGTGAGGTGTTAAATGAGAAGCTTTAGATGACTAGAGAGTTATAGCATAGGGGTTAAGAGCTCAGATTATCGAATTAGACTTGGGGTGTGATGTTCTGATTCCAGTACTTTCTAATAGCATAGTTTTGGGCAAGTGACCTAACCCTTCTGTGTCTCAGTTTCTTTATCAGTAAAATAGGGATAAACACAGTAACTACTTCACTGGGCTGCTATGATGATTAAATAAGATAACACATGAAAAGCGCTTAGTACAGACCTGGCACAATAGTAGGCACTAAATAAATGATAATCAGTAATCAGAGGACACACAGAGAAGAGAGGATCTCAAAAGCTTAAAACTGGATGTCAAGAAAAGAGGGAAAATAAATGTGACTTCAGTTATAAAACTGCTGCCTAAGTCTTGTTATAGTTTATAACTCGTATGCCAGAGAATCATGCAGGCCACCTTTCACTTATTTCACGAGTGGCCAATGTCTCTGTGCTACAACCTTTTCAAAGTACTGTAAAATGATACTAACTAGCTAACACGTAGTTAGAGCTAGGCACTATTTATAAAGCACTTTTTATGTATTATCATTTCACAACACTTCTTTTCTTTTTTTGAGACAAGGTCTCACTTTGGAGCCCAGACTGGAGTACAGTGGCACAGTCTTAGCTCACTGCAGCCTATCTCCCAGGCTCACGCAATCCTCTCCTTTCAGCCTCCCAAGTAGCTGGGACTATAGGCATACACCACCACGCTCAGCTAATTTTTTTGTAGAGATGAAGTCTCACTATATTGCCCAGGCTGGTCTTAAACTCCTGGGCTCAAATGATCATCCCACCTCAGCTTTCCAAAGTGCTGGGATTCAGGAGTAAGCCACCACATCCAGCTCATTTTGCAACATTTCTATGAGTTGCTTTTATTATTGTATTTACACAGGTGATGATTCTGAAGCTTAGAAAAGTTAAAAACATGCCCAAAGTCAAAAAGGCAAAGCTAACGGGGCTGTCGACTTGTGAGACACTACAAAGTTTTGTATCAGAGATTCAATTTGGACTAATGTGTACTGAACTAATGTAGCTACTCATTAAATATTTTAAAACATCGTTTAATGAAGTTTGAATTTAAAAAATTTCTATCTAAGCCTCAGTAAAGGTGAACAGTCTACTCCCTGTCCTCCTTCTGATTTTACCTAAGTATACATATCCCCCTACTTATTCAAAGCTCTATAAAACTACTGCTCCCCATTCAGCTGTAAATCATCTCTTCTGCTCATGCCACATGGTCCTTCCTGCCAATTACTAAATTTGGAATATTCAAAATTGATGCTTTAAAACTTCAAAAAAAAAAAAAAAAAAGCTACCTTTGAAAAAAATGAAGTCATCCCAGGTTTCCATAAAATAACTAAAATAAAATGATAGTGCTACCATGGGAAACACTGTCAGATGTGATTACATGTGCTATTGGGCAAGCCAAAACAGATAGACTCTGGAAATAGTCTGTTTCCTGAGCCTGTCTTATAAATTGCTAAACCACTCAAGTAGGACTATGATATACTTCATTTCTTAGGCATGTTCCTTTGCTATTTTAAGTAACTTAAATGATAAAGGAGGCTATAAGCTACAGTTTGATGAAAAGCACATTTATCTGCTAGGTTATTATATCTTAAATACAGCATTGTAGTTTATCAAAAATGAAGTGATATCTCCTAGGACCTTCTAATCTGAATTGTTATCAAGTCTTGTGTTATAAGTAGATGGCCGTTTTTCACATACATAACCAGAACAATTCAGGTTTTTTAGCTGCCTGGAAAACCTGAAATGATCCTCCTTATTATTTTATGGCCATATGGGCACATTCTATGAGGGAGGAGTCAATTAGATCATGGCCCGAGTAACAATCAAGGCTTCTTTCTTTTAACCTGGGTTGATTTACAGGCAACAGAAGCTTCTGCCGCACCCTGTCCCAAGACTACAAGCTTAAGAATCTGGTAAGAATTGCATCTGAACTTCCATAAATCTGAGTAGCTCAAGGATAACCAAAGGTAGAGGCTATCATCTTACCCTTTATCATACTTGGTATCATCAACCACTGTTCTCATTTTTTCACCTGAGGTGATTTACTGACTAGGGATGCTGTTTTTCTGTTTTTGGGTTTTTTTTTTTAAAGACTACAAGCTTAAGAACCAAGTATATATTGTATCTAAACTTCCAACAAGTTATCAGGTCAATAAATCTGAGTAGTTCATGAATAACTCAGGTAGGGGCATCACCCTCCCCTCTATAACACTTGTCATTTACATATTACTTAAAATGCAGACTGTAGCACTTTACCTTCTGTGATACTGTGAAATATATATTTGGTCAACTCCTAAAATCCTTGGAATCTCCAAAGGAGTGTCTTTTTGTATGCTAATAATTGAGGGATGGTAGTCCCAAAGCAGATTCAGGATCAGGGTTGGTCACCAAGGCAGATGCACCAAGACAGGATTAGAGGTTTGGGACTTTCAGCTCCATTCCCCAACCTCTGGGAAGGGAGTGAAGCTGAAAGTTAAACGGATCACCTCAATGATTTAATCAACCATGCTTATGTAACGAGGTCTCCATAAAACGTTCAAGAAAACAGGGTTCAGAGAGCTTCTGGATAGCTGAACTCCTGGAGGTTCCTGCAGGGCAGCACACCCAGGGAGGGCATGGAAACTCCACACTCCTTCACCCTATACTTCACCCTATGCATCTGTTCATCTGTATCCTTTGTAATATGCTTTACAATAAACCCATAAACTTAAGTGTTTCCCTGAGTTCTGTGAGTTGCTCTAGAAAATTAATCAAACCCAACGGGAAGATTGTGGGAAGCTCAATTTTAAGTCAGTTGGATGGAGGTTCCAGAGGTCTGGATTTAGGACTGGTATCTGAAGGGTTTAGGCAGTCTTATGAAGTTGAGCCCTCAGTCTGTGGGGTCTGACACTACCTCCAGGTAGATAATGTTGAGATGAATTGGAGAGCAAACAACTGGTATCCACTGCAGAACTGATTACTTGCTTAGGGTGTGGGAAGGAATCCATACACATTTAATCACAGAAGTCTTCTGTGATGATTGTTGCTGCTGAGTGGTTGAGTGAGAAAACAGAGAAAAGCACACTGAGTGGTGTTTTTTTCACATTCACCTGCTGTATATCCCTAACTCATGATCCCCTTCAATTTTACTATGATCAAATTTCAAATTGTACTGACAGTACTGCAATTCAACAAAAATTCAATCTGAGTCATTTTGCTATTATTCAAGATGATACATATAACTGCTAATTTTACCTCCACGATAATCTAGTATATGAGAAGAGTATTAAAAAAATCATGTTAACACAAATTTCCAATTTATTCAGTGAATAAATGGATATCGAGTACTACACCATGAATCAGGCTCTATGCCAAATTGAGATATAGCTGTCATCACAACGACAAGGTCTCTGTCCCCACAGAACTTAAGAAACTTCTGCAGTCTAACAATACTTGAGTTTTGAGTTTTGTTCTAATGAAAGCACACTATTCTATCTTTCTTATATAATATGTCAAAAGAAATTAAAGCCAGAAAAATAAAATTCAAACAACATATGGGTTATATCTGTGTGTTTTCCATGAAACTCAAGTAGCATCTTACTAAAGGAAGTTTTTCAAATGTCAATATAGGGCACATCCTTACCAATTTTTATAATCCAGGTAAAATTCAAAGATAAGTGTCTGATTCAGTACTGGCTGATAAAACAAGCCAGTACTCTTTAAATATATCTATAATTTACACACTGATTCCTCATAGGTCTGAAGCCTCTGCCTTTATAGTTTCTCAGTACTATCATCTAAAAGTTTTTGATAACTGAATAGTTTAACCAAGAGCACATGTATACAACTACCTGACTAGAAAATCCATCTCCATGGATCACCTTTACAGAAACATTTAATTTCATGAGAGGAAAAAATAAATTTCTTATATTAAATAACAAATTCTGAGTTAAACCAAACAAGAAATGTCCCATCTTTAACCAAAAGACCTATATTACTAAATTTATTAAATAAAGAACTCTTTAACCAGGCGTGGTGGTGTGCACCTATGGTCCCAGTTATTGGAAGGCTGAGGCAGGAGGATTGCTTGAGCATGGGAATTGGAGGTTATAGCGAGCTATGATCATGACACACTGGACACCAGCGTGAGCAACATACCAAGACCCTGTCTCTAAAAAATAATAAGAAAAAAATGGTTTTAAAATAAGTAAAATAAATGACCCTTTATTATTTATCTGTATTGCAGAGATAGGATAAGTTGTAAAAGACAAAGTGGAAGAGACATTTAAGTTGAAACCTAAAGGATAGAGAAAAGCTGGTTAAGAGAAAGTAAAGAACAAAAAGAGTATGCCAGTAGAGTACCATAAGCACAACTAGAAAGACAGAGAGCAGACTGTACTCCAGAAACCAGTTCAGAATGCTATGACCCTAGTCATCTAGGGAATGATAAGATGTGAGCCTGAGAGGCAAGAGTGGTCAGATCACATAGGTTGGGTATGCAGACTGTTGCCAGTTCACAAGGAGATTCAGTCAGCCAATCGCTGTTATTTGTGGATTCTGTATTTGAGAATTCACCAACTCAGTAAAATGTATTTGTAACCCCAAGTCAATACTCATGGCACTTTTGCAGTCATTCACAGACATGCTTAGAGCAGTGAAGGGTTGGAGTCTCCCTACATGCACACTCCTAGCTGAGGTTGAAGAAGGAGACACTCTGCCTTGTTTCAACTTTCTCATTGTAAACTGGTGTTCTTCCTATAGACTATTTAGTGCCACATATTTCCATTTCTGTGCTTTTTCTTGGCTACAGCAATGTTTAAAATGGCCCCCAAGCATAATGCTGAAGGGTTGTGCAGTGTCCCTAAGCAAAAGGATGCAATGTGCCTTTCAGAGAAAATATTTGTTGAATAAGCTTTGTTCAGGCACGTTATTGGCCATGAGTTCAAATGTTAATGAATCAACAAAGTACATTAAATATAATTATTATCATCCACTTCCTCTAACAGTATAGTATGCCCAAAATGTATGGTGCTATGAGTTTACATTAAAGTTCGTTGTTTGAAAAGCTGAAGGCTGGGTGCAGTGGCTCACGCCTATAATTCCAACACTTTGGGAGGCCAAGGCAGGAGGATCACTTGAGCCCAGGAGTTTGAGAACAGCCTGGGCAACATAGTGAGACCCATCTCTACAAAAAATAAAAAATTAGCTGGGCATGATGGCACACACTTGTGGTCCTAGCTACTTGGGAGGCTGAAGTGGGAGGATTGCTTGAGCCTGGGAGGTCAAGACTGCAGTGAGTCCTGATTATGCCACTGCACTCCAGCCTAGGCAACAGACCCAGACTTTGTCTTAAAAAAAAAAAAAGGGGAGGGGGCGCCGGGCGTGGTGGCTCACGCCTGTAATCCTAGTACTTCGGGAGGCCAAGGTGGGTGGATCATGAGGTCAAGAGATGGAGAATATCCTGGCCAACATGTTGAAACCCCATCTCTACTACAAATACAAAAATGAGCTGGGTGTGGTGGCATGTGCCTGTAGTCCCAGCTACTTGGAAGGCTGAGGCAGGAGAATCTCTTGAACCTGGGAGGCGGAGATTGCAGTGAACTGAGATGGCGCCACTGCACTCCAGCCTAGCGAAAGAGTGAGACTCCGTCTTCGGGAAAAAAAAAAAAAGGAAAATTCAATGATTTCTCTTTTTTTTTTTTTTCCTTTTTTTTTAATCTCAGAGTTTTGTTTCTAAAATTTATTTATTCATTTTTGAGACAAAGTCTCACTCTGTCAGTATCTTGGCCCACTGCAACCTCTGCCTCCCAGGTTCAAGTGATTCTCATGCCTTAGCCTCACAAGTAGGTGGTACTACAGGCATGCACCACCATATTGGGCTAATTTTTTGTATATTTTTTTTTGGTAGAGATGGGGTTTTGCCATGTTAGCCAGGCTGGTCTCAAATTCCTGACTTTAAGTGATCTGATCACCTTGGCCTCCCAAAGTGCTGGGATTACACGTGTGAGCCACCAAGCCTAGTCTAAAGTTTTTATTTTTTGAGACAGGGTCATGCTGTGTCACCCAGGCTGGAGTACAGTGGCACAGTCACAGCTCACTGCAGTCTCAAACTCCCAGGCTTAAGCAACCCTCCCACCTCAGCCTCTCATGTAGCTGAGACCACAGGCACATACCACCCACATCCAGCTAGTTTTTTCCATTTTTTTGTAGCGACAGGGTCTCACTATGTTGCCTAGGCTGGTCTCAAGACTCCTGGGCCCAAGCAGTCCTCCCAACTCAGCCTCCAAAGTGCTGAGATTACAGATGTGTGCCCCGACATGTGGCCAAGGAAAATCAAATGCTTTCTTTCTGAAAAACATACCAAGTGGAGCTCTTCTTTGTCTTTAAACAAAAACACACATAAGGCTGTGTGCGGCGGCTCATACCTGTATTCCCAGCACTTTGGGAGGCCAAGGCAGGTAGATCAATTGAGCCCATGAGTTCAAGATCAGCTTGGGCAACATGGCAAAACCCCATCTCTTCCAAAAATACAAAAATTAGACAGGTGTGGGTAGTGCACGCCTATAGTCCCAGCTAATCTGGAGGCTGTGGTGGGAGGATGGCTTGGGCCAAAGAGGCAGAGGTTGCAGTGAGCCAAGATTGCACCACTGTACTCCAGCAGCCTGGGTAGTAGAGCCAGATCTCGTTTCAAAAAAAAAAAAAAAGAAAAAACCCCCACATAAGACAAGGTTATGTATTGACAAAATGACAAAAATGTTCTGACCAGAGACTCACAGGAGCCTACAACTGTACTTCCCCTAAAAGCAATGGTTCACTAATTCAGGGATTCAGGGTTTCCTGCAACTTTACTGAACATTATTGTAACTAGAATCAACTGTGAATTCATAAATTGAGAGCGAGCATTTATAAACTTTTATAGTAATTTGATATTACCATGATGTGCAACAATGTGGTCATGTTTCCAGTTATTCTTTTTCATTGATTTTTTTTAAACACCTATCTATGACAGATTGGAGATTAAAAAACAAAAACCAGAATGGTCCTTCAACACTGATGGTTTAAGAAGCAATTGCCTAAAAGACTGAAGGGAGTAGGGCTACAATGACAGGCCCAACAAATAGGTCCCCTATGAACTAGCATAAACAAAAGAGATGCAGGCAAGGCCGAGCACAGTGGCTTACGCCTGTAATCCCAGCCCTTTGGGAGGCCGAGGTGGGTGGATCACCTGAGGTCGGGAGTTCAAGACCAGCCTGACCAACATGGAGAAACCCTATCTCTACTAAAAATACAAAATTAGCTGAGTGTGGTGGTGCATGCCTGTAATCCCAGCTACTTTGGAGGGTGAGGCAGGAGAATCGCTTGAACCCGGGACATGGAGGTTGGGGTGAGCTGAGATCGCACCATTGCACTCCAGCCTGAGCGATAAGAGCGAAACTCCATCTCAAAAAAAAAAAAAAAAAAAAAAGAGAGAGAGAGACAGAGATGCGGGCAAGAACTAAAGTAATGGCAACAGAATAAATGGATTAATTAAACCAAATAGATATGGAAGCAACAGGAAGAGTAAAGGATGACACTTGTGTTTCCAGCTTGGATGGGAGTAGATGGCAGTATCTTTCTTAGAGACAGAAGCAGCTTTGACAAAGAAAATGTGTCTATGGCACAACCAAGTAGACACAATCAATTGTTATCGACATCATTATCACTGATCTTGAATTTTACCAAAAATATATGATCTAATGGTTAGCCTATGGAGTAAAACGAGTGGATTAACAGATAACATCCTGCACCTATAGAGGTAACAGTTTCCTACTAGGAAGCAATATGATATACTGGAAGCACTATTTCCAAGCTTCTTTTCTTGTCTGTAAAATAGAAATGCCATCAGCTACCTTACAGGGTTACTAGAGTAATTCAAACCTCTTTTCTTGGGAGAGTTCCAGCTTACAAATACCACGTTACCAAAGGTGGGAAAACTTATTTGGCAAAAAGAGATGGGACTAGCAGTTTTTTTAGGTCAGAAGAGACATCATTGTCATCGCTAATATTTATGAGTGGGTACCATGTGCCAAATATTAAATGCTTAACATATATAAACTTATTTAATCATTACAACAATTCTAAAGTAGATATTATTATTATCTTCGTTTTGTAGATGAGGAAATTGAGGCAGATAATAGTAAATAACTAGCACAAAGTTACTCTGAAAGGTAGTACCAACACAGGTCCCTCTGATACAATTGAGTGAACATGGGAATTTGTTTCCAGAAATAACATATGAACTTTAGGAGAAAGGAAGGAAGGAAAGAATACTCTGGTTATAAACACTGGAAGTACAATAGAAATCTGAACACAAAAATATCCCTTGGTGATGAAATCTTCTTGAGTGGGAGGGAGAAAAGTTTGTCTCTATACCAAAATCTCCTTGTTCCCAATCCTTTCTTTCTTTAGATTCAAAGTCCCTGCCCTTTCACTCTCCAAATAGTTTTTTTTTTATTATCTATGTCCTCCTGGTTCCTCAAACATATTAAGGTAGTGGTCAAGAGCATAAGCTGTACAGTCAAACTTCAATAACTGTTGTATCATTTATCAACTTGCTTATCTGCTTATGTACAGAAGTGAGCAAGTTATAAACCTCTCTGCCTCAGGTTTTTAAATGTAACATGAGGATAATAGTAGCATCTATCTCATACAGTTTTCAGAATTCTCTGAGCTGATATATATAAGGAACTCAGAACAGAACCAGGCACATAGGAAAGCTCCAAAAGTATAACTATTCTTATTATCCAATTCCTCTAACAGTGTAGTATGCCCAAAACTTATGGTGCTACAAGCTTATATGAAAGTTGCCTGTTTGAAAAATTGAATACTCTCTTGCTGAAAAATATTTCAAGTGGGGCCCTCTCTGTCTTCACTGTCCTGTCCTAGTGCAGATCCTAACATGGAGTTTTGCCATTGCCTACAAACTGTCCTGGCACTCTTTGGCAGTTACCATACATCTGGCAGTAATATTTATAAATGTCTGTCACCATCTTGCTTAAAAATTCTCAGTAGCTCCCTGCTGCCTACAAATACACAAGGCCCTTTATAATCTACTTTTAACTATTGTTACCTGTTTTACTTCTAGTCACTTCTCTGAACAGCTAGAGCCATAACAGAATGTTACTTTGTCTGAAATAGGCCATGAATTTTAAGAGACCGCATGCCACTGTATATGCTTTTATGTCTGAGAAAACTATACTCCCAGGCCAGGAAAACTATTCATCCTTCTAAAGCCTAGATAGAACGCCACCTTTTACATTTATTCAACAAAACAATTTACCGAATACTAAAATATGCAAAGAAGACCCTGTGAAAATAAACAAGACATACTTTGACATTTGGGGAACTTATCTCTGTAACGAGAGAGATATGTTAAAATATAATGATAGCATAGTATATTATCAGTAATACATGTAAGATACAAGTAAGCAACACCTAGGCTGGGTTCCAGAGGGTATGGATTCCTCTGTCTCCATCCTTACCTTTCCAAAATTGAACCATGATCTTGAAAACTATCTTTTAATTATACCTAATACACTATATTACAGTCCTGTGTTTAATGTCTTTCCTAAAACTGAAATTTTAATGCAGAAATGTATTCATCCTTTGTATCCTCAACACCTAGAGGGTGATTGGAACCTAAGGGAACACAGCAATTGTTCATTGAATTGAATTGGATAAATTAGGTTTCCATATTAGTCAAAAACCTTCTTAACCCATAACATAGCTGATCTATAATAGCAAAAGAACCTTAAAACCTAATCAGCATTTATAATAATATGCTGAAAAGACAGAACAGTTCCAACTTGGAATTATCCAGTACTTGAACAGAAAAATCCAATTTGGCCAGGTGTGCTGGCTCACACCTGTAATCTCAGCACTTTGGGAGGCCGAGATGGGTGGATCACTTGAATCCAGGAGTTCAAGACCAGCCTGGGCAACATGGCAAAACCCCATCTCTACAAAAAAATTAGCCAGGTACAGTGGTATG
This sequence comes from Rhinopithecus bieti, assembly GCF_001698545.2. Lineage (NCBI taxonomy): Eukaryota > Metazoa > Chordata > Mammalia > Primates > Cercopithecidae > Rhinopithecus > Rhinopithecus bieti. The sequence continues at coordinate 6,518,559 of NW_016804690.1, forward strand.
CGCCTGTAGTCCTATCTACCTGGGGGAGCTGAAGCAAGAGGATCGCTTTGGAGGGCGGTGGGGGAGGAGGTCAAGGTTGCAGTGAGCCTGGCTGACAAAGCAAGACACTGTCACAAAAGAAAAGAAAATCCAATTTGTAAGCAGTACTGACATTTTTTTCCAAATATAGTACTCTTCCCTTCTTGAACAAAACTGTTTGAACCAGTCTAATGAGTTCAAAAAATATCAGAACCAGATGTTCTAATTTCGGCTCAACAAATAGTTTGTTTTCCTTAACAGTGTGGCAGGAGATGAAGACTCTAATTACCTAGGAATTGCAGTAGCATATGACACTTTCTTCTTGCTCCTGGAAGTCCAGCTTAATTCATTAATTTACTTAAATACCTGTGAAGGACCCACAAGGCAATAGGAACTGGGGATACAGTACTCTTTACTTTTATGGAACTTACATTCCAATTGGGAAAGATAACGCAGCAAATACATACATCAAATGGTTTGGGCAGGGTTGAGAAAAAATAAAGCAGGGCAGTAAGTCAAAAAGTGAAGAAAGGAAGACAGGAAGAAGAGTAGTGGTGGTACGTTAGATAGGGTAGTCAGGGACAAGTCTCTCTGGTAAGGCACTGGATCAGAGGCTGGTGAAGGAGAGACATGCCAAGCATTTGAAACCTATTCTAGGCAGTGGAGCCAACCAGTGAAGAAACCAGGGTGTGGGAGCATGTTTAAGGTGTTAAACACAAACATACCGGTATGGCAAGATTACAATTAGTGGTTTGTCAGGGGCAGATTGGTCTATGACAGACATCCTGGCCCAAATCATACAGCCTAAGGATCTTGGATATTATATAGTGAGATGGGAAGCCACTGGATCATCTCAAGCAGACAGCGGATGTAATTAGAAATACGTTATAAAAGAATAGCTCTGTCTGTTTTTTGGGTATCAGCTAGTACAAAGGAGCAGTAACTGGGCAGTAGGAAGTCAGGGATTATCTGCAATTCCTTGTCACCTAAAAAATTGGTGCCAAGAATGATGGTAAAGAGGAGCAACAGACACAGCATGGTTGAAAACCTCAAAACACATCGTTCCTTCCTTTCATTATCAAGCGTCTCTGAGAGACATAGTTACCAAATGCTACCAGTTTTTAGTCGACCTTAACCACCAAACTCTTCTTTTATTCACTATTATTTAGTTTCTAAAATACGCACACATCTACCGCATAAGAAAAGTCAAGTACACCCCCTTCTTCCTCTTACCTCTTTTAACCTTTTGCTTCTTACACCCTATGAGACCCATTCTTCTCCTGTTTTCAAGTACCCTCTTCCTTTCACCCTTTGCTACTCTAAGTTTCTCGGTAGCTGCAGGTGTTCCACACGTTTTATTATAATTAATAATGGTGACCCTGAAAATACCTAGTAAAAGAATGTGGAAACTCAAAATTACAGTTGACAGCGTTCCTTCTCTGAACACGACTTCCCCAAGCCTCCTCACTAAGCCAAAGTCGCCCCTCTGAAGTGGTGCCAAGATAAAACCCAGGTGGCTAGCAGCAAATGCAGTCGCAAGGGCTGCTTGACACAAACTCAGCCCGGCCTTTCCTCCCAGACACCAAAGCTCAGCCCTACCACATTACCTTCGCTATCAGAAGTATCTGTGACCTCGTCTTCCAGCACTGACGCTACGGCTCCGGTTACCATTTTCATCTTCTTCTTTGGGGTCTTTTTCGGATTTTCTTCCTCACTCACACGTGAGTCCGCAGCGGCGGCTGCCATTTTTCCGCGCCGGAAGCGTCACCTGACAGTTGCGTCCGGTGGCAACCAGAGGCACTTCTGCATTCAGTGCCGGTGACACAAGGTTCCGGGGCGGGGTCGTCTAGCCCGGAGTTCCGGGGGCGGAGCCTCAGAATGTGACTTGGAGAGAGCTCTGAATAGCCCGGTGTGTTTACGCGAAGTCGGTTCCAGGACGAAAATCAGTGGCTGAATGACCTCAGCCGACTCCTCCGCCAGCCCGGCGCGGTCCACTTTGATTTCCTCTCCTCGGCCGCTTTCCTTGTCTGCTCCCTTAATGTTGGTTTAGTGTCCTCCTCAGGTGTCTCTTACGGGCCCCCTGAACGCAGCAGCAGCTAGGACGCGGGACAGATCCACTGGGGGTTGATAATTAGAATACGATCATATCCCCCCACCCAAGATAACACGCGAGACCTTTCTTGCAAACCGAATAGACTCAATTTCTTTCCCTGGGGCGGGTGTTATGGAATCCAGCCGCACTGCATATTCCAGTAGATGTTTGTGTAGGAAATAAATATGTATTCACATCCTAAAAACTCAATACAACATTTTAAAACTTGGTTTTGAATTTTTTTGTTTTCTAAGAGGGAGAGGATCTCGCCGGGGCAGTGACTCACACCTGTAATCCCAGCACTTTGGGAGGCTGAGATAAGCGGATCGCTCGAGTTCAGGAGTTTGAGACCCGCCTGGCCAGCATGGTGAAACCCAATCTCTACTAAAAATACAAAAATTAGTCGGACGCAGTGGCGAGTGCCTGTAGTCCCAGTTACTGGAGTAAACCTTTAAAAAGTGCAATTATTGACCGGGCGTGGTGACTCATGCCTGTAATTACAGCACTTTGGGAGGCCGAGGCGAGAGGATCACTTGAGGCCAGGAGTGACGAGACCAGACTGGACAACATGGTGAAACCTCGTCTCTTAGTAAAAATACAAAAATTCGCCGGGCATGGTGGTGCGCATCTGTAGTCCCAGCTACCCAGCTACTCAGGAGGCTGAGGTGAGAATCACTTGAACCCAGAGGGGCAGGGAGGGTGCGAGGAGGGGCAAAGGTTGCAGTGAACCGAGATGGCAGGTATGGTGGCTCCAGCCTGTAATCCTGGCTTCTCTAAGTCTGAAGATCGCTTGAGTCTAGGAGTTCGAGGCTGCAGTGAGCCATGATTGCACTACTGCATTCCAGCCTGGGTGACAGAGTGAGACCCTGACTCTTGAAAAAATGAAAAGGGGTGCACTTTAGAGATGCCCTTTAGGATGCTGCTGATGCCCAGAAGCACTCACCATCCTGCTCAGTGTGATCCTTTCATTACCACTGTGTCCTGGTCTGGAACCTATTTTTTGCTGTCTTTCATAGCTAACGCTTGCTTTTGCCTAGGGCTAAATGTAAATTGGAACAAGGAGTTCCAAATAAAGTTGGGAATGCATTGGAGAAAGTTGTAGAGAGCGAAGCGAAGTGAAAAAAAAAAAAAAATGGTTGCAGTGATTCAATGGAAAACATGTTCCTGCATATTAAGCACAAAGTTCCTGCATTAATACTAGTGTTATTTAGTTATCAAGAAGTGATGTTTTGTGCATTTAACATGTTAATGTGAGTTTATGTATATATAGAAATTTTTGTGTGTTTAGTTGCAGTTTAAGAAATTGCATGGAGGGGAGGAATGGCAGATTTGTTACACATTCACATTTTTCTTCCTTTAAAATAATATAAAATAGGATCCAGGTTTTTATCTAGAAGTCTGATTTTCAGAAATTTATTACTGCTGTTAAGTTGGAGATACCTATGTTAGCTTATTTAGTCTTCACAATAAACTAATGAGTTAAGTACTATTATTTTTTCCATTTTATAGATGAGGAAACAGAGGCACAGAGTAAATAACTGCTGACCATCACACAACCAGTACATGGCAGAATCACATTCAGACCCAAGCACTCCACTGCAGAGTCTGCTCAACCACTGAGTTGCACTGCCTATTCAGAGGGTTGTGCTTTAGTGCTCAGCTTACAGTCAGAATAGGCAACAAAAATTTCCTTTTTTCTTTCTGTTTTTTCTTTTTTAAAATTTTACTTTACATTCTGGGATACAAGTCCAGAACGTGTAGGTTTGTTACATAGGTATACATGTGCCATGGTTGTTCGCAGCACCTTTCAACCCGTCATCTAGGTTTTAAGCACTGCATGCATCAGCTATTTGTCCTAATGCTCCCCCTCCTGTCACCCCCACCCATCTCCAATTGCCCCTGGTGTGTGCTGTTCCCCTCCCTGTGTCCATATGTTCTCATTGTTCAGCTCCCACTTATGAGTGAGAATATGCAGTATGTGGTTTTCTGTATGCCATAGACTAGGTGGCTTATAAACAACAGCCATTTTTTGTTTTTCCCACTATTCTGAATGCTGAGAAGTCTAAGATCAAAGTGTCTGGGGAGGGCTCAATTCCTGGTTTATAGACAGCTGTCTTCTTGCTGTGTCTTCACATAACACAAGGGGTGAGGAAGCTCTCTGGGGTCTCTTTTATAAGGGCACTTATTCCAGTTGTAAGGGCTCTGCCTACCAACAGCCCCACCTCCAAATACCATCACATTGAGAGTTAGGATTTCCACATATGAATTTAGGAGGGACATAAACATATAGTCTATAGAAACATCTAAGTAAAGATATTGATTAAGTAATTGGATCCCAAGGGAGAGACCGGGGCTAGAGATAATAGGTATAAAAGATGACACCTCCATATTGGTGGTTTTTAAAGCTGAGAAAAGGGATGAGGTTTTACAGGAAGAATAAGAAAAATAAGCCAAAATCCAGTTAGTAGGAACTCCAATATTTAGAAGTAGAGGAGACAACATATGAAAATGCACATAAAGAGCAGAAAAAATTATGAAATGAGGGAAGCCAGAGAATAAGTTTCAAAAGGAAGCAAAGATTTTGTTAAATGCTATTGTGAGACCAAGCTAGGTGAGGATAGGAGTGTGTCCATGAGATTTTATTTAAGTGAAGATTATTAGGGAATTTGTCAAATGTCTGGTAGAATAATGGGAAAGAAAGTTATGGTAGAAGGGCTAAACAATAAATAAAAACTTCAGTTTCCAACAATATAATGAACCAGATGTGCAAAGAAAAGCCTCTTGATATGGAACACCTATAAATAGTTGCCTAGCTTTTCTTGGGGGATGAGGTGGTGCTCAATAGTCGTGTATTGAATAAAATGAATGGCTCCAGGCTTTGCCAGATGTCCTGAAGTAAGCACAACATCTAATGCCCAGCTCCTCTCTTTTTGTCAACCTCTATGGTTTCGTTAAAAACTCAGACCTAGAGTTACATCAGGCTTTCAGTCCCTTCTCCTGAATTACATAATTCTTTGAATCTCTCTGAATCTCTGTTTCTTCTCCTGTAACACGGGGATGACCTCATCTATCTCAGAAGCTTATGAGTGGTAGGTGGCCTTATTTCGCAGACATGATACTCTCTGAAGTCCACGTTGTCATGATCAGAGACTACACTGCTAACCCTGGCAGTCTGCTGGGCACTTATATCTCCTGATGGGTATATAGAGCCCTGTTTTTGCTTGGCTATGCCAGGAACCCGAAACTCAACTTTGTGGAGTCCCACGAAGCTCCTGGCTAGAGCAGCCCTGAGTTTTCTGATGAGCTGCAGCCTAAATCATTAGCTGCTGCAATGGTGAGAGGAGAGGCTTTTCTTGAGTAAAGCAGATCGGGTGGGCTAGACCATTTTGTAACACTTCTCAATAGCCATCAGAAGCTAAGATTGTCAGTGCTCCATTTACTGAGTACTTACTATATACAGGAAATATATATAGGTTCTTAATATCCTCATTTTACAGATGAGGATATATTTTGGATCAGAAAGAGTAAGTGAGATGCCCTGATCCATGATTTCAGTTCTATCAGTTTTTGCTTCATTTATTTTCCTTCCTTCCTTCCTTTCTTCCTCCCTCCCTTCCTTCCTTCCTTCCTTCCTTCCTTCCTTCCTCCCTTCCTTCCTTCCTTCCTTCCTTTCTTCTTTTTTGAAACAGGGTCTCACTCTGTCACCTAGGCTGGAGTGCAGTGATGCAATCTCATTTCACTGCAACCTCCGCCTTCCAGGCTCAAGCGATCCTCCCACCTCAGTCTCCCAAATAGCTTGGACTACAGGCATGTGCCACCACACTCGGCTAATTATTATTATTATTATTTGGTAGAGATGGGTTTTCTTCATGTTGCCCAGGCTGGTCTCGAACACCTGAGCTCAAGTGATCTGCCACCTTCAGTCTCCCAAAGTGCTGGCATTGCAGGTGTGAGCCACTGCACCCAGCCTTTATTTATTTTGAGTCTCTATTGTTTGGTGTAGACACATTTAAGATTGTTATATCTTCCAGGTGAATTAATTATTTTATCATTACATAATACTTTTCTTTATATCTAGTGATTTTCTTTGTTCTGAAGTCTACTTTACCTGATATTAATAAAGCTCCTTTGGGTTTTTTCAAAAATATTTACGTGGTATACCTCTTTCCTTCCTTTTATTTTCAACCTGCCTATGAAGTATTTGAAGTGAGATTTTTGTAGCCAGCATATTATTGAATCACTTTTTTAAACCTACTCAGTCAATCTCTGTTTTTAAAATAGGTTTATTTAGACAATTTGTATTTAAAGTAACTATTGGCTGGATGCCGTGGCTTATGCCTGTAATCCCAGCACTTTGGGAGGCCAAAGTAGGAGGATCACTTGAGGTCAGAAGTTTGATTCCAGTCTGGACAACATAGTGAGACCCCATCTCTACAAAAAATTTAAAAATTAGCCAGGTATTGAGGCACATGCCTGTATTCCTGGCTACCTGAGAGGCTGAAGCAGAAGGATTGCCTGAGCACAGGAATTCAAAGTTGCAGTGAATTATGATCATACCACTGTACTCCAGCTTGGGCAACAGAGTGAGATCCTGTCTCAAAGAAATTTAAAAAATAACTATTGATATGCAAAGGTGTAAATTTGCCATTTTATTATTTGTTTTCTTTGTTTCTTATTTTTTTCTGTTTCTCTTTTCTTACCTTTCTGTGGGTTACTTTAAAATGTTTTGGGATTCCCTCCTGACTTTTTTATAGTACTTTGGATATATCATATTATATAGTTTTCTTAGTGCTTGCTCAAGGTATTATAACAGACACACATAACTTCCCTGTCCACTGATGTTGAAGCTTTACCACTTGGAGTGAAATGTAGAAACCTTACTTCCACTTAGGTTTCTTTACCTGCTACACTTTTTAAGTATAATTGTCTTAAGTATTTCCTTTATACTCATTGAGCACCACATCATATAATATTTTAAAAAATTGTACTTCAATGATAAAATATGATTTAAGAAACTCCTGAGGATAGTCTAATATATTTACTCCTATTTTAGCCATTCCAATGTTCTTCCCTTTCTAAAATTTCAGGCTTTCTTGTGTTACAATTTTCTTTCTGTTTAGAGAACTTCCTCTAGCCGTTCTTTAAAGGAGGACTTGCTAGAAACAGTTTCTCTAAGTTTTTATTCTGAAAATGTCTTTATTCCCCCCTCATTTCTAAAGGATGTTTTCATTGGAAACAATTTACAGCTGACAGTTCTTTTCTTCAGTTATTAAAAGTGTTGTGCCATTACTTTTTGGCCTCGATGGTTTGAAATGAGACACTTGCTGTTGTTTGAATTGATGTTCCTGTATATAGAATGAGTAATTTCTCTCTGGCTGATTTTAAGATTAAAAAAATTTTTTGTCTTTAGTTTTTCGAATTTAACTATGATGTCTCTTGGAGTTGATTCCTATGGGTTTATCCTTACTAGGGTTTGCTCACCTTCTTGAATCTGTGGATCTAAGTCTTTCACCACATTTGGAAAGTTTTCAGCCACTATTTTCTTGAATTATTTTTTTCAATCTCCTTCCCTTTCTCTCCTTTTTTTTCAAGTTCAATGATTCATCTTCTGTTACTTCTACTCTATTATTGAACCCATCCAGGCAATTTCTTGGGATTTTATTTGGCTATTGTATTTTTTAGTTCTATAATTTCCATTTCTCTCTCTCTCTCTCTCTCTCTCTCTCTCTCTCTGTAACTTCTATTTCTTTGCTGAGATTTTCTATATTTTCATTTGTTTCAAAAAATCATAAATACTTGTTTAAGCATTTTATAATGCCTCTTTTAAAAGTTTTATCAGATGATCCAACATCTGGTTTTTGGTGTTGGAGTCTATGGACTGCCTCTTTTCATGCAAGTTGTGGTTTCACTCATTTGTGCTATGACAAGTTTTATGGTTTGAATGTGTCCACCAAAGTTCATGTATTGGAAACTTGATCCTCAATGTGGCAGTGTTGGGAGAAGGGGCCTGACGGGAGGTTTTCGAGTCATGAGGAAACTGCCCTCATAAATGGATTAATGCCATTATCATGGGCACGGGATCCTTATAAAAGAATAAGTTTAGTTCCCTCTTGCGCTCTCTGTCACCCTTTCTTTCCCTCTTGCCTTCTGCTATGTGATGACACAGCAAGACGACCATTGCCAGATGCTGGCCTCTGAATCTTGGACTTCCCAGTCTCCAAAACTGTGAGCCGATAAATTTCTGTTTATTATAAATCCCCCAGTCTCAGGTATTCTGTTAAACAGAACAAAACAGACTAAGACAATGAGTAATTTAAAACAATTTTTTTTTTTTTTTTTTTTTTTGAGACAGGATCTCTCTCTGTTGCTCAGACTGGAGTGCAGTGGTACAATCAGAGGTCACCTGCAGCATCAAACTCCTAGGCTCAAGTGATCCTCCTACCTCAGCCTCCCAAGTAGCTGGGACCACAGGTTCATACCACCACATTTGGCTAATTTTAAAATTTTTTTGTAGAGACAAGGTCTCACTATGTTGCCCAGGCTGGTCTCGAACTCCTGAGCTCAAACTATCTTTCTGCTTCAGCCTCCCAAATTGCTAGGATTACAGGTGTGAGCTACTGCACCCAGCCAGGTGATTTTCTAAATTGTATTTTGGACTGCTTAGATATGATGACTCTAGACCCTGTTAAAAATTTTGGATGTCATATTATGAGATTCTGGATCCTATTTAATTTTCTTTCGTTAGCAGACAGTCCCCCTGTTAAGGTGTAACATAAGAGCCAAGTAGCTGTGTGTGCTCATTTACCCACTGGACTTTGCTAATACCACCCTAGCAATTAGAACACTGACTCATACCACCAAATGCTTCGAGTAGAGGGGTAAGCTCAGCTTCCTATTGGACCATACTGACTCCAAGGAGGAAAGACATGGTGATCTGACACAAGCTTTGTTGTGCAAGGCCCAAGTGATACTAAGCCTTTTTGCTGCCAGGTGGGGTGGAGGCTCAGCTATTTGCTGGGCTTTCCTGACACTATCTTGGTGAGGGAATCAGAGCGCCACCTGGCAGAGCAAGGCATGGAAGACTGCTCCCCATTCAGTCTTTTACATCACCTGGCAGGGTAATCAAAGCATCAAAGCACTACCTGCTTCTATTAGGCGGTGAATTGAAAATCAATTGTCTATTCTCCCTGAACACTTCTGGGCAGGGAAATTAGAGTGCTTCTGTGGAACAGAATGGGGATGGGTCAGGGAGAAGATCTGCTTCCTACTGAGAGTCAAGTCCTATTCATGAATAACCACGTCTAAATCTCTGAGGATAGAGTATCAGCACTGGTATTTAAAAAAACAAAAACAAACAAACAAACAAACAAAAAACCCCAGCTTATTCAAATGTACAGTGAGGGTGAGGACCATAAGTCTACATGAATGCCGAAGTCTTTGAAGTGGACAACAGGTGCTAGTATTCCTAATGAATAGGTGCTGAGACTGAAGGATGATACTATAAGACAAATATGGATTAGACACTTCAGAGAAGCCTTGGTTTTCAAAGAGGAGAAGATTGGCAAAGAGAAACATGAAGAATAGTTGATCTATCTTAGGTGTGGCAGTAAAAGAAAAAACAGCCTACCTGTGAAAGAGCTCTAAGGCCAACGAAGTTCCAGTTGAACAAGGACATGAAGGATTTCTGAAAGAAGAGGTTGGGAATTTGCCGATGGAAGATTTTGGTTGATGTAGGAAATAGTAGATGAGTTTGCAAGGACAGAGAGTAGAAATATTGGATCACATTAGAGATTTTTCCAAGCAGCAGAGGACAAGTGTCTAGGTGAAAATGGATGACCTAGGAGACTTCAAGTGGTGATTTACGGAAACTGGGAGATGCATGTGATGGTAATACTGAGTGTCAACTTGATTGGATTGAAGGATACAAAGTATTGATCCTGGGTGTGTCTGTGAGGGTGTTGCCAAAGGGGATTAACGTTTGAGTCAGTGGGCTGGGAAAGACAGACTTACCCTTAATGTGAGTAGGCACTATCTAATCAGCTGCCAGCATGGCTAGAATATAAGCAGGCAGAAAAATGTGAAAAGGGAGACAGGCCTATCCTCCCAATCTACATCTTTCTCCTGTGCTGGGTGCTTCCTGCCCTGGAACATCAGACTCCAAGTGCTTCAGTTTTGAAACTCTGACTGGCTCTCCTTGCTCCTCGGTCTGCAGATGGCCTATTGTGGGACCTTGTGATCATGTGAGTTAATACTTAGTAAACTCCCCTTTATATACATATATCTATTCCAGTAGTTCTGTCCCTCTAGAGAACCCTGACTAATACAATGCAATAATAATGGAGTTCATCTCATCATCAGTTAGTGGAACATAGTCAAAATTCAGATACAGTTGAACGTCTTTCTTTGGGAGATATGAGGTCTTGAAGCAACTATGAAATCCTATGGTAGCCTATGGGCCAGGCTATCTCACCTGAGAAAGATGGTGTGATGACTTGGGGGTGGCACTTTTCCACACATTCTTGGCCTCCCTGTGTTGCAGCCTTGGAGTAACCCCCTCTCCCTGTTCTCAGTCCACAGGAAATTTCTCTCCTCTCCTTTGTCACTCTTAAAGGCATTCTTCTCTCTTCCAAAACCTCTCAAACACATAATCTCTTACAGTGAGTTTATGATTTTACAAAAACTTGAAGAGTACCAGATTTCAGACAGCTCATTTACAACTCTGCACAAGTCACAAGGTCAGGGAAATACAAAGGCCTAGTTATCTACTTAAAACTGAAAAGGATGGAGGGGTTAGAGAGCAAAATACAAATTCATATCTCCAAATTATTATCCAGACTCCTCTTGCAGGAAATATTTAGTTCAGGCAAGTGTTGAGAACCATAGTTATTATAAGGAATCTTTATAGCATTACTGGGATTTGAAATCATCTTATGTACTTGTTAATATCTTTCAATAAAAAGAAATTGTTGGGTACCTTTTATATGCCAGACACTATTCTAGGTGAGGACACAGAGCCCAACCACAGATGAGCTTGAGACAAACTAAGATAATTGTTTTTTTTTCCTCACTCTGTCACCCAGGCTGGAGTGCAGTGGCACAATCTTGGCTCATTGAAACCTCTGCCTCCTGGATTCAAGTGATTCTCCTGCCTCAGACCCTGAGTAACTGGGATTACGGGTGTGTGCCACCATGCTCGGCTAATTTTTTTTTGTATTTTTAGTAGAGACAGGATGTCGCTATGTTGGCCAGGCTGGTCTTGAACTCCTAGCCTCAAGTGATTCACCTGCCTCAGCCTCCTGAAGTTCTGGGATTACAGGTGTGAGCTATGGTTCCCGGCCTTTATTGTTTTTTTTTTTTTTTTTTACAATAAAATAATAAATTTTCATTATAAGAATTTTGAAAAAGTTGCTTATGGAGAAAAAACTTTACATTTATTTATATTTAAATATAACATGGATCATAATTGTGGTATACTACTTATATCCTAAATATTGTTACATGAGAATTTTTATTTTATTTTATGTTTCAATAGCTTTAGGGGTACAAGTAATTTTTCATTACACTGATGAATTATATAGTGGTGAAGTTTGGGCTTTTAATGTCAACCCAATAGTGAACATTGTACCCAACAAGTGATCCTTTTCTTTCTTTCTTTCTTTCTTTCTTTCTTTCTTTCTTTCTTTCTTTCTTTCTTTCTTTCTTTCTTTCTTTCTTTCTTTCTTTCTTTCTTTCTTTCTTTCTTTCTTTCTTTCTTTTTTCTTTCTTTCTTTCTTTCTTTCTTTCTTTCTTTCTTTCTTTCTTTCTTTTTTCTCTTTCTTTTTTCTGGGTCTTGCTATGTTGCCCAAGC